>NC_139353.1:138934733-139387233 GCF_055883805.1 Amblyomma maculatum
CTCCTGCATCGAAAAGCGGCCGCTGCGGCCGGAATTCGATCCCGCATCGTTGGGCACATTATGTATTCGAGCGCCGTAATCAGTACACCACAACGGGGAGGATAGGTGATTATATCTTTAGTCATGTGACACTACTTTTATGATTGTTAAATTGACCATGGCGTCACTTGTGTCAAAGAAGACACCTGTTAATTAGAATGTGACCTGAAATTGGTCTTTGCATTGTGCTATGGATACATTAGAGACTAAACGTTTCAAATTGCAATGTTCTTCAGCTTTCAAAGAAAAGAAAACTTATTCTACCCTGTTCTTTCTAGGTAGCAGAAATATCTCATAGCTAAAATCTTCAAGACTTTGTGAGCTGCTAAAGCTCGCAATGTATTAAATATGAGGGCGACAGGCTTGCTCCCATAGGCAAACATTCCAAGGTCCGCATAGCAGTACAATCACCTTGATGACGAAAAGCTCCGCGTCGCGTGAGCGTCGCTTGAGCTTTTGGGTGCGGTCGCTTCTCATGCCTTGCCGCGACCGCATCGCCAGACCACACGACCACCTATATATAGAGAGTGGCAACTGGTCTCGCTGTACAGCTTTTTTGTATTTTCCAAACGAGCTCCTTGAAGAATTACAGGCACGCCATGTGGGAACACCGGTCCCTAAAGCATTTCCAGACTACCATGGATCGCCAAACCTTGACCTCGATAGACCCATAAAGGAAACAGAAGTCAAGGCTGAAAGTGCTCGTCTTAAAGCAAAGTCAGCAGCAAGCCAGATGGAGTGAGTGTACGGCCCTGAGGGTAAAGACAAATAAATAAATAGATAAATAAATAAATAAATAAATAAATAAATAAATAAATAAATAAATAAATAAATAAATAAATAAATAAATAAATAAATAAATAAATAAAATGTTGAGAAATCTGGACGACAAGTCAAACGCTGCCCTCGGAAATTACATTCTAGATTGCTGCAACTAGGACGACCATATGGAAAACAACGCCGATCGTTATGATCCCCAAGCTTGGCAAAAAGCTAGAGATTGAAAATATAACTCCAATTTCTTTCACATCGTGCGTGGGGAAAGTCATGGAACACGTCTTCCCGACAAGAATAAACAGGTACACGGAAGACAACGGATTCTACCCAAACTCTATGATTGGCTTCAGACCTGGTCCGTCGACCCAGGACATTATGCTGCAAGTCCAACACCAGATCATTGAAGCGGATACTAAGAACACGCGAGGTGGACTTAACAAAGGCCTTCGATAACGTCAAACACAAAGCGATACATGAAAACCTACAAGATATCAGCGTAGTTGAAAAAAACTTACAACTACGGAAGGGACGTTCTTTCACAGCGAGAAGCAACCATCCAAACTGGAGAACACAAGTCGCACAAATTTACAACACCCCAGGGCTCAGTCCTCTCACCCCTGCTCTTCAATGTTGCACTAATCAACCTTTCATCAAAGCTAGAAGAAATTGAGGGGCTAAACCACAGCCTCTACGTAGCCTCTAAATCACACTCTGGACCACGGGAGGTAGTTGATGTACAAATTGAAGGCACCCTTCAGGCAGCTGTGAACACTGTTGAAGACTAGGTAACCCCTAGAGCCCTGTAATGCTTCCCGGAAAAGTCCGAGATGCTCGTGTACCAGCCACCACGCAGCAGATTGGACAAATAATAACCGAGAATCGAACTAAAGGCAGACAGAGTTCCCATCTCCAAAGTGGACAAGATTAGGATCCTAGTTATGTGGCTGCAGGAAAATGGCTGTCACGGAGAAGCTATAAAGAAACTCGGAGCCTGCGCTTAACAAAAGATACGTCTAATTACACGCATCGCAAATCGCAAGTTGGGCATGAGAGAAGCAAACCTCATATGACTTATACATGCATTTGTCATCAGCAAAATCGCCTACGCTGTCCCATATTTGCCCCTAGCCAACTGTGAGAAGGCTAAGATTGAAATATTCATTAGAAAGAGCATAAAAACAGCCCTTGGTCTCCCCATCAGTACATCCACGAACAGGCTAATGGAGCTAAGCGCGCGCAATACGCTGGAAGAGGTGACAGAAGCCAACCAAATCTCCCAGTACGAAAAACTGTCAAAGATCCGGACGGGAAGAAGCCTACTACTGAAACTCGGCATTCGATACGAAAGCCAAAGAAACCTGAAGACGGATGTCCCAATGGAAGTCAGGAAGTGACTAAAAACCCCTCCGTTGCCAGGAAATGTGCATCCAGAGCATCACCAGGATAGAAAGAAGAAAAGGGCGGAAACGCTGCAGGAGATATATCAAGGAAGACAGGACGTTGTCTGTATCGACGCCGCCGAGTATGAGGACAGGCATGTTATGGTTGCGGTAGTGTCAGATCAACAAAATCTAAGAATAAGCGGCTCGGTTAAGGCGAGCTAAGCTCACACGGCTGAGGAGGTGGCGAATGCCCTTGCAATATCAGGGACAATAGTACTACAATTATAAGTGATTCGAAAACAGCAATATGCAATTTTCTTAAGGAAATGGCCTCTCCACAGGAAAAAATGATACTGAGAACATGCCAGGATGACAGAATAATACGGCTAGTATGGGCACCAGCTCACTCCCAGCTTTACGGAAATGAGGAAGCTCATAAGTTTGCTCGCGGTCTCACCTACCGGGTATAGGCTCTGATCCTCAGTACAATCTTAGCAAAGACAGGCTAGTCAGTTACAAAGAGATTACTGAGCATTATCGGCTGAACAGGTGAGGATACCCACCGGAAGATAGGACACTAAATAAGATCCAAGAAAGCATATGGAGAAGCTTACAAATAAGGACTTTTCCGAATTCAGCTACCCTAAGTCACTGGTACCCGGAACAATTCTCAGGTAGGTGCAAACTTTGTTAGGATAAGGAGGAACTGGTACATATGATAAGAACGTGTCCAGAAATGAAAAATATAAATGATCAGTCAAAAACAGAAGAATTTTGGAGGACTCTACTGTTGAGCTCACACCCTGAGACCCAGCTATGTGTAATGCGACTGGCCGAACACGCCGCCCGGGTCCAAGGACTCCAAGCCGTCGTGTAGGCGGGTAGGTTGACGCCTATCCTGTGTACCTGTTGGAGATTAAATTTTTACCACCACCATTCCAAACGTGCCATGAGGCATACCATATGAACTTATGTAAATATTCGTGTAGGAACCGGAGGAGACTCCTGCTCTTATTGCTGTCTGTCAGATGTTTAGTGAAGTCCTTGTTGCCGTTATTCCAACGTCCTGAAGAATGTGCGTACTTGACGAACCTGTTCCTTCATGCTGCACTTCGTGCAAGTGGTGGGGCCTATGTCTTCTTGTAACTCCAGTAGCTTTACCATCCCCAGCAGCACATTGGAATGACCTAGGCTTGGTATAAAAATAATTTAATTAAACATCAGGCGAAAGTCTGGCTGCCAAGCTGATTTTGCTCGCCGTGCGGAGCTTTTGCGAAATCAAATGTGCTAAAAAAGACGAGGTACCTGAAGAGAAAGAAGTTCGTTTGGCCAAACAACGAGTGTCATCCAGAACGCAGCGTTGTTGTTGTGGCTGTAGGAAGAAGGAAAAGAAAATGCACGGGCCTGCTACTGGCTCTGTAGCTGAGCCACCTGCGCTGCCTCGTGCGGACAGAATAGAAAATAGAGAAGAAATTCAAAAGAAGAGGGAGAGAAAGACGCGCGCCGCAACAACAGTCGTCGTCCGCCACCACCGAAGTGGTGGCGGGTGCAATGACGGCCTACAACAGATAAAAATTCGGTCGCTGGTTAGCCCCCGCCGCAAGCGGCGTTGACCTACCGTCCCAGCCCCGTAGGGCCAGGAACTGCTACCCTTCACCACCTCCTCAGAACGCCGCGTTAAGCTGAGTGCTGCGGCATATGCGAATGCATTAGACACGCCATTCAGCTCTCCTAGGCAAGTGTTGCCACGCTAAACAGTTCAATTTCAGATAGGCGCCCGGTAAATATAAAGAAAAGCTCGTCTTGACAAATGTGCGCCCCTTTCAGAATACGGTTATGAGACTTCGTATCATGAAACAAAAACTTTTATGAGCGAACTTGACAGGATTAGGAAACGCGCGGCCGGATTTGCAACCGCCAACAATGATTTCACGAATTCGCTTAGATGTCGAGAAGAGAGACACAAGCATCTGTGCGTGTACGTGTTTTGTAATACCTTTATAAATGCAACACGTTTGACACAAGATTGCGCACCTCCAAGATCCTAGCTGCGCATCTTCATTCTTAGACAATTCTATGAAAGTGTAAGAATACATATGCCGTAAGAATTTATTTAAAAATTCATTCTTTCTCGAAATAGTCCATGTTTGGAGTAAATTACGTGGTTGTTTCAGCCCCGCCATCATCTTTTGAGCAACGACAAGCCTAAGCATGCTCAAAAGAGGATGTCGTTTGTTGTTTGTTGAAATGACATTCTTGTCATCACTATGCGCTTTTTGTCTAATTGCTACGAAGTGCCTAAACTCAGTTACATAAGAGTGACACTCTGTGTCCGCATAATGCACTTTGTTCTCGTTTGTAGAGCGTACCATGTCTCAGCGTCATTACGGGGTGCTAGCTGTAGGACCGTCTTATTAATGCGAAAGCATTACTTCGCTGTGTTCCCAGATTTATGTCCGCAGATCGTGTCCGCAGACCGTGTCTGCAAGCAGTGTCCGCAAAATAGTGTTCGCAGCAGTTGTAATTGAGAAGTGGTAGAGGTTAATGAGTGGTGTCAATCGGTAGAGGGTGACGTAATGTTGTTGCCGAAAAAATGATTAGGCCAAAAAGGTAAATAATTAGAATAACTGGTTGCAGGAAAGGCAAGGCCCAGTATCTGTCACAACTGTTCTGTGGATGCCTGAACCGCGTGTAAGGGAATGGAGGAAAGTGGGAGTGAAAGCGGAAAGAGAAAAAGGGATTGTTTTTGTTGAAAACCTTTGTTTCCACCGAGAAGAAGCTCCGTTTCGGACTCCCCGGCACGCAGGCGTGATGGAGCCTTACTCAGGAGCCTCGAGAACTAAGGTCTGGTGAATATGGATTGTTGCTTCACGGCCTCAGCCGCCAGGCGGATGGCTTGCTGCTGCTGAGCGGGGTCCTCGCTTAAAAAGGGTGCCGTTGTTGTTGTTGTTGTTGTTGTTATGAACTTTATTTTTCCACCGATGTAGGAGGCCCCCTACTCCCCGCCTCCGGCACGCAGGCCTATGGGACGGAGGCCGGGGCCTCCGCGACGAAAAACAGGCGAAGTGACAGTGTTTCTTCGCGGCTTCAGCCGCCAGGCGGACAGCTTGCTGCTGGTTGGCGGGGGACTCACTCCGCAGTAGCAGTTCTCAGGCTTCTCTACTATTTATGTTTTCCTTGGCGCCAGGGGAATCAAGGCATTGCCAGATTACGTGATCCAGAGTACCCCTTTCTCCGCAGTTTTCGCATTTATCGTCCGCCTTTTCCTCCACTTGCATGTGGAAACGCCAGACGGGACTTGGGAAATTCCCAGCTTGCAGGCGCCGCCAAGCGACGGCATCCTTGTTAGTTAGCGTTCGGTCCGGTGGTGGCAGGGACCTTCTGCTAAGTCTGTAGTGTTCTAAAATTTCCTTATAAGTTTGCAGCCTCTCGTCCATCCCATCGCAATCAGGCGGCTCTACGGCTGCCCGGAAGTAGAGAGCTCGGGCTAGCTCGTGCGTTGCCTCGTTGCCGGGGACGAACTCGTGCGCGGGGGTCCAAATAATTCGAATCTTTCAAGTTTTCCTTTCTCTAAAATTTTGGCTGCCTCCGTCGAGACCCTTCCTCTTCCAAAGCTCCAGACAGCTGTTTTGCTGTCACTAATAACTATGCTGGCTTCCGTTCCAATGCAAGCGAGCGCTATTGCAACTTCTTCAGCCGTGTCTACATTTCGACTTCTAACGGACGCGGCGGCGGCGGGCACGCCGCGGCCGTTGACGACCACAGCCACCGCCGCCCCCGACTTCCCGCTAGCCGCGTCCACGTAGGCGACCTCCCCCGGCTTCATTTTCCCCGCTTTCTTTGCGAGCGTCTCGGCCCTCTTTTGTCTCCTCTCCTTGTTGTACGTAGGGTGCATGTTTTTAGGTAGGGGGAGCACTATTATATATTCGCAACACTCTCGTGGAATGTCTACTTTGTGGCTTGTTCCTCTATCTGACTGCAGTCCCACCCAGCCGAGGATGGCTCTGCCCGTGGTGGTTCTGCTTAATCTTTCTAGTTGCGCCATGCGCACAGCCTCCGCTAGTTCCGTCCAATTGTTGTGCACCCCCATTTCGAGGAGGCGTTTAGTCGTGGTCGAGATGGGTAGTCCCAGAGCCCTCTTCGCGCATCGTCTGATGAGTGCGTCTATTCTCTGCTTTTCGTCTGATCTAATATTTAGGAATGGTGTGGCGTAACATATGCGGCTAGTGATGTAGCCTGCATTAGTTTCAGGAGGCTTCGTTCCTTAAGGCCGCGACCCTTTAGTGCGATTCTCCTGAACAGACCCGTGACTTGCGTGGCGTACTCGTTCAGTTTCTTTACCGTTGTATCGCTGTACCCATCTGCTAATAGAAACAGCCCCAAGATCCTAATTTGTTCGACTTTTGGCACTATTTGGCCGTCTACTGTTACGCTGATGTTTATCTGGCGTTTACACCTGAGCGCATTCGGGTTGTAGATAAACAGTTCCGAATTTTGTGGAGAGCACGAGAGGCCCCTTTCGGCCGCGTAGGACACCACGGTGACCACCGCCGCTTGCAAGCGCTCCTCGATGCTCGCGTCACTCCACTGGGTAACCCACAGGTTGACGTCGTCCGCGTACATGCTGAATTTCAAGTTTTACACTTGCCTCAGTTCTGCCGCGAGGTTTCGCATGGCAGCATTAAAGAGGAACGGGGACAGCACCGAACCCTGTGGCGTACCCCTGCTTCCTAGTTTGACGGTGGAGGATTCAATGTCCTGAAACTTCATCTTTATCGTTCTACCCGACAGGAAGTCTTTTACGTAGTCGTACGTTTTCTTTCCGACCCCCAATTCTTGGAGGCCAGAAAGAATTGCCGCGTGTTTTACATTATTGAACGCCTTTGTCAGGTCTAGACCTAGTAGTACCCTCGCGTCCCTGGTTTCGCTTTCTATGATATCTTGTCTCAAGCGGAGCATTACGTCCTGTGTGCACAGGCCGGGCCGGAACCCAACCATTTCGTGCGGCCACAGGTCGTTAAGCTCCATGAAACGCGTTAGTCGCGTTTGGACTACCCGCTCCATCAATTTCCCTATACAGGATGTTAGAGAGATTGATATGACATCAAGGATGCGACGTCACGCTACCGGTAGTAGAGTTGAAAAAAGGGCATAGGAAGGGATTGGCGCGCAATTTGAAAGTACCAAAGACTAAAATGGGCCAACAAGAAGTGAATTAAGCAACTAGAAGCAATCAGAAGGAACCAACAGCAGTATCCGTGCTTTCGCATTACTCCAATGCAGATTCTGCAGTGCTTTTTAATTTTTTCACAATGGCTTCCTGTGCACATGTCTCCGTTAGTAATAATTTGTTTTAAGATTGAAATGCGTTGTATTGTATCTGTTTTGGTTTTTACTTGTTGAACTCTGTCGCGGTCGCACAGTGTTAAGACGCCCGACTACTATACCGGAGTGCCCGGATTCGATCATGACCGCCGGCGTCTGCATTTCGATGGAGGCGAAACGGACAGCCGTTCTAGTGCTGTGCGATGTCAGTGCCCGTTAAAGATCTTCTGGTGGTCGAAATTACTCCGGCGTCCTCCACCAAGGCACCTCTTTTTCTCCTTCCACTTTCACCCCCACCTTCCTTTTTTCCTATTCGGTGCGGTTCAGGTGTCCATAGTACCTGTGACAGATGTCGCGCCTTTCTTTCATTGTAAACCAATTATTAAGGCGAAAGCCTTCAATGGCTATACTGTCATGGACAAAGTGTGTCCCGCTTATGCAACGGCTGTCACGTGACCTTCCTTGGCGCGCGTTCAAGTGTGGGATTGCAAGTGGAAGGAATGCTAGACAGGATAAGACCTTAGGGGTGGTATTGGAGAACTGCGTTCAGTTTCGGAACGCTCTGCGATTATTTGTAAGCACTTCCGCTCGAAGCCTCGGAACGGAACGCTTTTACGTCACGGCACCTTCTGAAAGGTTCTGAGCTGAAGTGCTTCCAACCAATCACAGTGTTCCAAACAGAACGCGAACTGAACGCAGTTCTGTAATACCGCCCCTGGAGGAAAGGCGCAGTATCTGTCGCACTTTCTCCGTCAAGTGTGGGCTTGAATGACGCGCGATCACACCCGTCGCGTGACGTTTTTTGGCGCGCTTTCAAAGGTAGGTTTGCAGATGGCAGGAACCCTAGACAAGATGAGATTTCTCAGGCTTTCGCCTTTCACTACTTTAGTCGCTAAAGTCTCTCGTATTTCATTATTATACTTGTTCAGTTTCCCTTTTTGTATCTAATGTGCCAACTCCGTGGGAAAATCGTTTTTAATTGCATCACGTTAAAATGATGCCCCAATGTAGCTCTAATATTAAATAAATATCTAGAGCTACATTGGGGCATCATTTTAAGGTTATGCAATTAAAAATGGGTTTCCCACGTAGTTGGCACATTAGACACAAAAGGAGAAACTGAACAAGTATAATAATAAAATACGAGAGACTTTAGCGACTAAAGTAGTGAAAGGTCTTGTCTAGCATTCCTGCCATCTACAATGCCACCCTTGAAAGCGCACCAACGAACGCCACGCGACAGGAGCGGCGCGTCTTTCTTTCCCTCTTCTTTTTCCCTCTTCTCTTTCTTTCTTGTCTATATTCTCTTCTTTCCCTCTTCCTTTTCTTTCTTATCTATATTCTCTTCTATCTGTCCCGCCGGGGTGGTGCAGTGGTAAGACGCCCGACTACTGTGTCGGAGTACCCGGGTTCGAACCCGACCTCGGCGGCTGCGTTTCGATGGAGGCGAAACGAAGAGGCGTCCGTGTGCTGTGCGATGTCAGCGCACGTTAAAGTTCCCCAGGTGGTCGAAATTACTCCGTAGCCCTTCACTACGGCTCCTCTTTCTCTCTTTCCACTTTCACTCCCATCTTCTTCCCTTCCCTTACGGCGCGGTTGTGGTGTCCACAGAAAAACAAGTGAGACAGTGCGATGTCAGCGCACGTTAAAGATCCCCAGGTGGTCGAAATTACTCCGTAGCCCTTCACTACGGCTCCTCTTTCTCTCTTTCCACTTTCACTCCCATCTTCCTCCCTTCCCTTACGGCGCGGTTGTGGTGTCCACAGAAAAACAAGTGAGACAGTTACCTCGCCTTTCCCTTCCTATAAATAAATCAGTTTTTTCTATCTGCACGATGCAGCGGAGGTGGCTCAGCTACAGAGCCAGTTGCAGGCCCGTGCATTTTCTTTTCCTTCCTACAGCCACAACAACATTAACAACAACAGGAGCGATGGCATACCATTCAAACCCACACTTGACGGAGAGAGAGAGAAATAACATTTATTGCACCCGTCAAAAGGTTGGTGAGGATCCGAGGCGAAGCTCTGTCCCAACCATGTCCTCCCCCTCAGCCGTCGACCTGGATCCTTTGGATCTTAGCAGCGGCCAGGGCAAGACGGATGACTTCTCGTTGCCCTTTTTCGTCCTGCTTGAGAAGTAGTGCCTCCCAGGACTCATCTGTTCGGTCAGGTTCTAAAAATATAGGACACGTCCATATCATATGGATCATGTCCGCTATGCCATTGCAGCGTTTGCACCTGGGGCTAAAAATTTCCGGGTGCCACTTGCTGTAAAGCTGGGGGTTCGGGAATACTCCAGTCTGTAGCTTACGCCACATAACCTCCTCGCTTTTGGTGAGTTGCTTACACGCTTTTGGTAGTACTGATCTGCCTAATTTGTAATGATTTAGGATATCTTGGTAGGTGTTAAGGTCATCGTCGAACTGCAGGGGCTCCTCATCGCGCAAGGGGTACGGGGTTGCGCATAAGTCGTCACTGGGATCCCGGAATGTAGCTTATCCTCGGGCCAGTACGTGCGCTTTCTCGTTCCCCCTCAACCCCTGGTGCGCCGGTGTCCAAATGAACGCGACCTGCTCTGCCGGTGGTGAACCACTGGCCAACACTCTTGCTGCTATGGCCGAAATGCGGCCCGCGTCAAAGTTTCTAATCGCTGATTTCGAGTCTGTAACTATAATCTTGACCTGTTGTTGTGTTAGAGCTAGCGCGATGGCCACCTGTTCCGCCTCCGCTGTGGTCGAATTTCGGGTGCTGCAGCAAACTACCGAGCCTCCGTCTTCTCTAGTTGCTACTGAAACACGTCCCCTACCGTTCGTGCATTGTGCGGCATCTGTATATAAGACGTCCTGTCTTCCCTGAAAACGGGCTTGCAGCGCTGTTGCTCTATCACTCCTCCGGCTCTCATGATAAACGGGGTGCATGTTTTTGGGGAGCGGAGGTATTTTTAATTTGTCCCTAACCTGCCTAGGTACTTTTTCTGTACGTCTGGAGCATGTTTGCGGCCCATACCACAGTTTTTCCAAAATGCTCCGACCAGTACGACTGCGCAACAGTCTCTGGTATTGTGAAGTCCTTGCAGCTTCAATGAGCTCTTCGAGGGTATTGGAGACCCCTAGTCTCATAATCTTGTTTGTCGATGTATCGTGTGGTAAACCTAGTGCCGTTTTTATCCCTTTACGAATGAGAACGTCAAGTTTCTCCTTTTCTGCCTTGTGAAGCCGTAAATACGGCGCCACGTAGACTATCCTACTGATTATAAAAGACTGGACTAGCCTAAAGAGGTTAGCATCTTTCATGCCCGCATGTTTGTTTGCGATCCGCTTCAGGAGTCTACAGGTTTGACTGGTGCTAGCGTCTAGCCTCTGTATCGTTTCCGAGTTCCTGCCGTCGGCCTGAATTCGTAATCCCAGAACTCTAATGGTTGCCACCGTTGGTATAACGTTACCGTGGACCCTGAGCGTTATTTCCGGGTTATCCTGCTTTATACGCCGACGATGGGGCGATCGCATGTACGTGAGAACGAGCGCTTCCGATTTCTCGGCCGAACATCTGAGCCCGATTGGTTCTAAGTATCTTTCTATAACTTCGATTGCCCGCTGGAGTGTCTGTTCAATTTCACCGTCACTGCCCCTGCACATCCACAGAGTCAGGTCATCTGCATATAATGTATGGTGCAGCCCTTGGATTTCCTCTAGTTTTGCGGGGAGATCAATCATGGCGATAATAAACAGCGTCGGGGACAACACCGATCCCTGTGGTGTGGATTTGTTTCCCAGTCGAATACCTTCTACTGTGTGTCCCCCCATACTGATAGTTGCCGTTCTATCACTGAGGAAGTCGCGCATGTAGTTGTACGTGCGAACTCCAACATCTAATGCACTAAGATTCTGCAGAATAGCTGAGTGCTTCACGTTGTCAAAAGCTTTTGACACGTCTAGACCAACGATCACCCTGGTGTCTACAGTTGAATTGTGTATGATCTGTTCTTTTAGCTGCAGCATGACATCGCATGCGGCCAAATGCGGTCTAAATCCTATCATGGTGTTCGGATAGATATCGTTGTCCTCCAAAAACCGGTTCAGCCGGGCCTGAACAACATGCTCCATTAGTTTCCCCACGCATGACGTGAGCGAGATCGGACGCAAGTTTTCGAAACCCGGCCGCTTCCCCGGCTTCGGGAGGAATACGAGGTTTGCGGCCTTCCATGTCGCCGGCAGCCGACCGGCCTCCCAACACTCCTGCATGAATGCTGCTAGGTGTCGGATCGACGCGTCGTCCAAGTTTTTTAGCATTCGATTGTTGACTCTGTCCTGACCTGCAGCAGTCTTTGTTCTCAGTCTATTTATTTCTGCCCGGACTTCGGCAACCGTTATCGGGCTATCTAGCTCCGGGTTTTCCTGGCCCTTGTAATCAGGCATTTGTTGGCCTATACCCTCTGCACAGTTCAAATACCGGTCTCGGACTTGGGCTATGAGAGTAGCCGCGGTCCCATCAAAGATATGTATTAGCCTGTGAATTTGCTGCCTGGCATCCAGTTTAGATTTGTCGGGATCTAGAAGATGCCGAAGTAAGTGCCACGTACTTGCCTTCCCGATATTACTGTCCAGTTTTTCACAAATGCTGCCCCAGTTTTGCCTCGATAAAACGAGCGCATATTCTTCAATTTCTTTCTTAAGCACTGCCAATTCTCTGCGCAAGTTCCTATTCCCTCTTTTCTGTGTGAGTCTCGTTTCTAGATCCTTCTTCTTACGCCAGAGCCTGACCAAGTGACGGTCTACTCCTTCAATGTCTTCGTCAACCTCCACCTCCTCCGTTGCTTCGTTTACCGACTGAATGACCTTTTTATTCCAATCGTCAATGTTACTTATGCCTTCCTCGTCACCTGTGCGGCCATTTCGGAAAGCCTCCCAGTTCACCAACGTTGCCTTTTTGGTGCGGACGACCGGTGGGCCGTTATCTACTACGATTTCTATAATTTTATGGTCGCTGCCTAAATTTTCACCTGTGTTGCACCACGTGGCGTAAATGCAGCCTCCGGTTAGAGTTAAGTCCGGAGATGTGTCTATCGAAACGCTGTTACCCTGGCGGGTTGATTTCAGGGGATCCGTCAGAAGCAATAAGCCATTCTGCTGAATGCTGTTCCATAGTTCGCGTCCTTTTACCTGCGTGTATCTATACCCCCATGCAGTGTGATGCGTGTTAAAGTCCCCTACTATCAACAGGGGTCCTCCTATCGCGATCACTCGCGCCTTGGCGAATAGCTCATTGAAGTTGCATTGATGTTTTTGTCGAGGTGGGCTATATACATTGAGGATGAATAGACTTTTGAATTTTCTTTTTTGTGGGATTATCTCGATTAGTATATGGTCAACATTTGTTGTCCCGGTATTATGCTGCAGCACTGTTATATTCCTTTTGACAAGGGTGACCACTCGCGTGTTGTCATCTCGTCCCGCGTATGATTTGTAACTCGCTAGCTTAGCGTGCTTACTGCACTCCTGCAATGCGATTACTTCGGGTTTGTCAATGTTGGTCAAAAAAGTTTCCAGTACCACGCGTTTGCGACTGAAGCCCTTACAGTTCCACTGCCAAATGGTATTTCTACGGTGATGCAGATCCATTTTTAATGTTATGAATCTCTTGGTAAACCAACTGAATTCTCTCGTCTCTCCTAGCCATTTCGACCTGCATCTCTGCCATAGCACTGTTCAGGCGTTCTAACGCGGTCATAACTTGTTGTTGGAAAATTTTGTCGTCGTCTTCTTTTTTTGCGAATCGTTTTTGCAATCCTTGGATGCGGGTTTTGAGATCCGGCTCGGGACCTCTTTTCTTTTTTGCGGCAGGAGGACTGTCCCTAAGGGTATTTTCCTGTTTCTTCTGCGGTGCCTCCGCTACCGGCATTTCGGTCTCCATTGGCTGTGAAATTTTGCCTATCGCAATGATTTGTTCCTGCAGTGCCTTAACTTGCGCCTGTAACAACTGATTCTGATTTTTTAGAGCCTGTACCTCAGCTGAGTCCTGAGAATCACTACTCACTCCTTTTGGTGGTGTCTGCGATATAATAAATAGCCTCGCTGGGGTGGAGCATGGCTACGGCGCCCGACTACTGTGCCCAAGGACGCGGGATCGAATCGCGGCCTCGGCGGTCGCTTTTCGATGGAGGCGAAAAGCAAGGCGCCCGTGTTCTGTGCGATGTCAGTGCACGTTAAAGAACCCCAGGTGGTCTACATTTCCGAAGTCCTCCACTGCGGCGTCTCTCATAGCTTGAGTCGCTTTGAGACGTTAAAACCCCCAATTTATTGTTCTCATGTAATCCGACGCCACCCTTGCGTTTGCTGCTCAGTAGCCATGGGGGGGACTGCCTGAGGTGGGGGAGGGTGGCTGCTCCTGGCCCTGATGGGGCTGGGGCAGGTAGGTCACCGCCGCTTGCGGCGCGGGCTAGCCTGCCATCGAATTTTATCTGTTGTATGTCGTCATTGCACCCGCCACCGCTTCGGTGGTGGACGACGGCTGTTGTTGCGGCGCGCTTTTTCTTCTCTATTTTCTCTTCTGTCCGCACGAGGCAGCGGAGGTGGCTCAGCTACAGAGCAGCATGCCCGTGCATTTTATTTTTAAAGCAATACTACTTTCACTTTTCAGCCCTTCGCCTAGCGAGGCGGTAGCTACCATTGACGTTTAGCGTAACCTTTGGCGTGCCGCCAAGCACAGCTGCGCAAATGATGATGATAACAACTTTATTTTCCACCGCCCCCGGCACGCATGCCTAAGAGACGGAGCAGAGACCTCCGCGATCAGAAGCAGGCAAAGAGGTGTTGGCTCTTCGCGGCTTCTTCCGCCAGGCGGATGACTTGTAGCTGTGGAGCAGGGACCTCGCTTCGCAGCAGGGCTTCCCAGGCTTCTCTACAATTTATATTTGTTTTAGCCTCTGGGGAGCTAGTACATTCCCAGATTATATGGTCGAGGGTCGCTCTCTCCCCACAGTGCTTGCATTTATCGTTTCTCCTATCTTCCATTTGGACATAATATGCCCAGACCGGGTTTACAAAGTTCCCAGCTTGCAGGCGCCGCCATGCGACTGCCTCCCTATTGTCTAGACTTTTATCCGGTGGTGGCACCAGTCTCCTGCTTAACCTGTAATTTTGAAGCATCTCCGTATAATTTTGCAGACGCTCGTCCATGTTCCGGCAACAGGGCGGCTCCACAGTTACCCGGAAGTAGAGAGCTCGGGCTAACTCGTGGGCCGCTTCGTTGCCAGGAACGGACGTGTGTGCAGGGGTCCAAATTAGGCGAATTTTCCTGTTTAGTCGTCTACTGGCCAGAATCCTTGCCGCTTCCGGCGAGACCCTACCCTTTCCAAAATTCCAAATAGCCGTTTTGCTATCGCTGATTAGGAAATTGGCTTGTGTTCCGACGCAAGCAAGCGCAATTGCAACTTCAGCTGTTTCGGCGTTGCGGCTTCTAATAGTGGCGGCTGATACCGGGGAACCTCGGCCGTCGATCACCGAGGCGACTGCCGCCCCCGTTTTGCCACTTGCCGCATCCACGTACGCAATCGACTTGCTGTCCATCGAATCGAAGCGTCTGATTAGTGCTTCTGCTCTCTTCTCCCTCCTCTCTGTGTTGAATATGGGATGCATGTTTCTCGGCAGTTCTGTGGGTTTTCTCGGCAGTCCAGTGGGATACTTGATTTTTCTAGTAGTCCCCTATCTATCTGCAGGCCTACCATTTTGAGCATAGTTCTGCCCGTGGTCGTGCGACTTAATCTTTCCAGCTGCGAAACTCTGACAGCCTCCGCTATTTCGTCCCAGCTATTGCGCACTCCCATAGAAAGAAGCTTCTCCGTGGATGTGGTAATTGTTAAGCCCAGGGCCCTCTTTATGCACCGTCGAATGAGAGTCTAACCTCCTCTTCTCCTCCGACCAGATATTTAAGAACGGCGTGGCATAGCTCACGCGACGTATTACGTATAGGCTTGGATGAGTTTAAGCAAGCTTCTTTCCTTCAGGCCTCGTCCTTTAAACGCGATTCTTCTAAATATTCCAATGGCTTGTGTGGCGAATTCCTCTAGCTTTCTGATTGTTCCATCATTATATTCATTTTCCGTAATGAATAGTCCTAATATTCTGATTTGATCTACCTTTGTAACTGGTTTTTCTTCTACTTTAATGTCAAATTCCTAAGACTTTAATGTCAAATTCCCAGCTGCGCTTGCATCGGAGTGACTTTGGGTTATAGACAAATAATTCTGATTTTTGCGGCGAGCATGATAGGCCCCTACTGTCAGCGTAGTCTACGACAGTGTCCGCCGCCAGTTGCAGGCGCTCCTCAATGCTCGCATCACTACCCTGGGTAACCCAGAGATTGATGTCATCCGCATAAATACTGAAATTTAGCCCCTTTAGGCTCCTCAGAGCTTCTGGGAGGCCCCTCATCGCCACGTTGAAAAGGAACGGGGAGAGAACCGAGCCCTGCAGCGTCCCCCTGCTCCCTAACTTCGCTGTGGGGGACTGAATGTCTTGAAACTTTATGCAGGCAGTTCTGTTTGACAAGAAGTCCTTGATGTACTCATACGTTCGTTCACCTACTCCGATTTCTCGGAGACCGTGGAGGATCGCTTCGTGTTTAACTTTGTCAAAAGCCTTTGTCAAGTCCAGGCCGAGAATCACTTTGGCGTCTCTTGAACGCGAGTCGATTATGTCGTATTTGAGTCGGAGCATCACGTCCTGCGCGCTCAAACCCGGTCGAAAGGCGACCATCTCGTGCGGCCACAGGTCGTGTTTCTCCATAAAGCGCGTCAGTCGTGTCTGGTTTACATGCTCCATCAATTTTCCCATGCATGAGGTTAGAGAAATAGGTCTTAGATTTTCTAGTTTCGGGGGTTTGCCCGGTTTTGGGATTAAAATTACGTTTTCTGACTTCCACTGCCGAGGCAGGTGCCCTTTAGTCCAAATTTCTTGCATCTTGCATATACTCAGTAAGAGCGCTGATGCAGTCATCATCCTGGTTTCTTAAAATTTTGTTAGTTATCCCGTCAGGGCCCAGGGCCGATTTTGTTTTTAGTCCCAATATTTCTGCCCTGACCTCCGCCTCCGTGATGGGTGCGTCCAGCTCCTCGTTGGGAGCTCCGTCATACTCTGGGAGGGGGGCACTATGAGTATCGCCAATGTACATGTTGACTAGCGCATCCATAAATTCCGCGTCTGTACCCTTAAACGCGTGCCTGGCTTTTGATAATCTAATTCCTGACTGGGATTTTGAGTTGGTCGGATCTAATAGGTGTCTCAGCAGACCCCACGTTCTGGAAAGGCTCATGCCCCCTTCCATCTCGTCGCATCTGCTGCACCAATTCTGTTCGCATTATTTAAGCACATAATTTTCAATTTCTTTATTATGTCTAGATATCCTCCTTCTAAGATTACGGTTCCACTTTTGCTTCTTTAGTCTGCGCTCCATACCATGTTTTGCCTCCCACATGTGAAGCAGTTTGCTATCAGCTATCTCTGGGACATCGTCCCCTTCAAGATTCTTTGTTGCCTCTCCAACGTGACGCATGAGGGTCTTCGTCCATTTTTCTATGTTTGTAATCTTCCTTTCGGCAGCCTTCTCTGGTTTTTCCTTAAATAGTTGCCATTGCGTAACCCTCGGTTGACACACACGGCGCGTCTTTATTCCTGTTTTAGGGATCGAGGCCAGAATAAAATGGTCGCTGCCAAAATTTTGCTCCGAATTTTGCCAGTTCAGATCTTTCACATTTTTGGAGAAGGTCAAGTCAGGGGAAGTGTCTACGCAGACGCTGTTACCCACCCTGGAGGGAAAACTAGGGTCCGTGTGCAAGGTGAGTCCTAGCTCGTGCGCGTCTTCCCATAACTGCCTGCCTTTAGGATCTTGTTTAGCGTAACCCCATTCCGGGTGCGCCGCATTGAAGTCATCGACTATTAGCAAGGGGTTATTCCCGGCTGTGATTATCGCTTTGCGAAAGAGAGCCCTGAATCTCACCTTTCTCTGCTGTGGCGCACTATATAAAATTAAGAGGAACTAGCTTGGTTCCTCTTTTCGTCCCGTAAGAATTTCCAATAGCACTGCCTCAATTTCTTTCAAATTGATTTCGTGCATGATTGCAGCAATGTTCCTCTTAACCAATCTCACCTCTGTCACTTGAATAAGAGTGGTATCCCGAGAGTTTTGCTGCTTTACCCGTCTCTTGCAGTGGTTTCTCATCTAATAGCGTCAAGTACTGTTGCACCAACGCACGCTTGCGTTGGAAGCCGCGACAGTTCCACTGCCAGATTAAAGACTCATTTGGTGCGCCTCTGGCCATTATGGAGCTGATCAAATTTTTCCTCATCTTTTAGCTGCCATTCTCCGATGGCAACTAATTCTGCCCTTTGAAGCTGTTCTTCGCCCGTAAGGGTTTGGATCTGGCTTTGAATTTGGTTTATTGCTCCCATAATTTGGGTCATGAAAGATTCAAATTTAGCTTCGATTTTTTCTTCTAATCTTCTTTCTAGTGCCACCAATGGATCAGCGTCTTCAACATTGCGTTTCATTGGGGGCGGTCTAGCCGATTCTACTATCATCTTTTCCTCCCCCGGTGCCGCAGGCTGCGTGGACGTCGCAGCCTTAGGGGTCAGGGCAGTTGGTTTCGATACCAATTTCGGTGGCGCTCTATGGGGGGAGGGGGACCCAGTACGCGCTTGTTCTTTTGGTCTATGCAACTCTTGAGTGAGCTTATTAATGATATCTTTAAGCTCCCCAACTTCTTTAATTTATAGATCTCCTCGTCCTTCTTATCATTTGCCTGGGAAACCCCACTCTCAAAGCTTACATTTTTACGGTCCTAGCTCAGGCTCCGCTTCTTAGTCCACGGGTTCTCCGGGTCCCTGGAACTCGATCTCCAGCTGCGTCTGGATCCAGAACGCCCCCTGGAGTTGGAACTCGAACGGCCGCGTAGTTGTCGCCCTTCGGTAGTCTCCTCCAGCCTCGGGAAGGAGTCGCTTCTGGCGCGAAAGTCCTCGTTTACGCGCTTGACCTTGGAACGACCTCGGTGATTTTGTTGCTCGACGATCGCTTCGACTTGCTGTTGCTGCTGCTGTTGCTTGTTGACCTTGCGTTCCCACTTCCTCTTCTTTACCTCGTATAGAACGCGGTAGAGTTGACATTTTTTGTCACCAAGCGGGTGTCCTTTCCTGCACAGTTGACACTTGCACTCACAGAAATGGTCTTGTGGTGGTTGTTCCATGCCACAGCCACGGCATTTCACTGTTGTATACTTTGCTCTTGAGCGATACCGGTAAGCTGCTAGTCATAATCTGCGAGTGCTTGCCAAATGCGCTCCATCCCAATCTTATTCTTCTTGTTATTTCCTTTTCATGGTCCGGATCTGCGGTTACTACCTGTCCTAAGTAGATATATTCGCCTACTACTCCAGTATTTCGCTACCTAATGTAAACTCCTGTTCCTTCCCGAGGCTGTTGAATATTAGCTTAGTCTTCTGCATATTGATTTTCAAGCCTACCTTTCTACTTTTCCTGTCTAGGTCATCAATCATTATTTGCAGTTCATCTCTCGAGTTGCTTAGCAAGGCAATGTCATCGGAAAATCGCAGATTACTGAGGTATTCTCCATCTACCCTTATCCCTAACTGCTCCCATTCCAAGTCTCTGAATACTTCCTCTAAACAAGCTGTGAATAGTACTGGGGAGATTCTGTCTCCTTGCCTAACACCTTTCTTTATGGGAATTTTGTTCCTTTCTTTATGTAGAACTATGGTTGCTGTGCAGCCACTATATATATCTTCCAGCACTTTCACGTACGGCTCGTCTACCCCCTGATTTCGCAATGCCTGCATCACCGCCGAGGTTTCAACTGAGTCAAATGCTTTTTCGTAATCAATGAATGCTATGTATAAGGGCTGGTTATATTCCGAGCATTTTTCTTTCACCTGATTGATGGTATGGATATGATCGGTAGTAGAGTACCTTTCCGAAACCCTGCTTGATCCTTTGCTTGATTGCAGTCTAAGGTTGTCCTGATTCTATTAGCGATTACCTTAGTAAATACCTTATACGTAACAGACAGTAAGCTGATTGGTCTGTAATTTTTAAGGTCCTTAGAGTCCCCTTTCTTGTGAATGAGGATAATGTTTGCATTCTTCCATCTTCCGGTACCTTCGATGACACCAGGCACTGCGTATACAGGGTGGCCAGTTTTTCTAGCACGATATCCCCCCCGTTCTTCAGCAAATCTGTAGTTATCTGATCCTCTCCAGCTGATTTCCCCCTTTTCATAGTTTCTAGTGCTTTCTTAACCTCGTCCTTCGTCACTGGTGGAACGTCAGACTGTTTTTCCCTACCGCCAATCTCATTACGGTCCTGACTACTTTGGCTACCGTAGAGATCTGTATAGAACTCCTCGGCTACTTTGACTATCTTGTCCATATTAGTGATGACGTTGCCCGCCTTGTCCCTTATCGCATACATCTGGTTTTTGCCTATGCCCAATTTCTTCTTTACCGCTTTAAGGCATTCCAGCGGCACGTAAATAGGGTGAAGGAAACCAGCTGGCGCCATCGACATTTTCTTCCTGCGCTGATACGGGTCGCAAGCGGTGATATAGGTACGGTTGATGCGTAGCATCCCAGAGAAAATAAATGGCGTTGTTCACAATCGTAAGTGGAAGGCACACTGATGACACCAGCTGTTTGCGGGTCGTGGTGTTCCTCAAAAACAGAATATCGTGGCTGCTTGTGAATAAGAAGCACAATGAGTGAGCCATCATAATGGAGGCTGCGGTGATACAAAATACTATCATGGAAACCAAATGGCCGCAGGGAAGACACCGATCTTCTAGAGGTCGGGGTATCAATGATGAGCCGTAAATATGGATTCTTGCACTGTTCGTCGGCTATGTTGAGCAGATTGGAGAGAGGGACAGAATGAAGAGACAGGGGACCGTCTCTGCTTCGCCGAGATGAGGCGTCTGCAGGGTGGTTAGTCAGAGTCTTGGTGAAGACAACCCGACTTGTGCACCCCATGTCCGAATATTCTTGGAAGCGCAGTGCCAAAGCACTAAGTCAACTGGAAGGATCCTTCAGAAAAGACGAGCAACAATATACGTGGGACTCAGTTACAAGTGAAAAAGGACGGCAAAAATGTAAGGTTGATGCTACGCACGTGCATACAAGGGAAAGATGCGTGGGCAAAAAAAAAAATAATATTTTCTATCAGTGCTGGAAAGAATGCGGCTAGTCTACGCAGTGCTACGACCGTGATCCTGCTGATTTTAGGCCAGCACTGCTCTGATGACATATGCGCACATGCTCTTTCGAATGTCAGTAAAAACCGGAAAATAGGAACGGGCCGAAATTAAGGGACACTAAAGTAAGCCTACAGCTCCCAAGACGCTTCTTTCATGGCTGAACCACACCTCAAATCGGTGTCGTTCTTCAAACGGTTTGTCAGTTGACGAGTGGTGCGACCGAAATCTTGAATAAATTTGGAAACATTAAGAAGAGACCAACAGAGCTGCACACGTTCTTCGATGACTGATGATGAGGAGAGCCTCTGAGGGCTTCAGTTTTACCCATTTCAGGACGCACAAAGGACGCGTCAATACAAGTACGAAACTGTGAGTTGGCAGTGACAAAACTGGAGTTTCAAGGAACTGATTTGATGGCCGGCTTTATGAAACACAGGATACAAGGGACGCGTTCAAGGTTCAGGCAAAAACTTTCTGTGCGTGAACTACAACACCGTCGATATAGCGCGGACAGGCTATCCATTTAAAACCGTGAAAAGTTAGTCCATCCTTTGTTCAAAGATCACCGGTGTAACAGACAAACTAAAGCCATGATGCAAGCTAAAATCTATCATTGCAGGTGTCCACAGAGCAAGTGTGACATATACTGCGCATTTCCCTTCCTATGAACCAATTAAAAAAAATCAAGGCTGTCTTATCACCGTCCTACTGGTCAGTAGCGACAAGCCAATAACGTGACCGCAATTAGATGGCCGGAGAGTATCTAGTCCTGTGTAAGGCCGCCATGTTGTCATAAATTCCACGAAGAGCACACGTCTTTTTCTAATGCCGTTGAGGTAGTGGTAATGGACTCTAAAGTAGCAGCTAGAGCCTTCATTTTTACCAGCACTACTGGAGCTGCGTACTTCACAAGGCTTCGTTAACATCCTGAGTGAGCATTTTGTCAACCTGGTTCTGTGTGACTTTGTGTTTGTCATTGGAAAATCGAAAAGTACAGTGGTGGATAGGAACCGCATTGCAGGTCTTATTGTGAAGCTGCAAAAGATTTGCACGGCTGAAGGACTATCATGAAGAAACAAAATTCCATGAAAACAGGTGAGATGGCAAACGTTATGAGCTTATGAAGGGGAAGAATCCGAAGCTATAAATTTGGTATAGCTTTGAAGGATTGAAACTTCAATGAAATTACAGTCAGAAGATGACGGCGCACATGTGGTCACGACGTAATAAACGCATTCGATTACAGAAAACAGTGGGGAGAGAGAGCCCTTGAGGTAGCTGCTGAACATTCGGTGTAAAGCTTAAAACAGGTAGAAGTGCTTTGTTCGCGGTCATAGATCAACGCTTTCTGTTACAGACACATGAAGGGTTGAAGTAGAGATATTTCGTCGCAAAGAAATCGGGGGGAGGTGGTACATCTCAGAGGCATAACTTGCGACTTCAGGTAAAGGCGGCTCGGCGTCATCGGTAGTGTTTCGAGGTTCTGACCGGAGTTTAGCGACCGGAGTGCTAACTGTAGCGGGAAGAGGTTTGGAAGCGCCGATATTTGTGACATGAACAATTTCTTTCTGCAATAATTGCGATATGTGGGACGCAGTCACAGGCAAAAACAAAATAGTCCTGTTGCCGTCTTTGCGCCAATAAAAGGAATTATGCCGAAACTGGGCGGCAAACACGGGTGGTCAGGATAAATATCGGCAATGTCGGTGGCATATCGGGGACTGATAGAAGCAACAAAGAGTAGAGCCATACTATATATAATTTGGCGCACAATGGCCTTCTACAAAGGGGCGTCAGTGCGCATAGGTGGTTTTGGCCTGCATGTCGAGCCAAGATAGATGGAGGGGAATAGAGTCGTTTGATGTCTTTTCTGTCAAGGCGAAAGGTCTTACTACGAAGATATCGCAACAGTATTAGGGAGACGGGCTAATGGCTATGCGATGCGACGAGTTTCTGCATCTGTGAAAGAACATCATATTTTTCCAGATTTGCATCCACAGTTCCACAGCCTTTATAAGCTATGAAATTGTAGGCATCGCCCTTTGTGCCCTTCATCACATAGCTGATTTCGATCCTGAACTTTTTATTCCCTTTGTGGCGAAAGGCAAGAACGTCTCGAACTTAGGCAACGTAAGGTTTAGTAGATGTCTGAATGGGCGCATGTCCAGAGGTTTCTCTTCTGAATGGTAGCTCTCAATGTAAAGTCGGCAAAGACCCATCTAGATAACCGGCCGGGTGACCCCTGAAAGTCTGTGATCATTGGGTGAATATTTTTATTTATTTTATTTATTCAGTGGTTGTGTGGGCAATACATGGCACTGCACGTGGGGCAGGACAAAAGGAGGTAATTAGTCTCCTGACGAGGTCCTGGCCCCACTGGGCGCAACAGAAGCGGGTACAAAGTACAGGCAATGCACATGCAACTACATACAACAATCTTCACCGTATATAGCTGCACATGAAACAAAAACACCGAGTTAAAAACTATCACCGCAGTACAAAATACGCATTCAGACACGTGCCAAGAACAAAACATAAGCAAATGTAACAACAGGAATGAAACTCTGGAACAATGTAAAGGAATAACACAATACATTTCGATTTCGCATCTACTTTAGTCATGCATTTGGTTTTCTATTGAAGTGAAAAGGGGTTTTATTCTCCGTTTGAAAGTTGGCAGATTTCTACTTGTTCTTGCGATATCAAGTATGTCTGGGTAATTATTACATAGTTTCATGATTTGATGATCTTATTTAGCATAATTAGTCCGAGGTTTATCTACAACAATGAAAGTCCTCCGCAGATTGTGAACAGTATCCCTATTTAGATAATGACTAGAAAATCTAATATAATTGCTCGACACTTCAGAAAATACGTACACAGATAATTTCTGCTTATATATATCATGGAAAGGTAGGATATTATGTGTTGCCATGAAGGTTACGGTTTCTAACCTGTCCTTATATAATGCTCTAATTGGCCCTCCGCTGCAGTGCAAATAGTCTGTCATTATCAGTCTTAATTCCGGTACCCCATACTAAACAACAGTAATTAAAGAGAGAGTGTAATAGTAAAAAATAGAGCTGCTTTTTGAGATTGACAGGGGTAAGATTTCGAAGGCGGCTGAACATTCCAATACATCTCGCTACTTTCATTCTTACATTTCCCACATGGTGGGACCATGTTAGGTTTGACTGGAAAGTGACACCTAAGAATGTATGACAATCTACACGCTCAAGCAAAGCATCATTATAGTACAGGGTCACATTGTTAAGAATGGGCTTGGTTTTTGCAGAAAATATTATATATTTTGTTTTGCTAGTATTTATTTGAAGCTTGTTTGTATGTACCCATAAACTAAGGTCATTCAGCCATGCGTTCGACGTGGTCTCAAGTTCCTCAAGGCTCTGCCCAGAAAAAAAGACACTTGTGTCGTCAGCGTACAGCAACACCTCACCCGCAGTTGAAATGTTAATGATATCATTTGAATAACAACGGGCCGAGTATAGAGCCCTGAGGAACGCCGTATTTAATGTTTATTTTCCTGACGTAATGCCATGTATGGAAATAAACTGAGACCTCGAGTGTAAATAACTCCGTATAAGGCTGCGCCTCTAAAACTATATGCCTCAAGCTTACTGAACAAGATATGGTGTTGTATAGAATCAAACGCCTTACGAAAGTCTAGGTAGATTCCAACTGTAAATAACTTGGCTTCGATGTTACGGATGATTTTATCTTTAATATGCAGCAGGGCCGTTTCGGTCTATTTCCCCTTCTGATATCCGCACTGCTGTTCAAATATCACTTTCCTTGACGATAAAAAAGTGCTAAATCGTTTATATAGGATTCGCTCTGTAACTTTGGAGAGCAGTGACAACACTGAGATTGGCCTGTAATTGTTTAACTGATTGTATTTACCACCTTTGTGTATTAGAGTAACGCGAGTAATTTTCAGTCGTTGTGGGAAGATACCCAGGGCTAGCATTTGATTGAAAATATGAGATAGGGGCTTTGCTATGTCATCTGCAACTGCCTTAATCGGTAGGGCTTTAATATCATCTTCACCAGCAGCCGATTTGTTGTCAAGGCAATTCAAAATAGAAATAACTTCATCCTCAGATGTAGGAACAAGAAATAGACTGTTCTTTACGACATTATTAATATAACTTAAAGGGTTGCACTCTGGTTGGTTACCTGGCACAATCATTGGAGCTCCGACATTTATGAAATAATTGGTAAACAGACTGGCTAACGATTCGCGGGAGTATGTTCTTCCATTAATGTCCAGTTCTAATGGTAAGTCAGTCGTAGGGGCGTTGGTCAACTCACGAAACACTTTCCATGTTCTGCTACTACTTTGGGTTGAGTTCTCAAACTTACGTTGAAAAAAAATGCGAATTTGGCTTTTTTTAAATCTGAATTTAACCTATTCCTGAAGCGTTTGAATTCATGCAATAGTTCGACTTCACGCGTTTTTGAAAAAGGCCGTACATTTTTTCCTTCTGTTTGATGCGCTTATAAAGATCCTCAGTTATCCATGGTTTCCGGGCTTTTTTGTGCTGAAGTATCGTTGATAACGGAAAGGCAACATTATAGCAATGCTGTAGTGTAGAAATGAATGCATCATATGACTTAGAGGGATCGCTTTCAGCGTACACGTTTGTCCATTTTGAAGTAGTCACCAAAGACGTGAATAAACTAACACTATGGTTGTTAATGTGTCTTTTAGTTTGTTTTATACTTTGAGAGGTGCTTTCTATGGGAAATACTGCAAATATGGATAAATGATCACTTATATCCGAACACAAGACGCCGGATAAAGTTGGCTCCTTAGGAATGCTTGTCAAACAAAGATCAATCAGCGTACTTGAATGCATTGTTACCCTAGTGGCTTCGGTGATTAAATTTTCACAACCATTTGCAAGCATCACTTCTAGAAGTTGGTATTTTGGTTGCTCAGCTGAAAAAAGGTCAACATTGAAATCACCAATGACAACAACGTTCCATTCTTTGGCGTTTACTAAAACCAACATTCTCTCAACAAAGCGAAGAAAGTTTTGAAGAATGCCATAGGGAGGCCGGTAGAGTGCAAGAACTAGTACATTGTGACACACAATCGCAACTGTTTCAAAATCATTGGTCACGCATGTGAAATCTGGCAAGCATTCAAACTGATGATGCTTCCGTACATAAATAGATACGCCCCCACCGCGCCTTTCCGCGCGATAAACAGAAACGTGCCAATAATCACAAAAACTGACTACTTCTGAGCTATCGCAAAACCAGGTTTCTGAAAAAACCAAAAAGTCAAACGCGTAATCGAAAACCGATAGATATGCTTGATTTCCACATGTCTGTTTCGGAGACTTCTTGCGTTCATATGAAAGAGAGAAACGTGCTTATTGCGCTAACAATTTTCACTGTTCAGTAATCTTTTAAAACTTTCAGTAGTGTACGTGGCCATAATTTAAATTCGGATGTCACAGTGAGCTTGAACTGAGCGCTAGACAATCTTTTCGAGGTCTTCTTCGTTTGAGATCCTGATAGCAGTTGCACCAGTGCATTTGCGCACAAAGACTCGCCCTTCTGATGTCCAAACATGCTGATACCCATTTTCTTTCGCTTTACGTTTTGCAAGCCAGCGCAGCTGTTTGTTGGTTGTCGTCACGTTGTAAAAGAATATGACGCCAAGTTTCTTAGTCTGTAGTTCCTTTCTTTTCTCGAACCATTTGGCCTAAGAGTTCGCGACGCAAATCGGACAATTACCACATTTGGCTTGCCGTCTTTTGCGGGCAGTCTGTGCAACCCTTCAATGTCGTCTTCAGTCAGTTCTGCGATCTCTAGATGCTGAGCTAATTTATTCACTTCTAGCAGGAGGTCCTCATCGTCTTGTCGTTTAAAACCGTCAATTTCAATGTTTTGTCTCCGGCTGTACTGCTCAAAATCATTTATCTGTTGTTTTAGTCCGGACACAGTTTTCAGTACTGGTGAACTTTCCATAGCGTCTACCCGTCGACGCAAATCGATAATTTCCTGGTCTTGCCTATTTTGTGTGTTTCTTAGGTCGTCATAGGTATTGGACAGGAACTGAACGGATTTCTCAATATTTGTTACAGTTTCCTGCAAGCTCATCAACTTATCAATTTTGCTTCGAGTAGCGGAATTTGGGACAGCTTTCTATTTATTTCTGCCAGCTCTGCCTGTATTTTTCCAGTCATATCTTGTATTTCATGCTCGCTAGCGGAAGGCTTCCAAGACAAACATTTCTGCATTTTCTAGTTGTTTCTTTCATCGGTCGAAAAAACCGTTCAGATATGCCAATGCATTTACCAAGGTGAAACTGCAAGTCACATTCAGCACATGTCATTATCAAATCATCTTCATAAAACTCTTGATGTCAAAAGGAGCACTTACCTTTACCAAATGGCATACTACACTTCAAGCCAGGGGCGGCCTTATCAAGAAAGAGAAATCTTATCAAGCAAAGACGGTAAGAGCAGCAGCAGTAGCAGTGGTGCAGTTGGGCTAATAATACATAAAATAAGGCGAAGTGTTTTTTAAAAAACCTGCAAGGAATGCGGGATGCGTTTTAGGCACCGGAGAACTGGACCATGCCACCGCTACCGCTGCCGCCCAAGAAGTGAACATATCGGGGTCCGGATTGTTGCTTTTGTAGACGGGGCTGGACGATGATTTGTTGGCGCGGCCTCTGGTTCGATGGCGACGACAGTTGTGATCACGATGGTCAGCGTTTTTCGTTCCGTTATTCTTGCACGGCGACGATATCTGCAAGGAATGCGGGATGCGTTTTAGGCACCGGAGAACTGGACCATGCCACCGCTACCGCTGCCGCCCAAGAAGTGAACATATCGGGGTCCGGATTGTTGCTTTTGTAGACGGGGCTGGACGGTGATTTGTTGGCGCGGCCTCTGATTCGATGGTGACGACAGTTGTGATCACGATGGTCAGCGTTTTTCGTTCCGTTATTCTTGCACGGCGACGATATCTGCAAGGAATGCGGGATGCGTTTTAGGCACTGGAAACTGGACCATGCTAACGCTACCGCTGCCGCCCAAGAAGTGAACATATCGGGGTCCGGATTGTTGCTTTTGTAGACGGGGCTGGACGATGATTTGTTGGCGCGGCCTCTGATTCGATGGTGACGACAGTTGTGATCACGATGGTCAGCGTTTTTCGTTCCGTTATTCTTGCACGGCGACGATATCTGCAAGGAATGCGGTATGCGTTTTAGGCACCGGAGAACTGGACCATGCCACCGCTACCGCTGCCGCCCAAGAAGTGAACATATCGGGGTCCGGATTGTTGCTTTTGTAGTCGGGGCTGGACGATGATTTGTTGGCGCGGCCTCTGATTCGATGGTGACGACAGTTGTGATCACGATGGTCAGCGTTTTTCGTTCCGTTATTCTTGCACGGCGACGATATCTGCAAGGAATGCGGGATGCGTTTTAGGCACCGGAGAACTGGACCATGCCACCGCTACCGCTGCCGCCCAAGAAGTGAACATATCGGGGTCCGGATTGTTGCTTTTGTAGACGGGGCTGGACGATGATTTGTTGGCGCGGCCTCTGATTCCATGGTGACGACAGTTGTGATCACGATGGTCAGCGTTTTTCGTTCCGTTATTCTTGCACGGCGACGATATCTGCAAGGAATGCGGTATGCGTTTTAGGCACCGGAGAACTGGACCATGCCACCGCTACCGCTGCCGCCCAAGAAGTGAACATATCGGGGTCCGGATTGTTGCTTTTGTAGTCGGGGCTGGACGATGATTTGTTGGCGCGGCCTCTGATTCGATGGTGACGACAGTTGTGATCACGATGGTCAGCGTTTTTCGTTCCGTTATTCTTGCACGGCGACGATATCTGCAAGAAATGCGGTATGCGTTTTAGGCACCAGAGAACTGGACCATGCCACCGCTACCGCTGCCGCCCAAGAAGTGAACATATCGGGGTTCGGATTGTTGCTTTTGTAGTCGGGGCTGGACGATGATTTGTTGGCGCGGCCTCTGATTCGATGGTGACGACAGTTGTGATCACGATGGTCAGCGTTTTTCGTTCCGTTATTCTTGCACGGCGACGATATCTGCAAGGAATGCGGTATGCGTTTTAGGCACCGGAGAACTGGACCATGCCACCGCTACCGCTGCCGCCCAAGAAGTGAACACATCGGGGTCCGGATTGTTGCTTTTGTAGTCGGGGCTGGACGATGATTTGTTGGCGCGGCCTCTGATTCGATGGTGACGACAGTTGTGATCACGATGGTCAGCGTTTTTCGTTCCGTTATTCTTGCACGGCGACGATATCTGCAAGGAATGCGGGATGCGTTTTAGGCACCGGAGAACTGGACCATGCCACCGCTACCGCTGCCGCCCAAGAAGTACATCTCGCGCAGCAAAGAAAATGACAAAGCCGCGTCTCGCGACAAGCGTGAAAACGTTCGCTCCGTGGGCCACAATGACAGTGACAAGGCTGTGCGCCGGTAGCTGCAGAAAACTGCAATAAATAAAGATCTCAGTGTTTTGCGGTGGCGCACTCCCATACCCCTCAAACAACATCGCCTCGATGTCCCAGTACAGAAAGACAAAAGTTTACATAAACAGTAAGAACCAAGCATCAAGGATCTTTAGCGCTTGTAGGCATAAGGAGTACAACATACACGATTACTGGGTGCGCGCGGCGCCACTCGGATGCTGTCGCGCTGTCAGAAAAGGCCTCATAGTGCAATTTTCCGACTCTGCGAGGGACCCTGTACGGGCGTAAGTATTGGTGCAATCAATTTTCCCAGAGTCCGCGGAGGTCAATCGGCGTCCAAGCAAGGACTTGGGCTCTCGACCTCTACTCAGGATCGCGTTGTCGAAAGTGTGTAGCATCAGGCGTCATTTAATTGCGGATCTTTAATGCTCCGCCGGGCTAGTCAATGGGCTTCCTCTTCGCGGAGAAAGTAGGCGGCCACATCGACGTTGTCGTCTTCCGTCACGTGCGGTAGCATCGTATAGAGCGTTGTTGTGCGCTCCCTGCCATGCACGAGCTGAAACTGGGCCGTTCTTGTTGCCTGTTGTACGGCAGAGTTATAGGCTCAGATCATGTACGGCAAGATGTCATCTCATGCCTATGTTCGGCGTCCACGTGCATGAGAAGGATGTCAGCAGATATCTTCAACCGCTCTATGAGCCCGTTGGTCTGCAGATGGTACGCTGTTCTTCGGTGGCTTGTATGACTGTAGTCCAGGATGGCTTGCATCAGCTACCCCATAAATACTACTCTCCTGTACGTGACGAACCCTTGGTAACTTCTGTTGCGATACCAATGGGCAGGGCTTTTGATTCAGCGTCGTGGGTAAGGTACTCAGTAGCCAAGATAATCCACTTGTTACCCTTACATGAACTTGGAAAGGTGCGAAGGAGATTTATCCCAACTGGTTAAAAGGGTCTGGTCGGGGATGACATGGGAATCAATAGCCCGCCAGGTCTGATCGGGGGCGTCTTGCGTAGATGGCACTCACGGCGCATTTTCAGTGTCGAATGCCGGCGGTTAATTGCGACCAATGATTCTTACCTTTTATTTGGCGCAACGGGTGTGAAAACGAGAGATTCCCCGCTGCTGGCGCTTACCGCGGTCCCAAGAAGGAATTGTCGTCCTGTCCTTTTGAGGAAGCATCAATAGGGGCTCGGGATACGCAGTCGTCATCGGAATGGTTGCGGCCAGACTTGTAGACACCGAAACGTCAAATTCTTGAGGACGTAAGCTTCATCCGGAAAGAGGTCGGCGAGTGGTGATCGCTTACTACCTTGAATGGTCGACCGTATCGGTGTGAACGAAACTTCGAAGTGGCCCAGGTGATCGCAAGGCACTTCTCAGCCACTGAATGATTAGCTTCGGCGTTTGAGAGGGACCGACTGGCGCACGCAATAACTTCCTCCCGTCCGGCACTCTTCTGAAGAGAGCGGAGCCTAAGCCCCCACTGCTAGTGTGGGTGTGAATTTCAGTTTCAGCGTTTTCATCAAAGCATGCTACGACAAAAGGTGACGGCAGGCGGCGCTTAAGTTCATGGAACGCTCCTGATTGTGGCGCTTCCATTTAAAAGTTACGGCAGCCTTTGTAAGCTGCGACAAAGGTTCGGCGATACGTGGAGAAATTCCTCACAAATCGCCTGTAGTACGCGCACAGCCACGAACTCAATGCATAGGTTAATTTTTTAACGAAATACTACTTACACTGCGCGTTCGCAGCTGTTTTTGCTGGTCGGGGCTTACTCCGTCTTTGCTTAGGATGTCACAGGAACAACAACTCCTCGCAGGCGAAGTCACGCTTATTTGCTTTAAACGTCAGCCCTGACGACTTGGATGCGTCGAGCAGTATTCGAATCCTTTTCACGTTGCCTTTAATGTTCATAGAGAAGACAACGACGTCGTGTAAGTATACCAGACAGATCTGCCATTTCAGACCTGCCAGTGCTACATTCTTTACTCGCTGGAACCTGGCTGGTGCGAAAGAGAGGCTAAATGTCATCGCCTAGAACTCGATGAGGTGTGATGAACGCGATCTTCTCGCTATGTCTTTCATCGACCTCGATTTTCCAGTAGGCGGTTTTCACGCCCATCGAAGAGAAATAACTTGCATTGCCAAGCCGGTCCAGTGTGTTGCATATGGGAGGGAGAGGGTCAACTTCTTCCTTCGTTATGTTGATATAGCGGCAGTAAGCGGTGCAGAAGCGCAGTGTGCCGCCTTTCTTCACCGGAAGACTGATGCCGCACACAAGGACTCTTCGGTGGCCTCGCGTGCTTGTGGCCACCAAACAAAGCATTGGTTTTAATACTTATCTTCGTATTTATGACAAATAATCACATTAACCATATCTCTTGGCGGATTATGGCCTGAATGGTTATACACAATAGAAACCAATACAACGCACTCATCCATGGCGCATCCATTTGTAGCAACTGCATCAGGCAAAACCGTTACCTCATTTTTAAACAATATGTAATTCGGTTGCTGTACATTCGTTTCTGACAAGGAGAGCAGCTTGACCCTGTGCATGTTGGTTTCCTCTGTTCTGGTGAAGTATGGTAGGCTGCTGAAATGTACGGTAACCCCGAATAGTGCAAGGTCCTCTTGTTTCTTGCAAAAGGCTCACCAGAGGCTGCAATTTTCTGACTTGTTCCCTTAGAGTAGGTCCAGTCTGCGTGAAATTTCTGCAGTTCCATTGTAGACATATTGATCTGATTCTTATTGCGCCTCTGCGGGCTTCCGTCTTTTTGGCTCATCGTTCTGGCGTTGGATGCTTTTGTGCAACTCTATAAAAATTGCTTCAATCTGAGTCTGTATCGCATTTGTTATCGTTTGAAACTCATCCCGCAGGTTTTTTGCCTCTTGCCTCATGATGCTCAGCATTTGCGCATACGCCGAGTCTTGTGCGTTAAGTGCCTTTGTCGTATGATGAGTCTTTGGCGTTTGAGTCAGTGATGTTTCGGTATGTTGGTGCTTTATGGAGTTTGCAGTTGTTTTACGACTGGACGACCGTCCGGGCCGGCTTTTCGAACGCACGCGTTGCATCCGCCCAGTGGGCGAGCCTGAAGCATGTTGCCGCTGCGTCTGAGATGCACGAACGTCTTGTTCCGGTGGTAGCCTTGCAAGGACTTTCTCCAGCATTTCTCTAAGTTGCTGATTTTCTTTTCGCAACTCTTCCAGTTGTTGTTGGTAAACAGCTTGAAGAACCGTTAAGACGAAGTTACACTCCCATCCCTCGTAACTCCCTAAGAACCCAAACAGCGGCCGAGAGCCATTCCTTCCCTTCAATAAAGGCTTCATTCATTTATTCAAACAATATGTCCGCCAAACTGCCTTCTTCAACAGTATGCACTCATTTGCTACCAGACTATTTTATGGTTGCTAAAATCATTACCAATTACGACTTTCACTTCAAGCGGTGTTTTGCCGGCTTGCGCAGCCTGTACCAAGCCAAGTAGAATGGTTTGTAAATAATGACCACTCATGCGTAGTGAAAAGTAATTTGCTAATTGATGTTGCATTTTTCCAGTAGGTGAGGGCTAATTTTGGTAGTATGGAACGCGATAAGTACATCATCTTTATCTGTTCTTTCATATTTTATTTTAACTACGGAAAAGGAAACGGGAAGGTCGCATTTCTGCCTTATTATGGTGCTCCTTTAACACCAAAATCTGTCATGTTAATATTACTAAAACTGGTGTGCATATAATAATTTTAGCTTTATGACGGGCGCAATACATCATCATTACCGGTGTAACCCGTTTCTGGGTCATTTTCGAACATATGTGCCCGGTGTCCAAGCGCATTTAGGTACAAAATTCTAAAGAACATTTAAATCATAAAGAATATGTTTATGATCTTTTCAAAAAAAACTATAATTGCAAAAGCGCTCTGTCATCGCTAGGGGTGTAGGTTTGCCAGGGCAGAGCGCTTAGGGAGTCCTTATAAAAATAAGCAGTATTGTGGGTGTATTTCTACCGCCACCTGTGTGCGATCCTTTCAAAGCCTGCTTTACCCGATTATTACAAGTAGCAGCGACCAATGGCAGAATAAAAATAGCTGCAGAAAAAATATTGTTTCGCTCAACATTGTCGCCTATATTATATGTAGTATCTCAAGTAGCATAAAGCGGGATCTGAAGGAAGGCCCTGCTAGGCTCGTGTTTGCAGCCCGTGTAGGTGCATCCGATTTTTGCAACTGACATACAGATAGGCTCCTTGTTCGCATCATTTTGTTTTCCACGACTTCTAAGTGCATTATTACACAACGGAACATTGAAGTGTAGTCAGGGTCACTCTAAGATCCTTCAGAATGTTCTATGATACTCCAATGCATGAAGAGTATGTTTATTGAAAACCTATTTTGTGACTTAGTTCGTGTACCGGTCAGGTGTAGCAAGCTGAATCACTCTTCTGTACACTGCGTACTGGAAAGCATCTCTTCATCCCTATTTTCTAATCTTGCTCTTGCAGAGATATCTTCCAGCCGTCTCTCTACATAGCCATGTCTCACATGACCATCCAAGAGGAAAGGAGACTTGGTAGCCGAGTATGGCCCTTATCGATGGGTGACAGCCCTGATAACAGTTCGCTCAGTAAGTTACCAAATTTGGTAAGTTGTATTTTTGTCATAAAACAACTCTTGAGAACTTTAGTAACGCAGCACATTTCGTAAGCTTGATTTATTCTTTCGAAGGTACAAAATTCTAAAGGACATTTAAATCATAAAGAATATGTTTATGATCTTTTCAAAAAAACTATAATTGCAAAAGCGCTCCGTCATCGCTAGGGGTGTAGGTTTGCCAGGGCAGAGCGCTTAGGGAGTCCTTATAAAAATAAGCAGTATTGTGGGTGTATTTCTACCGCCACCTGTGTGCGATCCTTTCAAAGCCTGCTTTACCCGATCATTACAAGTAGCAGCGACCAATGGCAGAATAAAAATAGCTGCAGAAAAAATATTGTTTCGCTCAACATTGTCGCCTATATTATATGTAGTATCTCAAGTAGCATAAAGCGGGCTCTGAAGGAAGGCCCTGCTAGGCCCGTGTTTGCAGCCCGTGTAGGTGCATCCGATTTTTGCAACTGACATACAGATCAGATAGGCTCCTTGTTGGTTGCACACATGCCCCCTGCAGTCCCATTTCGTGAAGTTGTGTGTAGCCCAAAAGGCTACATATGTTTGGTCCAGATTACCAAGGGCGGGATTTACTTTGGTACACATCTGGGCGTCCTGTGTGAACAGCCTGTTGATGTTCAGGACAGGTAACCTCTAGAAAACCTCAATGGGAGCGACGCAGGGTTATCGGAGGTGAGCGTGATTTCGGCTTGCCATGTGTCTCTCTCAGAGGTAGATATTGGTATTTTGGAGGCTCCCTTAATCGCTACAGTTGTCGAGTGCGAAACATTATCCATCATATTGTTACGGGAAATATTCACAGTACGGCAGTGGTCCACACCATTGAGGATGATCACAGCACAGCACTCGAACAGCAAAGCACTCGTCTGCGTTTTCTTCTTCTGGGAGTCTGTCGCACTTCTTTTTCGTCAGCACGGCCAGCGAATACCGCTCAGTAACACTACCCCCCCCCCCCCTCGGGAAAAGCACAGTCCCGGTGTGTTCTACGTTTGTGAAACAGAACGTGCATAATAGGACTTCATGCGGGACACATGCACTATTTCAGAGGATGGCGCTTTGGACGAGGATTTCGGAGGCACAGATTCAACTTCGTTGTGACGTCTGTCACGGGGCGCAAAACTCGGTAAGGGCCTGTGTAGCGGGGCAAAAGTTTTTCACACAAGCCCACGCGACGGCACGGGAGCCACAGCAAGACGAGTGACCCAGGAGTTTAGTGGACATCACGGTGGCGACTGCCGTACCGGAACTTTTGAGAGTCTTGGGATGCAGAGAGCCTGGCATGAGCTATCCGGCGGGCATCATGAGCGCGGGCTACGGCATCACTGGCGTAAGTACTGGTGGCGTCTGCCGCGTTTAGTGAGGTGTCGAAGGGCAGTAACGGGTGTCGACCAAATAACAGATAAAATGGGGAGTATCCAGCTGTAGAATGGACTGATGAATTGTAGGCGAATGTCACAAAGGGTAGATGAACGTCCCAATCCCGTTGGTCGTCAGACACATACATGGACATCATGTCTGTGAGGGTATGGTTTAGGCGTTCCGTGTCGCCGTTGGTCTGGGGGTGATAGGCTGTGGTGAATGTGTGACGGACGGAGCACGAACGGAGAATTTCGTCAACCACTCGCGACAGAAAGCAGCGGCCACGCTCAGTTAGCAGTTCACGAGGGGCACTATGATGTAGAATCACGTTTTCTAGGAGGAAGTCAGCGACGTCTGTCGCGCAGCTGGTCGGGATGGCTCTGGTAATAGCATACCGCCTAGCATATTCGATGGCGACGGCGCTCCATTTGTTCCCTGAGGCGGAAACTGGAAAGGGCCCAAGAAGGTCAACACCTACACGGGAGAACGGGTCAGTAGGTATGGGAATCGGCTGCAAATGGCCTGAAGGCAAAATTGTGGGCTTCTTTCGACGCTGACACAATTCACATGCGGCAATGTATTGCTGGACGGAGTGGTAGAGCCCCGGCGAGTAGAAGCGTCGGCGCAGGCTGTCGTATGTGCGAGAGACACCCAGGTGGCCAGCCGTTGGAGCATCATGAAACTTGTCAAGGATGGTGGAACACAGAGATCGAGGAACGACGAACAAAAGGTCTGCGCCGTCTGGTGGCATATTGCGCCGGTATAGGGTGTTCTCGTGGAGTACATATAAGGCAAGAGATAGATCAGGTCGGTCGCAGGTCAGACGTAGGATAATAGAATGGAGCAAAGGATCTAAGTGTTCTACGTCTGCAATGTTAGAAGAGGCCGACATAGAGAAGACACATGCGTCATCGTCAGAGTCGGTAGGACTAGGGGTGTCGACGGGATGACGAGAAAAGCAGTCTGCATCTTGTACACGACAGAAAATGTACACTCTTGTAATCGAAGCGCCTAGCGCCCCGAACGGCCTGTAGGATCTTTGAGGCAGGAAAGCCAACACAAGGCATGATGGTCTGTTATAACAGTAAAATGCCGGCCAAACAAATAAGGGCGGAATTTTGAAATAGCCCAAACGAGTGCCAGGAACTCTCGCTCTGTGATAGAGTAAATTTGTTCGGACGTAGATAAGAGGTGGCTGGCATACGAAATCACCCTTGTGTGGCCGTGTTGTCGCTGGGCAAGTACAGCTCCAATGCCATGGCCACTTGCGTCGGTGCGGAGTTCAGTATTGGCAGATGGGTTGAAATGGGCCAAGACGGGTGGAAGTGTGAGAGCAGCAATAAGTTCCGAGAAAGCTGCAACTTGTTCAGGCCCCCAGGAGAATGAAACGTCTTTCTTTAGGAGTTTGGTGAGAGGACGAGCTAGCGCTGCGAAATTCGGGACGAATCGTCGGAAATAAGAACATAGGCCAATAAAGCTTCGAACATCACTGGATGAACGTGGAGTGGGAAAATCTCTGACGGCACGAATCTTGTCGGGGTCAGGCTGAACGCCGGCAGCATTAACCAAGTGACCAAGGACTTTGATTTGTCGGTGACCAAAGCTGCACATTTTGGGGTTTAGTTGCAGTCCCGCGCGGCGATAAAGCGCTAGGATTGTAGAAAGGCGACGGAGATGGCTTTCAAATGTGGACCAGAAAACTATTACATCGTCAAGATAACACAAGCAAGTTGTCCACTTGAAGCCTCGGAGCAAAGAGTCTATCATACGTTCGAAGGTTGCTGGGGCATTGCAAAGGCCAAAAGGCATGACTTTGAATTGATAAAGGCCGTCAGGGGTAATGAACGCTGTTTTTTCACGGTCTCTCTCGTCGACAGAGATCTGCCAGTAGCCGGAACGAAGGTCGATGGAAGAAAAGTAGGTGGCTCCGTGCAAAGTATCAAGCGCGTCGCCTATACGCGGAAGAGGATACACATCTTTTCTGGTTATCTTATTCAAATGACGATAGTCGACACAGAATCTCCAACTGTTATCTTTCTTTTTGACCAACACAACAGGGGATGCCCAGGGGCTACTGGAAGGCTGAATTATGTCGTTCGCCAACATTTTGTCGAGCTCTGTTTGGATGACGCGTCGCTCGGCAAGCGAAACACGGTAGGATCGCCAGTGAATAGGACTGGCGTCACCGGTGTTGATGCGGTGACTGACAACTGTGGTTTGACCCAATGGGCGGGTACCGAATTCAAAAAGGTCACTGTAGGTGACAAAAAGCTGTTTTAACTCTGCGGCGAATTCAGGCTGGAGATCAGCTGCAATCATGCTTTTAACAGGATCAGGGCGCGATGTAGAGGACGAGGGAGGTGTTGCTGGGACGGCATCTGGATTATCGGTAGTCAGTGCTGAAATGGCACAATCGGTCATCGGCGACAGCTCAGCTAGTGATATTCCCTCGGGCAGAACTTGAGTTGATAAGCTGAAGTTAAGGACCGGGAGAGTGGCACGGTTCAGGGAGATATGCACAATCAGATGAGGAAGGGTGACGTGCCGCTGCAAGATGACATCAGTAATGGGACACGCGAGATAGTCGCCATCTGGGACGGATGGGAATGGTGACATAGGGATGTAGACGGCAGCTTCAGGAGGAAGGCGGCAGAACTGTGCTGATCGAAGGCGGGGTGAGCAGGAGGGGTCTCCAGAGCAGAGCCGAAGGTCCAAGCTAAGTACGCCGGTAGAGCAGTCAATGAGGGCAGAGTGGGTTGTTGAAAAGGTCAATGCCAAGGATAACATCGTGGGGGCATTCTTGGAAGACGGTGAACAACACTGGAGCATGACGACCACCAATGGTAACTCGCGCTGTGCACATGCCAACCACGGCAGCAGGGCTTCCATTTGCGACGCGAACAGGGGGCGAGACGGCTGGAGTAAGGACCTTTTTAAGGCGACGGCGAAATGAGGAGCTCAGAACGGACAGTTGTGCGCCGGTATCAATGAGACCAGAAATGGGAACACCATCCACAAGGACGTCGATGCGATTATTTTGTAGGGCAGGGGTCAGCAGAGGTTTTTCAGTCCGGGTCACAAATGCAGCGTCACCTCCGGAAGCTGCATTGGCTAGTTTTCCGGTATGTGGCTGGAATAGGATGGGGACAAACGGCGGCGAGGAAAAGGAGAACGCGAGCGTCGGGCCTGCGGGGATGGTGAACGGTTGGCAGCATGAGCAGGGACATCGGGGTCAACAGTGGTCTAATTGGGGCGAGGTGAGGTATAGCGAGGGGCATAGTCTCCGCGGCGGTCGACTTAGGTGAATTGACGAGATGGCGTGTACCAACGGCTACGGCAGTGACGGGATATGTGGCCAACGCGGGAACAAGTAAAGCAGATGGGACGATTGTCATGGGTACGCCACTCATTCGGATTGCAGTACCGATATCGGGGCGAGAAACCGGCGGTGGGTGAGGCAGCTGCAATTACTGGTGGGGCAGCTCCTGAGTCCACGGTGTCGGTACGGCAGGTAGAAGGAAGACCCATATTGGCAACCTCTTGGCGAACAACAGCCTGAATGAGTGATATTGTAGCCAAGGTATTGTCGGGGTATGTGAGAGTGAAGCTGTAGGAGTCATTGTCTCGAGCTCTTGGCGGACGATGCTGGTCAAAGTAGTGTCATTAGTTGGCGGTCGAGGAGGCGGAAGATCGACACAGGAAGAGCTTGCAGCCGTGTTCGGTAGACGGTCGAAACGATGAGATATGCGCCTCTGTTTCGCTTGTTCGAAACGTCGGCACACTTGTAGTACAGAGTCCACGGTGGAACAATCCCTGCATAAAAGGAGTTTGAAAGCATCGCCGGCAATGCTTTTTACTATGTGGCCGACTTTATCCTCCTCAGGCATGGCGTGGTCGACTTTGCGGCACAGGGATAGGACGTCCTGTATATAAGTGATGTAAGGCTCTGTAGACGTTTGCGCGCGAGAAGTGAGCGCCTTTTTGGCGGCAAGCTGACGGCCAATGGGCTTTCCGAAGAGGTAGTGGAGCTTTTGCTTACAGATATCCCAAGATGTGAGGTCCTCTTCATGGGTCTCAAAACCACACCCGCGCTGTCCCAGTCAAGTAAAAGATGATATTAGCAAGCATAAGTGTGGGATCCCACCTGTTGTGCTTGCTGACTCGTTGGTATAGGGCCAGCCAGTCGTCGACATCAGCGTCGTCGTTCCCACAGAAGGTTCCGGGGTCACGGGATGGCCCATGAATACAGCAGGTGCGGCGGCAGTAGTTGTAGCGGCGTCAGTAGTCATAGTGGTGGTAATGATGCGTCGGCCACTGCCGAGATCCAGCTTGGGACGGGGATCGAAAGATTCAGCTCCACCAAGAGATGTTACGGGAAATATTCACAGTACGGCAGTTGTCCACACCACTGAGGATGATCACAGCACAACACTCGTACAGCAAAGCACTCGTCTGCGTTTTCTTCTTCTGGGAGTCTGTCGCACTTCTTTTTCGTCAGCACAGCCAACGAATACCGCTCAGTAACAATATTTTTACATATCATTCCTATCTCAGTGATACATCTAATTTTTTGGTTGCACAATATTAACAGGAACTGCTCACGAGATTTGAATGCGGTATCGTTTATATCACCTATGACTGGAATATGGACAAATTGCGTTGTAATATTGTCTCAAATTATGATTACAACAGTATCACAGGTAGCCCTATATGCGCAGATAATGCGCCACTGCATTGCAATGGAATTTCTGGCAATTCTGTACAACTGACAAATTTGCAAAAGTGAATCACACAGAATATTGTTTTATATAAATATACTAGGCATATTAAATTCTCAAGAGGCACTTACATGTCGGCATTGGCATAATATATATATATATATATATATATATATATATATATATATATATATATATATACATATATATATATATATATATATATATATATATATATATATATATATATATATATATATATATATATATATATATATGTATATATATATATATATATATATATATACATATATATAATATACATATATATATATATAAAATGAGGGTGCTCGTTATAATACATGAAGAAAAGAAGCCAACAGTCGGCGAGGCCAAGGAAAGCATTGGGAATTAAGTTTTGTCTTTTTTTTTTAATTTTTACTTGAATAATCACAGAAATGAGTAATGTAATCTGCATAGGGAAAATATAATTAAACACAAAGTAGAAAAAACAACGTGCCGATGGTGGGGACCGAACACACGACCTCCGAATATCGCGCCCGGTGCTCTTCCAACTGAGCTACATCAGCTGCTGTCCCCCCTGCTACTTTCTCTGGTATTAATGTTGTCTGTATACGAACCTTGAGAGTGTTCACCAGCGCCACCCTCAACCATAGCGCCGGACGTAGAACGTCCTGTGTTACCGCCAGCGTCACGTAGAACGTGATCAAGAGCGAGTGCGAAAGCTGTGCTAGAACCCTCTTGCGCTACCAATGGCTTCAAGACTGCCAGAACTGAGACCCCGTAAGCTACAAGCAGAGAAACGAAGGGGAAATGAGGGTGCTCGTTATAATACATGAAGGAAAGAAGCCACCCAGGCAGCACACCAATATTGCACCAACCCGGGCCCAACGTCGACAAAAGTTGGTACCAACATTGGCGTAACACTGGTTTTTTGAGAAATTACTACATTTTAATATATTGGTCCGGCTTATATGCCAACATTGCACCTGTCTTGGCACTGCCAACCTAGGCTATCAGCTGGCTGTGCCCCTTGTCACGTATTGGCATGCCACTAGTATTCATTTGCACATGTGACATTGGCAATAAACCGGCCATGCCGCTAGTATCACATATTGGTATTTATTGGCATGCAACAAGTATTCATCGACACAAGTGGCATTGGTACTGCCACTGTTAAGTCACCTTTAGCCATGCAGTTATTTCACCCTTGCCCTTACTGCTGCCATTTGCTTAACTGTCACTCTGACAATTGTGGTTTTCTTATGCAGTCATTTCCCAATGCCACCTTGCATGGCGTCTCCCCGAGGAGCCATAAAAACTATCCAAATAAATGAAGCAAGCAAAATATTTTCCGAAAACATTTTATTGAGAGCTCATATACACCTACATGCCACAAGGACATCAAAGGGCCAAATGCATGGCCGGAGGCATTCGGTACAGGGATAATATGGGAGAGGCTTGTAGGTGTTATTCGAAACAGGGCAGTAAGCAGCACATGACCAGGTAATGCAGGTAGAGGTGATGGGGTGCAGTGTTCATTGTTCATGATAGAAGAGGCTGGACATGTTGAGCAGGGTTGATGCACTATAACCTTTTAGTGCGAGAGGTGTTGCAGGAATAGGAGGCTGAGCATGGGTGTATTCCAGGGCAGTGTCCACCATGGATGGAAATGGCAGTGGACTGCGCTGAGCATGATAGTTGGCAGTGAAGGGTCAATGGATCAAGTGATGAGGTTGAGGGGGCGGGGGAAGCGCATGCCCCGGGTAGTAAGCTGGGCACCCCGAAGGAAATAACCATTCAGGAACAGTTTGTTGAGGAGATTGGCCCGTGGGTCTTACAAATGACATCTGCACAGAAGACAAGCATATATCACCATAAGATCTAAACTCACCTTCTCAACACTTTTTCAAACACATATATGAAGTCTGGGTGCTCTATACGATTGAGTACAAAATACAGAACCCCGCTATAGTAAAACCTCTGATATAGTAAAGTGAAACTGAAGTCCCAGTTCATCTTCCATAGGCAACTGTACATTTTTCCCCTTTATAGTAAAAGTGTTTTTGTTAAAAATCGGTTAAAGTGCTTCTGGCCATGGTGACGACTCCCGCGGACTATCTAGAGTCGCGAGGCCGCTGTCCCCCCTGCTACTTTCTCGGGTATTATGTTGTCTGTATACGAACCTTGAGAGTGTTCACCGGTGCCACCCTCAATCAAAGCGTGTGGCCCTCTTACGCTAGAACCCTCTTACGCTACCTATGACTTCAAGACTGTCAGAACCGAGACCCCCGTAAGCTACAAGCAGATAAATGAAGGGGAAATGAGGGTGCTCGTTACTCTGGTGAACACTCTCAATGTTCGTATACAGACAACATTAATACCCGAGTAAGTAGCAGGGGGGACAGCGGCCTATGTAGCTCAGTTGGAAGAGCACCGGACGCGATATTCGGAGGTCGTTGGTTCAGTCCCCACCATCAGCACGTTGTTTTTTTCTTCTACTTTGTGTTTAATTATCTTTCCCGTAAGCAGATTACATTACTCATTTCTGTGATTATTCAAGTAAAAATAAAAAAAAACACAAAAACAATCCCCAATGCTTTCCTTGGCCTCGCCGACTGTTGGCTTCTTTCCTTCATATATTATAAATAGCACCCTCATTTCCCCTTCATTTATCTGCTTCTAGCTTACGGGGGTCTCAGTTCTGGCAGTCTTGAAGCCATAGGTAGCGTAAGAGGGTTATAGCACAGCTTTCGCCCTCGCTCTTGATCACGTTGTACGTCACGCTGGCGGTAACACAGGACGTTCCACGTCCGCCGCTATGGTTGAGGGTGGCGCTGGTGAACACTCTCAAGGTTCGTATACAGACACCATTAATATCCGAGAAAGTAGCAGGGGGGACAGCGGCCGATATAGCTCAGTTGCAAGAGCACCGGACGCAATATTCGGTGATCGTGGGTTCGGTCCCCACCATCGGCACGTTGTTTTTTCTTCTACTTTGTGTTTAGTTATCTTTCCCCTAAGCAGATTACATTACTCATTTTTATGATAATTCAAGAAAAAATAAAAAAAGACATAGAACATAATCCCCAATGCTGTCCTTGGCCTCGCCGACTGTTGGCTTCTTTCCTTCTTATATTATAAATAGCACCCTCATTTCCCCTTCATTTATCTGCTTGTAGCGTACGGGGGTCTCGGTTCTGGCAGTCTTGAAGCCATAGGTAGTGTAAGAGGGTTCTAGCACAACTTTCGCCCTCGCTCTTGATCACGTTCTACGTGACGCTGGCGGTAACACAGGACGTTCCACGTCCGCCGCTATGGTTGAGGGTGGCGCTGGTGAACACTCTCGACACAGGACGACTACTCATAAGGAGTGAGTGAGTGAGTGAGTGGAAACTTTATTGGATATTTCAAGGGTTTCGCTGTTGTGAAGTCTCCGTCGTCTTCTCTGGCGCTGGCGACTTGAGGCTTCTCGTCAGCAAGGGTGGGCCCCTATTCCAAGGCGCCACTGAGTCGTGCTGCATCAGTCACGTGCTGCACTAAGGCCCTTTAGGTTGCGAGCTCGCCGCTGGTGAGCCGACTCTCCCATTGCTCCGCACTCAGGTCTTCGTATTGGTGGAATGCTTTGTTGCGTTCGCATTCCTACGTGATATGATAAAGTGTAGGTGTGGCATCGCACCAAGGGCAGGTGGCTCTGAATTGTGTCAGGAACATTTTATTAAGTATGTGTAGGTTAGGAAAGCTGTTGTCTGTAATCTGCTCCAGCCGGTCGCTTCCTCCTTTGTTAGGGCACTGTGTGGTGGTGGATATCTAATTCCAGCTCCCCTATGCAAGAGCAAGATCTCTGCGTATCCCCCCTCGCAAGCCTGTAGGCGGAGCTCCGGAGCATTTGACTGCCCTGCTCGGAATGCGTTACCTCGAGCTAGGCTGTCTGCCCTTTCGTTCCCCCCTATGCCCGTGTGGCCCGGGATCCAGATTAGGTTATGCCTGGGTTTCTCCTAGGCGGAGGTTACCCCGTTGAGTATTTTAAGGGCTGTTCTGCTGATCCTGCCCCTCGTGTAGTTCCTGCACGTCTCCTTCGAGTCCGTCAGTATGTTGAGAGATCGGCCCGTTCTGTAGCCTTCTGTTGCCACCAGCGTAAGGGCAATTTCTTCGGCCTCCGCTGTGCCGGCGACATTTGCCTTGGCACACGTGATCATGTTTCCTTTCTTGTTTACCACTACCGTCGCGGCTACGCGTTCTCTCTCGCGTGGATATACGGCAGCGTCCGTGTATACGGTGTTGTCTAACTGGGCTAGCGTTCTCTCAACGTACTCGGCCCTCGCTTTTCGTCTGTTTTCGTGAAGATTGGGGTCCATGTTTTCGGCAATGGTCCCACGTTACTGGTATTCCTAAGGTGGTCCGGTACGTCCGCGTATCTGTTTACCAGTCCGCTCGTGTCCCGACCCAACCTTCTTAGGAGCGCTCGTCCCGTGGGGGTGCCTCTGAATCTCGTGATTTGCGTTCCCAGCAGAGCTTCGGTGAGCTCGCTGAAGGTGTTGCTGATGCCTAGCTGGAGCAACTTTTCGTTCGACGTGTGCTTGGGTAGGTGCAGATCAGTCCTGTACGCCTTCCTGAGAATGATGTCGGCTTGCTCTCTTTCCGCCTTGGTCGTCGCGTGGTACGGCAGGGAGTACGTGACTCGGCTGGAGGAAAATTCAGGAGGTTAAAGTAGCAAACCGCTGGAATGGAAAGAGGAAGCCACGGAGCTGGTGGAATAAGGAAATAAGGGAAGCTATTGAACAACGACAGGCCGCTTCAAGGGAACACCGAATGGCAAAGAAAGTACAGGTATATCAGGAGGAAATCGACCAAAAATGGGAATCATATCGACAAAAGAAACTTCAAGTGCAGGCCCTAGTGCAAAGTAAAATAAGACAGTCCACCGACCGCTGGATGGCTGATATACACGATGCCTCTAGAGGCGGAGCAAGAAAATTCTGGAACCATATAAGCTGGCTAGGGAAGAAGAATCAAAGAAAGCAAGATCGGATTCAAGATAACGAGGGAAATTGTTTAAAGGGAGATACCGCAGTGAACTACATTACATCAGTTATAGCCGAATCATTTAAGAGCGACGGTAAGGTAATCTCCGCAAATCAGGAAGCAACACAAGGTAGCAGAATACAAAGCAGCTTAGAACTGACCAATCTAAATTGGAAAAAGGCAGAAAAAAATACTCGTAAAAACACATCTACAGGAATAGATGGAATTCCGATCAAGATGATTAACGAACTCGGTCCAAAAAGTAAGGAAACGTTGTTAAAAGCTCTGGAAACAGTGATAACGAATAAGCTAATTCCGGACAGCTGGCGGCAGAGTAAAGTGAATTTGATTTATAAAGGGAAAGGAGACAGGATGCACATAAAATTCTACAGGCCGATTACCATAACATCTGTTACGTACAGGTTAGCCATGCAGGCGGTGAAATTAAAGGTGCAAGCATGGGTTGAAAGTAACAAGATACTCAGAACTTCAGAACGGCTTTAGAAATGGTAGGCGCTTAGATGATTGCCTGTTCGTGCTTACCCAATGCATCGAAATATCCAGAGTGGAAAATAGACCTTTGTATTTGGCCTTCTTGGACATAAACGGGGCCTACGACAACGTAAGCAGGAAACTCCCGTGGAACATATTAAAAGAAGGTATCGGTGATGAGATAATAGAGTTCCTACAGGAAATATACCGGGATAACAAAGTAGAAACTGCGGGGGAAGGGATAAGAAGTACGGAGGATGTCAAAGTATGCAAAGGATTAAGACAAGGCTGTCCTCTATCACCGGTGCTGTTCATGCTTTATATGATAAACCTGGAATGGAGGATATAAGACAGTAACCTAGGTTTTAACCTGTCATATAGATTAGGTGGAAAGGCGGTAGAGAAGCGCCTCCCCGGTTTGATGTATGCAGACAATATTTCGCTGCTAGCTGAGAGTCTGGAAGAATTGCAAACTAGTTAAGTATTGCGGAGACGAAGGGGACGCTCTAGGCTTCAGTTTCAGCGCAGTTAAGTCGGGTCTGATGATTTTCAACGGCTCAACTGATCAGGGTCTTAAAATTCAAGGATTGGCATACATTGGTAAGCATGAGCAATCACTTAAGGCCAAAGGGCGAAGGAATGCTGGGTAATGAAGCATAAGGTATTGTGGGGATATAATAGGTATGAGGTTTTAAGGGGTATTTGGAAAGGAATTATGGTGCCAGGACTTAATTTTGGAAATGCGGTTTAGTGCCTAAAATCAGAGGTACAGTCGACATTAGAAACAAATCAGAGATCCGCTGGACGATTAACACTAGGTGCCCACGGCAAAACTGCAAATGAGGCGGTACAGGGAGATATGGGCTGGGCATCTTTCGAAGTACGGGAAGCTCAGAGTAAAATATTATATGAGGAACGCCTGAGGAGATTGGACAGTAACAGATGGGCAGCTAAAGTATTTAAATACCTGTACCTTAAAAGCGTTGACTCACAATGCAGCAAAAGAACTAGGAAAATAACTAGTAAGTGTGCTAGTAACAAGGACGGAGAAATAAAGAGAAGTATAAGAAACAGGTGAAAAACACAGAAGGTAAAAGTTGGATAAATTCATCGGAAAAGAAACAGAGCGTGGAATTATACCGAAAGAGGAAAGTGCAGATCAGGAAGGAAGATTTCTTTGATAACTCAAGAGGCAGTGCCCTACTTTTTGAAGCTAGATCAGGGTGGTTTAGAACATGCAGCTACAAAAATAAATTTAACAATGGAGATGACGCATGTGCTGTATGTGGAAACTCCAGTGAAACAATTGACCATATTATACTCGAATGTAATGGTATCCATCCGGAAGTTGGTGCAGGCGCAATCACTGTTCCTGAAGCTCTGGGGTTTACAGATAACAGTGGCCGGGTGAATAAACTGGCGATGGAAACTAGCAAAAAACCACTGGAATATTGGTGGCTTAAAAGCTGAGAAGTGACATAATGTTAGTAATGTAGGAACAAAATTTAATAAATAGAATGATGGTTTAGTTAACCATTCTAAATCAATAATTAGGATATAGGGGGAAAAATCAGCATGACAGCTACTGCTACCACCCCGTTTCAAAGGGGACGCTCCTATATTCCATCAATCCATCATAGGCTCGTATTCAGACAACATTAATACCCGAGAAAGTAGCAGGGGGGACAGCGCCGATGTAGCTCAGTTGGAAGAGCACCAGACGCGATATTCGGAATTCGTGGGTTCGGTCCCCACCATTGGCACGTTGTTTTTTCTTCTACTTTGTGTTTATTTATCTTTCCCCTAAGCAGATTACATTACTCATTTCTGTGATTATTCAATTAAAAATTAAAAAAAGGGATCAATCATAATCCCCAATGCTTTCCTTGGCCTCGCCGACTGTTGGCTTCTTTCCTTTATATATATATATATATATATATATATATATATATATATATATATATATATATATATATATATATATATATATATATATATATTGTAACGCGCCTTCGTAGAACGTCGACGGAAGATGAAGAAGAGCGGTCGGGTAGATCGGTGAAGAAGAAGAAAGAGCAAGGGCAGAGGAACGTTTGTACGCTTCGCCGCAGTCCTGTTTGTACCGATCCCTGTAAATAAACCCCCCGTGCGTACAAAGCACGTAACATCTTGGTGAGAGGTGCGGGGTAGCGACCACGGAGCGTTTCATCTACCGAAGAAGCCGTAGACTTGCTGGCCTACCACCAATGCCATCAGACATGGCTGAAGACGGCAGTACCGAGCAGCCAGGACCATCCACGGCGAACAACTGGCCCCATTATCGAGAGCCGCGTACGTTTTCCGGAAAACCTGAGGAGGACGTTGATGAGTGGCTGAAGCACTAGGAAAGAGTGAGTAAATACAACCACTGGACCGCCGCTACTAGGCTGGCTAATGTGGTGTTCTTTCTTGCCGCCACTGCCTTTGATTGGTTCGATAATCACGAGGATTCATTAAGTACATGGGCTATCTTTACAAGCGAAATCAAGAAAAATTTTGGAGATGAACCTGCAAAGAAGAAACGCGCTGAACAAACTTTGTTTCACCGGGCGCAAGTACCCGGATAAACTTGTACTGCATATATCGAAGCCATCTTAAAGCTATGCAGACTCGTCAACCCCACTATGCTTGAAGAAGACAAAGTCGGTCACCTCCTGAAAGGAATAGCGGAAGACGTTTATAATTTTCTTATTAGCAAAGAGAACCTGAGCACCACCGCTGATGTTATAAAGCATTGTAGAACATTTGAGGCTCTGAAGCTGCGACGAATTACATCTAAATTCGGAAGACTGGCCAATGTCACCTCTGTAGCCAGTGTTGAAGCCTGTCCTTCAGTTTCCATGGCCGATATGATACGAGAGATTGTACGCGAGGAATTGTCAAGATCTAGGGACGCCATCTGTAGTGAAGAATATGTGCGGCAGAGTTGTGCACCACCGCAGGCAAATATTGCCGCCCTGTCCACTCCGTGGGTTCAACCTAGCGGCGATTCGCATATGGACGATCAGCGCAGCTGTACTCAACGTTATGACCACCAGCCGGTGGAAAAGAGGCCCGCCTACTCTGAAAATTTGGTTCGTCAGCAGCGAGAGCCTCGCTACAACCAACGTCGCGACTTTGTTAGTGAGGGCTCTTATGCTGATCGCTGGCGCCCTCAACCTGTGTGCTACAGGTGTGGCATTGCGGGGCATATCGCTAGATACTGCCGCCGTCGTTTTCCAACTGTCCAAGATTACCGACCCCACGCGAACATTCACGGACGGCTGCACACCGAGCAACAGCGATCCCCGACTATGCCTACTGGGGACTCACACCATTCGACATATTTGCGGAATTCATCTCCTGCATCTGATCGTAGTGTGACGCCGCCACCCCAGCGCCCGCGAAGGTCACCTTCCCCTCGACGTCGTTCTACCCCTCCGCCTCCGGGAAACTAGGGGGCGCGCCCGATGGAGGTGAGGCCGCCGGCGAGTCGATGACGTCCATACCTCTGCCCGTGTTTATGTTAAAGAACAAATTGGAAATGTTGGTTGATGGTGTGAAAACAATGGCTCTTGTGGACACTGGTGCTACAGTATCTGTTATGAGTTTGACTTTTAAGAACCGTTTAGGTAGAAAAGTAATGTTCAGTGGTGACCGTGCAGCGTTATTCCGTGGTGTCGGTGGTAAACCTTTAGTTCCTCTTGGTGTGTGTGCTTCGGATATTGTTATTGGCGGCCTCAAGTTTAGAGTAGAATTTGCAGTACTGCCTCGGTCTACGCATGATGTGATTCTTGGGATTGATTTTCTGCAAGAGTGTGGTGCAACTTTAGACTGTGGTACGGGAGAGATTGCTTTGAATCCTTCACTACTTTCGGTTCTTGTGGATGACTCGACACCTGAATTTGGAGCATTTGCTGTGGAAGAAGACACAATTATGCCAGCGTTATCTGCAGCATTCGTGCGGGTTTTCTCTATTCGGAACCAATGCGAATCTTTTGAGACTATAGTAGAACCTACGAGATTCGCCTGCTCTAAGAAGAGTATCCTTGTGCCTCGTTGCGTCATTCCCGTGACTAAAGGCCGCACTGAGCTATAGATAGTGAACCACTCCGAAGAGCCAACTGTGTTGCCTCGGGGCCTAAAACTCGCCCGTTTCGAGGAAGGCATATCCGGTTCCGTCGCGGCGTTAAACAGCTCTGTCACTGAGCAGCAGGTGCGACCAGGCATGGAGACCCAAGTTACGGCTATGATTAGTAAGTCTCTTTCTACAACTGAGCGTCGTATTCTAGTGGAACTACTACTGAAACACGTGACAGTGTTCGACTTTGCCAAGGATGACTCAATGCCACTGCCTACCAGTCGTATTCATCACACGATCAACACTGGGTCCGCCCCTCCAATACGTCAGAAGCCCTATCGAGTCTCAGCAACTGAACGTAAGGTAATAGATGAGCAAGTTCAAGACATGCTAAAGCGCGGCATTATTCGAGAGTCCTGTAGTCCTTGGGCAGCTCCAGTTATCCTTGTTAAAAAGAAAGATGGCACATGGAGGTTTTGTGTTGACTACCGCCGTTTAAATTTAGTCACGAAGAAAGATGTCTACCCCGCTTCCACGTATAGATGACGCAATCGACTGTCTGCACTCAGCTTCATACTTTTCTTCTATTGACTTGAGATCCGGGTACTGGCAAATCCCCATGCACATTGCAGATAAAGAAAAAACGGCATTCGTAACACCAGACGGACTTTACGAATTTAACGTTATGCCTTTTGGATTATGTAATGCACCTGCCACATTCGAGCGGTTCATGGATACAATTCTACGTGGACTAAAGTGGCAAATTTGTTTATGTTATTTGGACGACGTAGTAATTTTTGGCAAAACATTTAGTGAGCACAACAGCCGTCTGGATATCGTACTTAATTGCATGGAACGAGCTGGTCTTGTACTGAATGCAAAGAAATGTCATTTTGGTGATCGTGAAACAATTGTCCTCGGTCACTTAGTTGACAAAGAAGGTGTTCGACCAGATCCCAAGAAAATTGAAGCCGTCAAAAGTTTTACCGTGCCCAAATCAGTAAAAGAGCTGCAGAGCTTTTTGGGGCTATGCTCGTACTTTCGACGCTTTATACCAAGGTTTGCAGACATCGCTTACCCACTTTCGAGGCTACTGCATAAAGATACACCATTCAATTGGACAAGCGAATGTGACTCAGCTTTCCGTCATCTGAAGTTTCTTTTGACCTCGGGCCCAATCCTCCGCTACTTCTGCCCATCAGCTCCAATTGAAGTACACACTGACGCAAGTGGTATCGGTATCGGCGCTGTACTTATACAACGCCATGGACGCGATCAGCACGTGATAGCGTATGCCAGCCGCTCGTTGAGTAAATGTGAAAGAAATTACACGGTTACGGAGCAAGAATGTCTAGCCGTTGTTTCCGCTGTACAGCGCTTTCGTTCCTATCTGTACGGGAATGCTTTCACGATTGTGACCGACCACCATTCCCTTTGCTGGCTCGTGAGTCTTCGTGACCCCTGTGGGCGGCTCGCTCGATGGGCTTTACGCCTACAAGAGTTTAATTTTACTGTGGCGCATAAAAGCGGCCATAAACACTCAGATGCTGACTGTCTTTCGCGCTTGCCGCTTCAAACGACTGATAATGACTCAGACAATTTCGATGAATATTTGGCTCCAATTTCACAAACCTTCCCCGATCTCCGAGTTTTCCGAACCGAGCAACGCAAAGACAAAACATTAACTTCACAGTTTGATTCCGCCAACGATCCTATGAAGAACACATTTAGCATTCGCGAGGGGGTGCTTTACAAGAAAAATTTCGCCTCTGGGGGAGCACGTATGCTTCTTGTCGTTCCGGAAAGCCTACGTATCACAGTTTTAGAAATGACGCATGATGACGCCACGTCTGGTCACCTGGGAGTGGCCCGAACACTCCACCGCACACAGCAGCGATTTTACTGGCCGAAGATGCGTTCAACGATCAAGCGATATGTAGCCAGCTGTGTGCAATGTCAGCGCTTTAAGCTGTCGACTTCAAGCCCACATGGAAAACTGCAGCCAGTCACACCTCCAACAGCCCCGTTTGAGCAAGTTGGCATTGACCTTCTAGGACCTTTTCCACGATCCTCTAAAGGAAACCGATGGATTCTTGTGTGCGTTGATTATTTAACCCGCTACTGTGAGACAGCCGCGATACCATCCGCTACTGCGTCTGAAGTATCAAATTTCTTACTTCGACTTGTCATTCTTCGGCACGGCCCTCCTGCAGTCATCATTAGTGACCGTGGACGCCAATTCACAGCGGACATTGTCGAAGAACTGGTCGCCTCAGCGCCTGCAGTTTTCGCCACTCCACGCCATATCATCCCCAAACGAACGGTGTGGTAGAACGAACTAATAGGACGCTTACCACCATGTTGGCTATGTACGGCGCTGCAGACCATAAGGACTGGGATGGCGTTCTACCGTTCATTACGCATGCATATAACACAGCCCAACATGAGACAACAGGCTACAGTCCCTTCTACCTTCTCTATGCTCGCACGCCTCGCTGTGCCCTCGACACCATACTGCCATTTTTCATTCATGACGAACCCTCTCTTGCTACGACACTCTGCAGAGCTGAAGAAGCCCGCCAGCTGGCCAGAGTTCGAATTTTATCTTGACAAGAACGTTCTAATACCCGCTACGACGCCCGACACCAACAAGTTTCCTATGCTCCTGGTGACTATGTGTGGTTGTGGACACCTCTCCGTAAGCGTGGTCTTTGTCAAAAACTGTTGTCACACTACACCGGACCGTTGTGTTAGAACGCATCAATGACCTGAATTACGTCATAGCACGCATAACGGCGAATGGTCGACGGTCGCGGCAGTCGCAGGTGGTGCATGTAGCCCGCCTCAAGCGATTTCATACCAGAGGTTCTCTATAACTCGCCCGACGGGCTTCGTCTGCGAGGAGGGAAATGTAACGCGCCTTCGTAGAACGTCGACGGAAGATGAAGAAGAGCGGTCGGGTAGATCGGTGAAGAAGAAGAAAGAGCAAGGGCAGAGGAACGTTTGTACGCTTCGCCGCAGTCCTGTTTGTACCGATCCCTGTAAATAAACCCCTCTTGCGTACAAAGCACGTAACAATATATATATATATATATATATATATATATATATATATATATATATATATATATATATATATATATATATATATATATATATATATATATATATATATATACCACCACAGTGGTTGTTGCACTCGACTACTGTGCCCAAAGACGCGGGATCGAATCCCGGCCTCGCGGCCGCTTTTCGATGGTCTCGAAAAGCGAGGCTTCCGTGTACTGTGCGATGTCACTTCCCGTTAAAGAACCCCAGGTGGTCGAAATTTCCGGAGTCCTCCACTACGGCGTCTCTCATAGCCTCAGTCGCTTCGGGACGTTAAATCCATGAAACTATATATATATAAAGGGGCCCAATACTGTAGGTCCTATTGCCTTCTAAAGTGTTAAGCCCCACTACATCCTATTAGGGCCTACTGTGTCAACTACATATATGGGTTGGTTTGTGGGGTTTAACGTCCCAAAGCAACTCAGGCTATAAGAGACGCCGTAGTGGAGGACTCCGGAAATTTCGACCAACTGGGTTCTCTAACGTGCACTGACATCGCACAGCACACGGGCGCTTTGTTTTTCGCCTCCGTCGAAAAGCGGTCGCCGAGGCCGGGATTCGATCCCGCGTCCTCGGGAACAGTAGTCGAGCGCCGTAACCACTGCGCCACCGCATATATATATATATATATATATATATATATATATATATATATATATATATATATGGGCAAAATACTGTAGGTCTTCAGTTCAATCGTTCAGTCGTGTCCGACTCTTCGTGAAACTATGGACCATGTCACGGCACGCTTTCCGGTCTCTCACTATCTTCCTAACATCACATACCTTCATCTGCAGTGCCTCGAGGATGCCATCTAACCATCGCGTTCACTGCCTACCCCTTCTCCGGCGACCCTCAACCTTTCCCAACATCAAATCTTTCTCCAGCGACTCCTCTCTTCTCATCAGATGACCAAAGTAGCTGAGCTTTAACATTAGAATTTAACCCTCCAATGAGCAGTCAGGGTTATGGTCGACAATATCGACTGATTTGATATTCTGGCAGTCCAATGGACTCGCAAGTCTTCGCCAGCACCACAATTCAAACGCGTCAATTCTTCGGCGGTCAGCCTTTTTCACAGTCCAACTCTCGCATCCATACATCACAACTGGAAAGACCATTTCACGAGTTAGACGGATCTTGGCTGGCAGACTAATGTCTCTGCTCTTTACTAGGCGGTCAAGGCTAACCATTGCTCAATTTCCCAGAAGCAAGCATCTCCTAATTTTATGGCTGCAGTCTCCTTCCGTGGTAATCTTGGAGCCCAAGAAGAGAAAGTCTGTCGCAGCTTCCACTTCTTGTCCATTGATGCTCCAATACTTGATAGGGCAAGACGCCATGATCTTTGTCTTTTTAATGTTCAGTTTAAGCCCAAACTTCTCACTCTCTTCTTGTACGCGCATCAGAAGTCTCTTGAGTTCCACTTCACGTTCTGCCATTAAAGTGGTATCAGCCACATATCTAAGGTTGTTGATACGTTTTCCAGCAATCATCACTCCAGCTGAAGACTCGTCCAGACCGGCCTTCCTCATGATGTACTCTGCATATAGGTTAAATAGGCAGGGCGACAGTATGCAGCCTTGCCTCACTTCTTTATCAATCGGAAACCAATCAGTAAGACCATGCCCAGATCTGACTGTGGCCCCTTGTCCTTCATACAGGTTCCTGAGGAAACAGATGAGGTGAATTGGAACTGCCATCTCTTAGAGCTTGCCACAATCTGCTGTGATCTACGCAGTCAAACGCTTTCGCATAATCAATAAAGCAGAAGTCGATAGGTTTCTGGAACTTTCTTGCTTTTTCCATGATCCAGCGAAGGTTGGCAACTTGGTCTCTAGTTCCGCTGTCCTTGCGAAACCCAACTTGCACACCCGGAAGCTCCCGATCCACATACTGCTGCAGCCTACCTTAGAGCACTTTCAACATAATTTCTAGCATCCGAAATAAGCGCGATCGTGCGGCAGTTGAAACAATCTTTGGCAATGCCTTTCTTTGCAATGGGAATGTAAACTGACCTCCTCCAATCCTGTGGCCGCTGCAGGGTTGTCCAAATCTTCTACATAATGTATGCAGAATGTTATCAGCGTCATGGTTGAGGTTTTGAAGCAACTCAGCTGAAATGCCATCAATTCTGCTAGCTTTGTTCTTAGCAAGGCTGGCTAAGGCTCATTCAACTTCACTCTTCAGGCTGCCCGGCTCGAGATCAGTAATCACAACCGTCTTATGTTGGGTTTGCACATTCGGGTCCTTCTTGTACAGTTCTTTTGTGTATTCCTGCCACCACTTCTTTATCTCTGAGGCCTCAGTGAGGTCCTTGCCTCGTTTGTCCTTTGTCACACCCAGCTTAGCACAGAAGCTTCCGTTGATATCTTTGATTGTCTTATACAGAGCTCTTGTGTTCCTTAATTGGCTGTTGTCCTCAACTGGTTGGCACTGTATGTTCAGGAAGGCATTCGTATCTCTCCTTGCTATTTTATGAAAATCCGCATTGAGAACCTTGTATCTTTCTCTTTCCCCCATACCTTTTGCCATCCTCCTTTCCTCAGCTATTTTCAAAGCCTCTTCAGATAACCAGTTTGCTTTCTTGCATTTCTTTCTTTGAAACTACCTTAGCAGCAACTTCTTGTATTATATCACGAACATCAGTCCACATCTCTTCGGGCTCTCTGTCTTCTAGATCTAATTCTTGAAATCGATTCCTCACTTCCACAGCATATTCTAATGGAATTTGATCCAGATCATACCTGAAAGGCTTTCTAGTTTTTTGCGTTTTCCTCAATCGAAGCTTAATTTTTGCAAAAAAATGCTGATGATCGGTGCCACAATCAGCCCCAGGCCTTGTTTTTACTGCTTGTATAGCGCTTCTCTATCTCTGCCGGCAAAGAATATAATCGATCTGATTCCTGTTCAGACCGTCCGGTGAAGTCCATGTGCACAGGCGCCTCTTTGCTGTTGAAAATGAGTATTCGCTATGGTCAGGTTGTTTTCTTGACAAAACTCTACTAGCCTCTGCCCAGCTTCATTTGCTTGCCTAGACCGAACTTGCCTATAATTCCGGATATTTCTTCACTCCCGACCTTAGCATTCCAGTCTTCTATGAGAAAACGACGTCTGATGATGGGGTGCGGTCTAAAAGGCATTGTAGGTCCGCATAAAATCTCTCAACGTCAGCTTCTTCAGCAGTAGTGGTCGGTTATGTTATGTGTTATGTGTTATGTATAACTGTTATGTTGAAAGGGTGACTTTGGATCCGAAGTGAAATCATTCGGTTGTTTTGGGGGTTGTACCCTAGCACTGCTTTGCCCATTCTTCTGTTTACTATGAGAGCGACCCCATTCTAACATGTGGGACACCTTCCAACCTGGGGGGCTCATCTTCCGGCGCCATATCATTAATGGTATTGGGACTGGCGATAGGATTTCCTTGGCAGGAAATACTGGAGTGGGTTGCCATTACCTTCTCCAGTGAATCACACTTTGTCAGAACTCTCTGCCGTGACCTGTCTATCTTGGGTGGCCCTACACAGCAAAGCTCACGACTTCATCGAGTTTCGCAAGCCCCTCCGCCACGACAAGGCAGTGATCCATTAAGGGGACTGTAGCTCTTATTGCACTCTAAAGTGTTAAGCCCCGCTACATCCTATTAGGGCCTACTGTGTCAACCTTTGCCAGACCTGGTTGGGCTTTGTTGTGTTTTTAGCAAAGACCTCGAACATACGAGGTTTTTAAGCGAACACTTTCAAAACGTCCTTCAAGTAGTGCGTTTGAAATAAAAGAAAATATTTTTAGGACAGAACTCTACCTTTTGGCTGAAAAAATATGGCGCAAAATTCTTCTAAATGGCCAACTGCTAAACTAGAGCCACTACATTTTTGTTTCGAAGTTGGGTGGTTAGTCTGTGTAAATTTCGAAGCTGTGAGCAATACGATGCCATATATGTTTTGAAAGTAAGAACCCTTTTTCTGAAGCTCTCCAGCGCGAGAAATACCGGCGCTTTCTTTTTGTACCAAACCAAGATCTAAACACACGAGGAACGTATGTAACTCGGTAAAGACGAGATGATGATGATGATTAAAACGTTTTTTTTTTCAACCGATTTAGGAGGCCCCATACTCCCCGCTCCTGGCACGCAGGTCTGAGGAACAAGGGCTGGAACCTCCGCGACTAAGGATTGGCGAATACACATTGGTTATTCGGGGCCTCAGCCGCCAGGCGGACGGCTTTTTGCTGGTCAGCGGGGACGTTGCTTCGCACCAGGGTTACCCAGGCTTCTCTACTTTTAATGTTGTCCCTAGCGCCGCGAGACTTACAGCTTTCCCAAAGTATATAGAATAGTGATGACGTGCGCAGTGGCTACGGCGCTGAGTTCGAACAGGAACCAGTATTGCCCTATGCAATGCACATTATTTTGTCTCGCTCATTGGTGCAAAGACAATGCTAAATGTCTATGGCATGGTTGTTATTTAGGCGAAAGCCTTAAATGGCTCATATTTGCTGCCATAACCCTGTCCGTCCAGCCACGACCATCCCACACCTCAACAAGCACTAGTAGTAGGAAAATAATTGAAAATAAATAAATCCTGTCCCCACCGGGAATCGAGCCTCCATCCCATGAATCTCCTGCCGAGTGCCTAGGATCCTGAAACGCACATCATAATTCCCCTTGACTACCGTGAAGGTGATTATAGCGATAACAGTTATGTGTAATTAGTGATAATGACTATGATGACATTATTAATGATATTGACAGTGCATTATTTGATTATAATAATGAGAGCAAATGTAATGCTCCATGTGCACCAGGAATGCTTAGGCTTTAGCATTTCTGCAGTGTAGATTACACAGTGCTTTCAGAGGTGGTGAAGGGTGGCTGTTCCTGGCCCTACGGGGCTGGGACGGTAGGTCAACGCCGCTTGTGGCGGGGGCTAGCCATCCACCGAATCTTATCTGTTGTAGGCCGTCATTGCACCCGCCACTGCTTCTGTGGTGGACGATGGCTGTTGTTGCGGCGCGCGTCATTCTCTCCGTCTTCTATGCTTTCTCCCTTCTGTCTGCACGAGGTAGCGGAGGTGGCTCAGCGGCCTGGCCTTATGGGGCTGGGACGGTAGATGCATCCGTGTAGGCAGCGCGATCCTGGAAACACCGATCATATCCAGGTACGCTCAGTTTTCGGCCATTTATGGCTAGTCTGCACATAACCACGTAGCGGATGAGCTAAGTCTAACGGCTGCGGCTCCCCCTACGCTGGTTGCGAGACGCCCGCTGGCCACCCGATCAACATGGCTCTGCACAAACAGCGCGGCTACGACCCCATGACTCTGTCGGGGTCGTCTGTCCCTATAAACCAGCCAGAGGACGGCAAATCCACCATTTCGGCAGAACAAACTGCCCTTTTTCAAGTCGTCGAGAACCGTCGCCTTCGCCGGCAAAACGCACGAGGAGCGGCCAAGTCAAAGACTCCTCTAAACAATGCAGACACGGGAGACGGTCGCGCTCCGTCTTCGAAAGGTCCACAAAATTCATCCCCACTATCCAAGTGGACGCCGAAACCAACCACCAGGATGAATTCTGACGACTACGTGATCGTGATCAAACCAAGTACTACGGTCGACCTCAAGACAGCGTTTCAACTAGGTGAGCTCGGCGCTGCAATTTCTCAATACATCGGAATGCAGCACATGAAAGCCATCACAATTTCTCCCCATTGGGTACAATATATCATTGTCTGTGGCACGCAGAACGCCGAGGTAGTTCAGAAGCTGCTCACGGACTTCAAAGTTGACACCAGCAAAGGACCGCTCCCGCTTCACGGACACCTCAAGATCACCGGTGGTGTGTGTCGCGGAGTGATTACTGTGCAGAACCTAGAAACCGGCGACTCTGAAACATAGTGTGCATTGGCATAATGGAGAACTCGTCCATGTGCGCAAGCTGGGGAACTCCAACATAGCTGTGCTCACTTTCGCGGGACGTAACGTTCCGCCACACGTACACTACAACGCAGAACTGACTCCCGTAAGGGGTTATAGGAAGTGTCGTGACGCTGGGGCTACGTCGACCCGGCCTTCACTTGGTAGCGTGCAGAGACTCGGGGTTGAAGTAGGATTGAATCTTCGAAGTTGGTGAAATATGTACAAGCAGGTTTAATGGCACTTTGAGAAACTTATTTACAAGATTATTTACACGAAAAAGAAGGGTACATCAGCAAAATGGCAAGCGTTAAGAGTTCATAGCGAGAAGCGACTGGATGAGCCGTTTACCCAGGGCCCAGAGCGACATTTCGTGCTCTGCAACGTCCTTAAAAACCCCTATGTCCAGCCCCTCTCTGAAGATGTTGACCAACCAAATCCAGGGCACGCCCCTCAGATATCGGCATCCAATCGAACACATCACTGCACTGATGGTCTGAAGCACTGACTGGCCCGGCATTGTTTCGTTGAGCCTGGTCACTTGTTGGCGGGAAAAGCTTGGGAACGGCGAGGAGGTACATTTCTATTCTTCAGCCAAGAATCGATAGGCAGCTGGTTCCGGCAAGTGGATTTACTTCTCAGAAACCCAAGTGCACGTGGGCGCCGCATACGCTCCCAGCATTGTCCGTTTTCGACAATTGCAAATCTTTCCTGCATTCCTGGGAAATCACTTAATGGCTGTATGCGTCATGCTCCTTTCTTGTCCTGCACGTCAGCGGACATGTCACTCTGTCGTCTCCTTTGGAAAGTAGACATTCCTCACTGGACGATAGGGCTTCTCGACTGGAAGGGTGAACAAAAGAAAGAAAGCACTTCCTGCATTTCCCGCAGGGGGACGTTTCTTTGTGTTTTTCGAGACGTTCTCTTGACAGGGTCAATTTTGCATTTGCAGGGTGTCCACAAAGCAAAACAGGCTTACAAAACAGGATTCCTGGAAACAGGCTCACTTAGAGCCATTGGACCATCACCACATATTCACAATACTTTTCCATGCCCACAGGCGAACAATAGAGCGCGCAAATGCGGATGCACGGTCGTAACAGCCTCCTCCCCCGCCAGAAGAGTCACGGAGGGCAGCAGTCGCCGCTGCTGCATGAAGAGACGACTTAATGGCCTGCACGTGAACGCTTGAAGCTCGCTGTTGCTTGTCGCGTTGTCTTGATTGTTGTAGGCCAAATTGCTCGAGCTGTCTGAAACTCAACCACATGTCTAAACAAGCACTCGGCTCCCGTCTGAAGAGACCAGGTTAAAAGAAAACTGCCATTGTTGTTCGAGAAAAGCTCACTCTCAAGACGTTCAGGACCCACGTATGCCTAGAAAACCAAACGTGCTGCTTTACATAGTCACACATATACAAGCGCACGAGAAAAAAAAAATAAAAACCTGATTATCAATTTGGATACATGGTGAGGAACATCTCGGACCGCTTAGAAAGAGCGGCTAAGCGCGTCCGCATTCCCATTTAGCTTCCCTTTTTTGTATCTTATTTCAAAATTGTACTTCTGTAAAATCAAGCTCCACCTAAGAAGGCGACTGTTCTTCGATGTCGCAGTTTGCAGCCAAGCCAGGGGACAATGGTCCGTCTCTACGGTGAATTTGGCCCCTCCAAGATAGCACTGCAATTTTTGAATGGCCCATACAATGCAAGCGCACTCTTTCTCTGACGCGCAATAAGCCCTCTCTCTAGAACTCAGTTTTCTGCTCAGGTAGAGCACAGGGTGCTCATTACCGTCGTCATCTCTCTGGCAGAGAACAGCACCTAGCCCTCGATCACTGGCATCACACTGGACCGTGAATTCTCAGTCATAGTCTGGAGCTCGCAATACCGGACGGCTAATCAGCACAGCCTTCAGGTTTACGAAGGAGGCTTCGTTTTGTTCGTCCCAGACTACATTTGTCGGTTCTGTCTTGCGGAGAGCGTCGGTCAGAGGGCTGGCCAAAGCTGAATAGTTAGGAATGTAGTGATTGTAGCACCCAGTCAGACCTAGGAATGCTCGAATTTCCGTCTTCGTGCTCGGCCGCGGATAGTCTGCTACCGCAGAAATCTTAATCTCGCTGGGTTTCCTGAAACCCTGACCTACATTGTGACCCAAGTAGTCCACGGTCGCCCTTGCCAGGCAACATTTCTCGGCCTTTACGGTTAGTCCAGCTTGACGCAAAAGGCTCAGTACAGCTCTTAGATGTACCATATGGTCCGCCCATGAGTCGGAAAAAACCGCAATGTCGTCTAAATAAGGCACCGCGAATGTTTCACACCCCTTTAAAACCCTATCCATGAGTCGGGAAAAACAAAATGGAGCATTTTTGAGCCCGAAACTCATCATTGTTGGCTGGTAGCTGCCCGTCGGAGTGACGAAAGCCGCGTATCTGCTGGCGCGTTCAGTGAGCGGTACTTGCCAGTATCCTCGAGTAAGGTCCAGCGTAGTCACATATGCCGCTCTACTGACCTGTTCTACTCTCTCCTCAATATTCGGAATAGGATACACTTGATCCCTGGTGAGAGAATTTAGCTTTCGGTAGTCTACCACAGGCCTAGGGTCTTTACCTGGAGCTTCTACTAAGATCATAGGCGAAGCATAATCGCTTTCCGAGGGTTTTATTACTCCCAATTCCAGCATGCGAGTTACTTCCCTATCCAGAATTTCTCTTTGCCTTGGAGAAAATCGGTAGCACCTTGATCGCACTGGCACGTCTGAAGTCAGCTCAATATCGTGCTCAGTCAAATCAGTTCTGCCTGGTCTGTCCACGAAGCAGGCCTCAAACTCTGTTATTATCTCGCCCAGATCGGACAGCTGGGACTTCTTTAGTTCTCCTCTCTGCTCCGTCTTTTTGAGAAGCTCCTGAGCGTTGCTTCCTTTTCCGCTGAGACAAATCAAGTTGTCCCCCATCTCCTCGGGAAGGTTTAACGTTAGATTTACCACGGCTTCCCTCTGCACATAAGGCTTCATAAGATTGCAATGATAAATGCGCACTTCTTTACGCCTACCGGGAATTTTTACTGCGTAGTTAGTGTTAGAAAGCTTTGCAACGACTTCAGCCGGTCCTTCCCACTGTACTTCGAGCTTATTCTGCCTTGAACTTCTCAGCAACATCACCTGGTCCCCGATACAAAACGTCCTTTGACGGGCTGTCTTATCATAGTACACCTTGGAACGAGCCTGGGCTGACTTCATGCTGGCCTCAACGAGTTCCTTAGTGTTATGTAAGCGATTCAAGAGGTTCAGAATGAATTCTACTACTGTTGGGTCTTCTCCGCGCCCCACCCAGGCTTCGCGCACCATTCGCAAAGGTGAGCGCAGTGACCTTCCGTACACCAACTCGGCTGGGCTAAATCCAGTGGATTCGTGCGGCACTGACCGCAAAGCGAAAAGCGCTGCAGGCAGGCAGGTATCCCATTCGCGCTTGTTTTCATAGCACAGTCCCCTCAGGACTCGTTTGAGAACAGAGTGCCATCTTTCTACGCTGTTGCTCTGCGGATGATGGATCGAGCTATGCACTACCTTAATGCCGCATCGCTCGAGAAACGAGGTGGTGAGGACACTCGTGAAAACGCTACCCTGATCACTTTGGACCTCGGAAGGGAATCCAACTCGTGCAAACACTGACAGCAGCGAATCCACTACACTCTCGGACGTCACCTCGCGCAGCGGAACAGCCTCTGGAAACTTTGTGGCTGGGCATAACATAGTGAGGATATAACGGTACCCTGACTCTGTCACAGGAAGTGGCCCAACTACATCTATTACTAACCGGTGAAACGGCTCGGTAATGATTGGTACTAACACCATCGGAGCTTTCCACTTATCTTGCGCCTTTCCAACCCGCTGGCACGTGTCGCATGACCGTACAAAATTTTCCGTGTCCTTAAAACATCCAGGCCAATAGTATTCTTGCAACAGCCTCTGCTTTGTTTTCTTTATTCCAAGGTGACATGACCACGAGCTGCCATGGGAAAGTCGCAGTAAGTTTCCGCGGTACTTTTGGGGAACGACTAATTGGTCCCGCTCTACTCCGCGCTTATCCTTGAATAAGCGATACAGCACTCCCTTTCTCATCTCGAAAGAAATATTGTTTGCTGTCTTAGTGGCGCGGTGGCGCTCCCTTATCTCCTGTATCTTGGGATCATTGGCTTGCTCTATAGCTAAGTCCTCTCGGGTTCCACTTAAAAGTCTCGTGAGATTACTAGACACTGGCGGCAAGAGGTTACTCTCAAGAACGTCCTCATTCCGCGTCTCATCAAGCTCACTTTCAAGTTGACATATCTGAGATGCCTCGCTCGCAAAGCTTTCTGACCTGTTATCTTCCGCATTTACCACTGTTTTAACTGCCGTTTCCTCCGCTGTGGATTTTTCTGGAATGAGCAGTGTAGCTAGTTCTCGCGCCTTTGAACGTGTTAAGGCTTGCACAACTCTGTCTCCGAAAAGGATGCCCCTCTTTCGCAGCAGCATGTCCGATTTGTTGGAGAACAAATACGGATAGCACTTAGGAAGCTTTCCTGAAACGGCAGCCTCGGTTGTTAATTCGCCGAAAGGGCCCTCGATGACCACGTTCGCGATCGGCAAGCACACACTCTGTTCCTCAACTACCTGTCGGATCCATGCACACTGTCCTGTATAGTCGGAAGGCGATACATACGCCGGATGGACAACATCCATCGTTGCGGCCGAATCGCGCAGTACCTTGCAAGGCTTCCCGTTGACTACTAGGTCATGCAGGTAGGGTTCTAAAAGCTGCATATTTTCATCGCAGTCCCTGACATACGAGAAAGCAATCTTTTCTTTCCGGCAGTTGACGGCAATGTGACCCTGCTCATTACACCTAAAGCATGTGAGCGGCTTCCTAGCCTCAAGCTTATTCTTTGTGTTCTGCACGTTGGTCACTTCCCCACTTTTCTCACTGCCGTCCTTTCTAGGGAATTTGCCTGAAGAAACCTTCATTTCTTCGTTTCCAACTCTAGCAAAGTGCCTTTCCTGACGGTTTTTCACACTGAACTTGGGATTGCGGGGCCTATCCACTGCTGGGTTGCTGAATTGTCGACGCGAAGCATACTCCTCAATAAGTTCGGCAGCTTCAGTTGCCGACTTAATTTCGCCTCGGTCCTGTAACCAATTTCTTTCTTTTTCTGGGAGGCAGTTATAAAACTGCTCCAAAAGAATTCGCTCGACTACAGCGTCCCTATCACTGTAGGAATCAGTGCTCTTTAGCCACTCGCCCAAATTAACTCTTAAATTGTACAGGAATTCAGGGTAACTCTCGTCCCTGGACTTAGTAGCGTTCCGAAAACGTTGTCTGAACGCCTCGGCGCTAAGCCTATACTTTCTCAGAAGGCAAGCTTTGACCTTCTCGTAGTTGTCCGCCTCCTCCTTGCTTAGCCGCGCGACAACCTCCGCTGCCTCGCAGGGCAGAACCGTCAATAATCTCTGAGACCAAGTGTCTCGCTGGAAGGACAGTTTTTCGCAAGTTCGCTCAAAGTTAGCCAGATACAGACCGATATCCCCTGATATCACATATGGCTGCATGTACTTTGACATCTTGAAATCTGCCTCCTTGTTGAGAAGAGGCACCGCTAGCTGGGGACAATTGCCCGACCTCTTGCTCAACTCTAGTTCTAATTTCCGGAGCTCAATTTCTAGCTCCAGCCTTTTTGCTTCTCTTTCAATTTCACGCTTCTTTTCCTCTTTTTCCCTCTCAAGTTCACGCTTCTTTTTCTCTTTTTCCCTCTCAAGTTCACGCTTCTTTTCCTCTTTTTCCCTCTCAAGTTCACGCTCACGCCTCTTTTCCTCGTTTTCCCGCTCTTTCTGCTGTCTGAGCTGCTCCTTTTTTTGTCCGATGAGGTTCCATGCTTCACTGAGCTCCTCATCATCGGTTCCCAAATCAGTGATTGCTTTTATAATCAAGGGTTTTCGTGCCAAACCACTTGTATCAATTCCCAATTCCACACACAATTGCAACAGTTCCGGTTTCTGCAGCTTTTGTAGGTCCATGATCGCTCCGAGTGTCGGCTACTTCCAAAACAACAGTGCAAACTACCAAACCTAAAGGCGTTTCAACACTTTTTACCAGTTCTAAAATCTAACCCTGTTCTAGAACCTGGTCCACATCAGAAGAAAAGCCAAGCACTCACCCACACATGCGATCGATGTTCCGAGCTGCTCTCTTGTTGGCCGATTGTTGCGCCTGCTTGTTGCTTGAGATGCCACCTCCGATCACCAGATGTGGCTTGTAGATTCTGATCCACCTCGAATCACCAGATGTTGTAGCTTGTAGATCCAGATCCCACCTCCAGTCATCAGATGTTGTGGCTTGTAGATTCAGATCCCAACGCTGGACACCAGTTGTCGTGACGCTGGGGCTACGTCGACCCGGCCTTCACTTGGTAGCGTGCAGAGACTCGGGGTTGAAGTAGGATTGAATCTTCGAAGTTGGTGAAATATGTACAAGCAGGTTTAATGGCACTTTGAGAAACTTATTTACAAGATTATTTACACGAAAAAGAAGGGTACATCAGCAAAATGGCAAGCGTTAAGAGTTCATAGCGAGAAGCGACTGGATGAGCCGTTTACCCAGGGCCCAGAGCGACATTTCGTGCTCTGCAACGTCCTTAAAAACCCCTATGTCCAGCCCCTCTCTGAAGATGTTGACCAACCAAATCCAGGGCACGCCCCTCAGATATCGGCATCCAATCGAACACATCACTGCACTGATGGTCTGAAGCACTGACTGGCCCGGCATTGTTTCGTTGAGCCTGGTCACTTGTTGGCGGGAAAAGCTTGGGAACGGCGAGGAGGTACATTTCTATTCTTCAGCCAAGAATCGATAGGCAGCTGGTTCCGGCAAGTGGATTTACTTCTCAGAAACCCAAGTGCACGTGGGCGCCGCATACGCTCCCAGCATTGTCCGTTTTCGACAATTGCAAATCTTTCCTGCATTCCTGGGAAATCACTTAATGGCTGTATGCGTCATGCTCCTTTCTTGTCCTGCACGTCAGCGGACATGTCACTCTGTCGTCTCCTTTGGAAAGTAGACATTCCTCACTGGACGATAGGGCTTCTCGACTGGAAGGGTGAACAAAAGAAAGAAAGCACTTCCTGCATTTCCCGCAGGGGGACGTTTCTTTGTGTTTTTCGAGACGTTCTCTTGACAGGGTCAATTTGGCATTTGCAGGGTGTCCACAAAGCAAAACAGGCTTACAAAACAGGATTCCTGGAAACAGGCTCACTTAGAGCCATTGGACCATCACCACATATTCACAATACTTTTCCATGCCCACAGGCGAACAATAGAGCGCGCAAATGCGGATGCACGGTCGTAACAGAAGACAGTGCCAGCATGCTACCATCGTGGCACCTTGGGTCACCGGGCGGAAAATTTTCCCACTCCAGTGAATGAAAGATGCAGACTTTATGGCCAAAACGTGGGGCTGCTACTGAGGCGATGGCCCCCACGAATGCAATCCAGTGTGCGATGACCGAACCTCACCAGCTCCTGCGAATGAACGGGGAAATTCATCAGGCCTCAACAGCCAAGGCCAAGGACATCGGGCCCCCCAAAAAACAGAAACGCCAACAGGAGACACAAAACCGCGCGGAACGCCACCAAATAGCAAAACTGCGGGATCAACGCCACCACCCAGAGACCCGGAGTTCCCAGCTCTAAAGCCTCCTCCTGGTGGCGCCGCCTGCAAACAATCCAAGGTAGGCAGCTTGGCGAGAGTCGCCTCCTCTTCTTCTTTGCTTCTCTCTCCCCCCCTCACCGGCACCGCCGAGACACAGGTACTTAAAAGCGAACTCGCCCTTTTGCGAACTCAAAACGAAAAACTAGCCAGCGAGCTTAGCTCGCTAAAAAACAAAATCACTGCGCCACCCTCCTCTAACGACGAGGAAGAAAGCATAACAGACACAGAGATTCCTAAATAATATGGAGAGTCGCTTCGGAACCCTGTAGACCCGGGTCACCGCGATTGAAATGCAGTTGGCTGATCTTCCCAAAATCATCCATGACACAATCGCGCGTCAGATGGACAGTGTCATCCCACAGGTGACACAAGCTGTAACTCACATTATCCAAAAATGGATACAGGAAAATCCTCGGGTTCTTAAACGCTTGGGTGCAATGAGAGACGTTAACCGCCCTTAAAATTTATCAGAGTCATTCCCGATGAGTCTGACCTTTCTGAAGACTCCTGCAAGTCAGCGCCGGGCACTAACGGACTGGGAGGTCTTAACAACGTAATCCCGCCCTGCGTATCCGACCATAGCCCCCAACCCTAAGTCCAGAACCAGAACAACTCAGCCGCTTACACTAACGCAGTGGAATGGCAGAGGTCTAAAGAACAGCAAGAAGCGGGATAAACTCGCCTCTACCTTGGGACCTCTGAATTCCTCGTTGCCGCGGTTGCCCTTCAGGAACCAGGCGCAGGCGTCAAGCTCACAAACTACACATTTAAACACAACTCGCAGACATGTAAACTTGTTTCGCAGGCAATATACTGCACAGGAAGTCACACTCCCCACAACACCACCATTCGCGTACACGATGGTGTCGGTATTGCCCCTAAGGCGGTCTGACCCACCTGTACACATTCTAAACATTTATTGTCCCGCGAAACTTAAGAATGTTGCGTTAAGCGAAATTTTCACGCAAGGTGTGCAAGAAGCGGGAAAGGGCGAATTTCGGATTGTCGGTAATTTTAATGCTCAGAGCAGGCTTTGAGGGTATCCCCGGGAGAACACATGTTGGAGGAAGGTTGCAGAACTTCTCTCTACACTCGGACTCATCCTCCACACTGACCCCACCAACCCAACACGTGTAGGAAATTCGATTCAACGCGACACTTGCCCGGACCTCACAATTACACGCAATATACGCCATGCCTACTGGCTGAACACAGAGGATGCTCTTGGTAGCGATCACTGTATAATCTTCACAACCATCTACACGCATCCAGTGAAACGCCCACAAACACAAGCTTGTGTCCCGGACTGGACAAAATTCCGCACCTCTCGGTCTATTGTAGACCCCCTCCAGTCGGGATATGACACCTAATACAAATCACTCACGTCTGCATTGAAACAACACGAAAGGTAGATACAGCTCGCTGAAACGCAAACGGACGTAAACGACCACCCCCTACATCTTTTGGGAGGCCCGCCGCTGCCTCACCAAAAGATAAAAAAACAGAAACATAACAGGCGCCTCACAAAACGCATCCTCGAACTCACACATCAAGCCGCGGAATATGCTGCTCAGCTAGCCGACACCAACTGGGTAGACAGGTGCAACACGGCTGCACGCAAGATGTCTGGTCGTAATACGTGGCGCCTATTCCGCGCGTTCATCGATCCAACAAAAACACGCACGAAAACCCAACGCCACTTGCATAAAGTCATGCACAACTTTACAGGAACGACAACACAGCTAGCGCACATGCTCAGGGACCGATACCTGTGCACCACCAAGGACCCCCGGGCGGTTGCCTACTCGTATGCAGGCAAAAAGAACACGGAGCTGGACACTTCGTTCCAGCTCCACGACCTCCGGGCGGCCTAAGCAAGATGAAACGCGGCACTGCATCCGGGCGCGACAAGGTTACGGTCAAGCTTTTGGCCAACCTTCCCGATGCAGCATATGTCGTGCTTCTCAAATACATCAATAGTATTTGGGATGGAGACACTCCTCTCCCTCTCGATTGGAAGTCGGCTCTCGTCACCTTTATTCCGAAAACCGGCAAACCTATTGATGTGGAGAACCTTCGCCCCATCTCTCTCACGTCTTCTGTCGGCAGGCTGATGGAGACAATGGTGCGCGACAGACTCTCCGGATTTCTCGAAACACAGCACAGTTTCGCGGACACAATGTTCGGTTTCCTCCCTGAAAAACCAGCACAGGATATACTCCTTCAGCTCCACCACATCTTTGATCCTGTCGAATGTCCCCATAATGACAAGGTGGTCCTAGCCTTGGACCTTAAACGCGCATTTGACAATGTGAAGCACGAAGTAATCCCCGATCACCTCAATCACACCAACTGCAGTCACAAAACATTTAATTACATAAAAAAGTTCCTTACAGACCGCCAAGCCTACATACACATACAAGATACGGAACACGGGATACACCATCGACACCTCAAAGCGCTGTCTTGTCTCCCCTCCTCTTGAATTTAGCCATGCTTCATCTTCATTCCAAATTGGCTTCTCTTCCCGGGATACATCACGCACTTTATGCAAATGATATCACAATCTGGGCCACGCAAGGTAACCTGCGCCACATGAAGTCCTGCACGGCGACCGTAGTCGACTACTACGCGACCTACTTCGGACTCCAGTGCACCCCAGCTAAATCTGAATTTGTGCACGTACGTTCCTCCCTTCGAGACACAACTCAGCTTCGCATCAGTCTCCCCTCGGGACCGATCTGGGAGGCCAAAGAGATTCGCGTCCTTGGCCTCTTCATACACCATCAACGCAGAGTTGACACCACTCTGGCCAAACTTCGCATGGTGGGAGACCAGGTGGGCCGTATTGTTTCGCTGGGTCGCCAGCAAGCGGGGCGGATTACGATGCAAGGATGCACTGCGGCTTGCCCATGTTTTTGTAACGAGCAGAATCTTCTACTCCACACCCTACTTGTACCTGCGTAAACACGATGAGGATCAATTGGAGGCCATCCACCGGGAAGTCATCAAGCGAGCTCTCGACCTTCTGGTCAGCACGTTCAACCAGAGACTTCTGGCTCTGGGCGTGGTGAAGACCTTCCGGGAGCTACGAGAAGCACACTTGCTAAGCCAATACACGCGTCTTACACAGACCGCGTCCGGTCGCCGCCTCTTGGACCGACTACACATCAAACAAGATTACCACATTAAGGAAAGGCTGACAGTGCCAGAACTCTGTAGAGGCGCCCTCTGGGTCCGACCTCTTCCCTGCAACATGTCCAAAGAAGACCATAACGGTCGTCGCCAGGCATACGCGGAAGTGTGGGAGCGATCCTATCGTTACCAGCAACACGTGCATTATGGGGTTGTTTCCGGCCCTTACCACGGGGGGTGGTATTAGGCTGCAGTCGTACACAATACAAATAAGGTTACCGGCTAACTTTCAAAGCCTACAGCACAACTCACGCGGAGAAGATTGCTGTCGCTGTGGCTCTGAGTATTCCCAAGTCGAAATACATCATCACAGACTCGAGAGGGGCCTGTCGGAATTATAGGCTGGGATGGGCTCCTCCGCTTTCCCGGCGTATACGGCACTCTAGCTGCCGATATATAGACCCAACTCCGCATAATATATCCTCATTTGGGCACCCCGTCACCAGGTACTCAATGGAAACGAACAAGCCGATCAGGCCGCCCGCGCACTTTCTCCCCGGGCTTTCTCCCTGTCCTTGGAAGCCTACTCCCAATCAGACAATCTTGCCCTTCCATTAAAAAAAAATCACCGATTACTACAAGGAGGAGCACAGGCGCTACCCGGCCCCTTGTAAGGGACTGAATTGCGCTAACGAGCGCCTCCTTATCAAAGTTTACCAATACTGTACTGTGCCCGGCGGTGCTTAAACATTTCAACCCGTCCTTTGATGGTGCGTGCCAGTACTGTGGGGAATTGGCTGACACCTTCCACATGGTCTGGGCGTGCCAGTCAAACCCATCCATCCCCTCCAACTCCATTCCAACTAGAGAGGACTGGGAGGCGGCTCTGCTCGGCTGTCAAGACCTCAAGGCTCAAAAGAACTTGGTTCAACGGACGCGGGCGGCGTTGCTTGCCAACGGGGCCCCGGAATACGGGCTCCACCTAGTATTTTGAGGGGGGAGGCCGATACGTCTCTAACCCAAACACCTCTGTGTAAACATTTAATTGTTAATAAATGTTTTAACCACCACCACCACGCCGCTTGCGGCGGGGGCTAGCCCGCCAACAAATTTGTATTTTTTGTAGGTCGTCATTGCACTCGCTACCACTTCGGTGACGGACAACGGCTGTTGTTGCGGCGCGCATCTTTCACACCCTCTTCTTTTTGTTTCTTCTTACTTCTCTACTTTCTCTTCTCTCCGCACGAGGCAGCGGAGGTGGCTCAGCTGCCCCGCCGGGGTGGTGCAGTGGTAAGACGCTCGACTACTGTGCCGGAGTACCCGGGTTCGAACCCGACTTCAGCAGCTGCGTTTCGATGGAGGCGAAACGAAGAGGCAACCATGTGCTGTGCGATGTCAGCGCACGTTAAAGTTTCCCAGGTGGTCGAAATTATTCCGTAGCCCTCCACTACGGCTGCTCTTTCTCTCTGTCTAATTTTACTCCCACCTTCCTCCCTTCCCTTACGGCGCGGTTGAGATGTCCACAGAAAACCAATGAGACAGTTGCCGCGCCTTTCCCTTCCTACAAATCAATCAATTAGGTCGCTCAGCTACAGAGCCAGTAGCAATCCCGTGTATTTTCTTTTCCTTCTTCCTACAGCCACAACAACAACAACCACAGTGCTCTCGGAATTTTTTCTGACAGTGAGGGTTCGAAATAAAAGACAATACGCGTCCCAGTAGAGCAAGCAGTGTTAGCGGTGCAAACTTGGCGTTGGAGCCGTTCCTGACACCATCCCAGGAAATCACGTCTGTACACAGTTTCCTGTGCGTCTCTAGCACTCAGTTTCGGTAGTGTCGGGGAAAAATATCAAGTTGCTCGGCCCTGCAGTGCTACATATATATATTTTTTGAAACCTAACATGGGGGGAGGGGGGGGGGCATCGTCTTGCATTTTATTTCGAACTCTTCATTCGAACTAACCACACAACTGCAAAAATTGAAACGATTAATTTCTGTTTTGTTATTAGGCGTGTCTAAGGCGCCAGAAAGTTTGTTCCGCAAATATTTGTTCTTTGAATTCGAGCTAACTATATTTATGAACTTTTTGAATGTGTTCTTTGAAACACCCTGCATATTGCATTTGCTCTCAAGCACGGGACAAGGTCCCCTTCACCACCTAGCCACCAAGTGGAAGCAAAAAACAAGCTCATCCCTTTTGCGCCTTGCCACGACTGTGTACTAGAAGTGTGCTGTCTCCAGGCGGAGAGCGTATGGTTTCGACGATGAAATTCACGAGAGCTCGTCGCGTGTAGCAGAAGCGCAGGGAGCCTACATGTTGCGCCGCGACGCCAGGCTTAAGTTGCTGATATCTGATGCCAGGGTTGTCTATATGGCCAAAAGGGCCTTCAAGCTTGGTGGGCCCCCATTTCGATCCCCAGCGTACTTATGGCACGCTTTGTGTACGTAGAACCAGGGCAAGTTAATAGGAGAATTTGCAATGTTGCGTCTTTTTTTAGAAAGGGGGGGGGGGGGGGAGATCGCAGCTTCGTAAAAACCAAAATGACATTTCTCTGCCTGGAGTACAGTTCGCCGACGCATTTTTTAATGCGTCACGTTACTTGGCTACACAGCGTCGTGTCCAAATGTGTATACAGAAAGTGTCCGCAGCAGCTGTGTAGCTTGGTTTGGTTTGTGAGGTTTAACGTCCCAAAGCGACTCAGAGATGCCGTACTCCAGCGAAAAGCTGCCGCCGAGGCCGGGATTTGATCCCGCATTCTTGGTTTGTTTTATTTCAAGTATAGAGCCATAACTGTGATATAAACTGAAAAGATATTTCTGGTACTAATATTCAATTGTTAAATAATTGATTGCGAATAAACATCAACTTTATGCTGTATCAAGTCATATGTGGGATAGGTAGGTATAACTTTAATGACATGCCGGCAAACGATGGTTTAATGAGCCATGACGCTTGCCAAGCGTTGACCGAGGGTTATGTTCTACTCTGCATTACCCCACTGCGGCCTGTTTGTTGTGCGCCGTGGGGCTTGGGCTTTTCGAGCGCCACCATGGGTCTGCTAGACGTCCCATAGTTGACTGCCGTTGTCTGAACTTTGCACACCACTTTTAAATAAGGGCGGGTATGTCCTGGAAGTAGTTTCGGTCGGTAACCTAGCACAGTTCCACATGATGTGCCATTGGTCCGCCGGACGATTTCACACACACTGCATACACCATTCTTTTAGGTGTCTGGGGAATGAAGGGGTAGCACTGTCGGGGCGAGGAGTGACCTGGTCTGTATTTGCCTTAGGATGACGGCCTCCTCCAGACTGAGTGCCGGGTGAGGGGGTGGTAACAGTAACTTCCTCGTCGCTTGTGACTCGATCCTTAGTTTCGAACCACCACTTGGAACGGCCACTCTGGGGGCCGCGGAAGGTAAGCACCCGCGCCGCTGAATTGGCCATCTCGTTGGGATTCGGTGAGGATGCACGCTCGCTCGCGTGCGCCTGGAACCACTTGATGCGGATGCTGCCGCGGTCTTGGAGCTGGAGCTTGCCGATGATGGCGGCCGCCGGAGCGCGGCCGCCATCACCGCCAAAGTTGCGCGCGGAGTTCCTCGAGTCGCTAGGCACGGTGCGACACTCGGCCTCGCAGATTGCCAGATCGATGGCAACCGCATCGGCATCTGTGGCGTCCGTGCACCACACGCTCGCTGCCGTCGTCTTGATCCCGTTAGCCGCCGCAACGGCCACGGCCACGAATCCTTCTCACTTGCATTCCGCTGCGTCCACGTACCGGGCGCGCGGGTCTTAGGCATGTTGCTCGACGAGGACCTTGGCGCGTGCCTGCCGTCGTTCATGGTTGTACTCGGGGTGCGCGTTCTTTGAGATGGGGTCGACGGGGATGTGGACCCGCGCCTCCTAGCTGATATCGCACGAATGCCGGCTGGAAGCTCGGGGGTTGTAACACAGGGACGTCAGTATACTGCGGCCTGTTTTGGTGGCAGAGAGGCGCTCCATATGTGCAGTGACCTGTGCCTCGGCTATTTCTAGCTTACGTCGAGTTTAATTGCGCTTGACTGTTTGCAGGCCTTAAATAACTGACGGTAATGCAATAACTGTGATTAAAAATTTGAACTCAGGTCATACACCTTTGGATTCTTTATACAGAGTAAGAATGCACTACAATAATTGATGGTTTAGTTGATTGCGGTTATTAGCTAATTGTGCTTAAGAATTGACCTTTAAGCTACAAGTCAAGGCATATATCAGAGGATAGCGTATATCGAGTATGATTGCTATACGCCAATTCCATGTCTTTGTTAATAGACATTAATTACATAATTGTGAATAACACTTGAGCATTATGCTAAAATTTCGTCATATATCACGAGATAGCCTATGTCAGGTAAAAATCCAGTTCAATATTGGTCATCATTATTAGGCGTTAATTGTTTTTATAACAAATTTACTCTAGGCTATAGCATGGGTTGACTATATCGAGTAAGAATACAATGCACTAATTGCCGGTATTAGTTAAGTAGTGTTATTTAGTTCTAATAGGAATGTTAAATAATGTGAGTTATTAACATTATTTGAATATTAACATTAACATTAACCATTGTTAATCATCATTAGTTAATGATGAATAACAATTTGACGAGATACACTTCATATATCACGAGATCGCTTATATAATTATTGCAGTCAAACGGTCCCCCAGTCTCTATCGTTAACAATGGCCGCGTTCTCTATTCCCGTGGGATTTTGCTTCCCCATAACTCATTTTCCCAAAACTCTCTCGTGTTTTCGGGTGTCAGGCCCACCCGCGCTCAGTTTAGTGGCGCTTTAGGCCACGGCTGCCAGTTCCATGTGAACACACACGTCCATTCTCATTTGGGCTGCTAATAAATTGGACCAGCATCAGACGCGCATTATTGCTCTCTCTCACGAGCGTCCGACAGACCCGTTGCCATCCAGAGGCAATTTTTCCTCACCAAACATTCACAATCGCGCGACTGCTGTGCGGGTGCGATGCATCTGGTAGTAATTAGCTAGGTCGACCATCGCTCAGCTTTGGCTTCTCAGGAGCTACACAGGTTTCGCCCTGGCTCAAACTGGGCATGAATTCAGCCATCTCGTCGGGGAGCCAAAAGCGCGCATTCCTATGCCTGCGCTCATTCGGGGGTTCCGGAAAACAGACCGCAATGCATTGGGCCGCTGTCTAGGCGTTAGGTCCCGCGCAACGTTCTCAGCCGTTTTCCGCCGACACACGATTGTTATCGAAGGAACTGTGGTAAAGGAGCACTGGGAATACTAGCAGGTTCTCCTAAACGCTTCTGCGCATGTCTGCGATTGGGTATAGAGGTCTGCTGTGCTGAGTTGGGCCTGTGCTCCAACCCTTCCACGCGCCTCGCATGCCGAACAACTAATGAACTAGAAGCCAGATGTCGCAGTAGCAGACGAAAGGTTCCGGTATATATTAGCGGCAGTCACGGCCTTGGTAATATAGTGGCTGGACATCAACCATAGTCCTTCATAAACAAAGTTTTAAAATTCTCGTAAAGAAGGTTGTTAGGGCAAGGAGACGCGTTCTGACGAGTTTACTTGCTTAAAGGAAGTAGTCTCTGGATTGGAAATCGTTATAAGGGTCAGTGGAGAAAACCTGAGTAATCAGCAACAATTTCCTGATGTCATTTGTCTGGCTATGTAACTCTGTGCAAGAATTGCAAACGTGGATCAATAACCTAAAGCACAGGGCAAACCTAATAAAATAAGCAGAAGACAATAAATATTCGGAAGTAATGTTTAACCGACTCGGAGTGAAACAAGATTAAACTAAGTAGCGAGGCACAGTATTTGGTAAGAGAATGCGTCTGCTAAGGGCAGACGACGGCCGCCGATCAGGACAACGAAAAGGAAAGACTATGATGAACAGATTTGGGTAGAGTGTACTGAACAAGCATTCAGCGATCATGATTGGCAGCTAACCAAATACCTCAAGAGAAAAGTTTACATAGCAGTTGCAACTTATACTCATCTATGGGGCAGGAACGTGGGGCCTAATGAAAAGAGCTAAACTAAGAGGACAACGCAGATGTATTTGGAATGAAAAATGAAAGGAAGCTTAAAAGATAGGAAGCGTACAAGGAGGGTCAGAGAACGAATGCGGTTTAAGGACATTCTGGTCGAAGAGAGCATGGTAAGGACGTGTAAGGCGAAGGCAAGATAACAGCTGCTCCCTATAAGGTTAACAGACTGGATTTCAGGTTAAGGCAAGTGTCGTAGGGGGCGGCAGAAAGTGGGCGAATGCGATGATGATTTTAAAAGTCGTTGATCGAGCGCTGCTAATTTGCATTACGATTATGACTATAATCGTGGCTATGAGTCTAATTGTGGCTATGAGTCATGGCTATGCGTAATAGTATTTGTACCAGTGGTTTTAAAATCCTACGTTATGCTACTTTTCATTGCGACTACTGATCATGAGTCATGACAGACAACGAGTGATCACAACAAGTACTCTTTCTACAGGCTCTACACCTCACAGAGCATTACGTTTACACAGCTGAGGCATGCTACGTTCCAATAAAACTGTGAGTCATGAGTCACATTTATTACTACGATTCATGTTTTTACTACGAATAATGACTACCTAATATTTCAATATTATCCACGCATGTTGCTTTGGAAAGCACCACTGTCAAGGCTATGACGCGATGGCGTTCTTCACACAAAGACGATGCATTACACGCTCATTTACGTCTTACGTTTTAATTTTTTTTATTTTTGGCACACCACTACTCAGCATCAGCATAGATCGGGTTTCCATCATGGGAGTTTTGATACCTTTGAATTTTTTTCTAATTTTCAATTTTTCAATTATTTCAAATATTGAAATGGTTTGATACAGTCTACATTTTCTTAAACGGGTCGTGAAACGTTTTCCGGAAATTTTGCACGACATGGTTAAATGGAATCCTTATCTTCCATCATATTGTCACGTAGTGGTGACCAGGGTCGATGACACAAATGAAGACACAGGCTTGATGGTACGGAAATTAAATCTTTATTGGGCTGACTTGCACCCGCAAAAGAACTAAGCGACTCGGCGGCGGCGATAGCAACAAACGTGTTGGTCGATCGTCGAACAAAGAATGCCCGTCACACTCGTCAACGCTCAATTTAAAGGCTGCACAAAACAATCTAGTTAACGTCGCAAACAGCTACCAGCATGGGCTGGAACATTGTTGAAAGACACACGAGTGGCTGGAATCTTCGAGATAGATCTCGCTGCTTCTTGCGCTACAACAAAACTGATAAAGGTGTAACTCGCGACATCGAGCATTAACAAACAAAGATTACGGAACTGATACGCGATCCAGAATCAGAGTGATAAGCCTGTATGCCGGCGGCTGTTGAAAAACAACAAATGCAGTTTTGAAGGTTTCGCGGCAGTATAATATACATCGATTCGTTTCATCGCCCACGTTGATTTAATAGCGACAGAAACAGAATTTCGGTTTCCTAGCGCGCGTCCTCCTCAACTCAACAGATACGTCATAGTGCTAATTCAATGAGAAGCTCCCGTTGCCGGAGTCTGCTGAGCCAAAGTTGACTGAGCTCGGTTTATTTTAGAGGTTCTAATTGTGTCCTACGCTACGCTCACACAGATTTTTTTTTATTATGACCGACGTCCCAGGTTCCAGCGTCGTTATGGGCACCATAGCGTCGCTGCTATAGTGAACTAGAATATAGTCGCTACTGTTAACACATGGTTACATCGTGGGCTTTGAGCCTTACGCCGACGCAACTTTTCGGGTGCCAGGTCGGCGAAGATGGAGCTTGCGACCGGTAGAGTAACACTTGTGTTGAGAGGCCGCGGTAACCGTGGCACAACTCCGGCTTGCAGAAGCCCCGACCGCCAGCCTCCCAAACCCAGCCGTTTCGGAATTACGCGTTGGTGTGTATGTCCGAATCTTGCAGCCTAGCCTACGTTCGACCGTTGCGAGAGTGCGCAATCGCTAACCGAAGCTTTCGAACAGGTGCAGCTGCGGGCGGTGCAGGCCGATGCCGACTGCTCTTGAAAGCATCTGGTGAGATCCCGGCGGCGACTACGTAGTTGAAGCAGCCGTCTGGGTGTTACATATCATCCGCATTTACTCCAAATGCTTCTTGATCATGAACTGCTAGTCAAGAACAGCAGGTAGAAACCTTGAGCGAAAGGCAACATAACTTGAACAAGCGGCCGACTGTTTTTCATTTTCTCGACCAAGAAACGCTGTAGTAAGGTTGAAAGTTGGGCGAGTTGAATTGAGCGCTCGTGTTGTGTCCTTCTACTCTTGGTCCTCGTTTTTTGCGCTACCTTCAAAATGAACAAGAAACGCTGTAATGAAATCTATTGCGGAAGGCAGTGCTAATAAAAGAAAGCTTCCCCTTTAACGTTACTGGCGATTATCTACACTGTCTGCAGTGTCGATATTGCGCCACGTTAGCGCGAACACAACATCGCTAGTTTTCATATTTTTCTTGTTTTCGTAGAAGGTGCGCATTAGCAGGACGTTTCACCATGCAGATTACTGGTTTGCTTAATTGCATGCACGAGTAAATGAGAAAACACGCATCATCTGATAGTGTAAACTTGCTAAATGGAAAGGGGATGCACACTGATGTGAAGTAAAGGCAAAAAAACGCTGTTCAGACACATTTGCTTGTTTTATTAGCCAGGTATGACCTTCAACAATTGCAGCACTTCAAAACATGAATACATAAGGAATGCCACAAGATATGCAGTAAATAAGTACAAAAGCAATCTCATTTCGGAGGAGTCTGGGCTAAGTGAAATTGCATGTAGTGAAGTAGCCTGTCTCCTGCAGAAGCCGTGGGAAAATGCACTAAAAAACGACACAGAAGAGAAAACACAGAGAGCAGGACTGGCTTCTGTAGACGATCACTAACTAGCCCAACTCTTGTTATAACCAGTCCTCACTTGCTGCCAGAACAATCACCATACCAGCACTCATAGTTTTATTTGCTAGTTTTTTTTTACCCACTTGCATTAGGTGACAGTGTTGCATAATGTGCAAATATAATTTAAAAAATTGACTTCACTGATAACCATCATCAACACCTCCACACAGTAAACCTCTCCAAAATTCTTTGACATACATGTGCTGCAATGTCGCAACCAAAATAAAAAGAAAGACGTTCTTCCAAAGGCCAGTACACCGAAACTTCCACAGCTTTTGGAAATTTTGCAGTTAACAAATGAAGTTAAAGAGTAGTTTTGCGGCACTTGCAGAAATTTTGGCACGTGGCGTGTTGTGGGGAAACAACTGAGAGCCGTTAACAGAAGTGGACTTGTCGTTTATGGCTCCGTCGAATTGAATGACTCCATGCACAGAGCTGCTTAACGCATAAGTCGCATACTTAACATGTTCGTGCTATGCGGATGATATCAGCGTGCACATTGACATCAGCCAAAACACAGGGTGTAAGACGACTACCAGGTTATGTCAGTCAAAAGCTGCACTGCCTATAGGCACTATTTTGCTGCAGTAGCAAATTGTGATTGCACTGCAGTTCTAATATTTGGTGGGTGTCCTTCTCTCCTAATCACCTGCAGCAGAATTCAAAGTTTGCCATACTTCCAGGGAGAATAAATTGACAATAAAGGTTACACGGTACAGCCTCTGTTAGACGGGAATTATTTATACAGATGCATGAATAACTTTCAAATTTGTAAAAGACTTGAACCACATTTTCATTTTGCTATGCTGAAAAGTGAATATTGCTTTTTTCTTGTCAGCAGGAGGCACCGCTACATCTGCTACAGCCAGCTTGCGCACTAGCTTTGGGGATGCCTCCGCAGACATCACAGTAACGTCCTCCCTATTTATGATGCAAGCCAAATAAGGAAAAGGTTTCCATGTGACAGTTACACCGGTTTCCAGTTTGCATAAGGTTTGTAAAGTCATCACCTTATTCATTCTGAAACAAGCCAGAAAACACTAGAAGAGAGAACTGCAGGACAGCTGGACTAATAACGGAAAATTTACTAAAGGACAGAGGTAAAAAAGGCCCCAAAAGACTGTCGACCGACTTCTTAGCCACACACACGTCCTTAGCCTTTGCAGTATAGTGTGCCTTTGGATTTGGGTATCTGGCTTCCCTTTTGTAACAAGTGTTCCTTGACCATAAGGAATTTGCTCTTTTTAGATGATTTTTAGACCTTTTCTGCTTTCAACGCTTTCACTGCTTTGGGGTTTTTCGTGCACGTGCATTTCTGTGCGAATCGTCTTTTGCCTGTTTCCTTCAGTAACATTTCAGTTAGTCAAACTTGTCTTGCGCTCCTCTCTTCTCACGTGCTTCGTCGTCTGGCTGGTTTTAGGATTAATCAGTACCAACTCATCCAGTTGTTAGTCTTGTTGATATCACTAGCCTGACTACACCCACTGCTGGGCAAATGCCTCTCCCATATCCATCCGACTAACCCGATCCTGTGCCAAGTGCATGATTACCGCAAACTTCCTAATCTCATCTGCCTGCCCGAGTTTCCGCCACCCCCTGCTACGCTTGCCTTCTCTTGGAATCTACAAGACATATATAGGCTCACTTAGAATGAATTTTGTGTACTCACTCCCCACCTATACCTTTGATGGGTGGAATTTTTTTTAGCACTGACCGCAAATACATCATAATTGTGCAGTTGTATAGATGCCTCTCCCATATCCATCCAAATAACCCGATCCTTTGTCAGCTGAATCCATCTGATCCCCACAAACTTCCTAATCTCACCTGCCTGTCTGCGTTTCTGCTGCCCCTGCTATACTTGCCTTCCCTTGGAATCTACAAGACATATATAGGCTCACTTAGAATGAGTTTTGTGTACTCAATCCCTACTACACCTTTGTCGGATGCATTTTTTTATTTTAGCACTGACCTCAACACATCATGATTGTGAAGCTGTATCTACCCATTCGTATATTTAGGAGAGAGGAAGACAGCGAAGAAGCATGATTAAAAGATGTCTTGCTCTAGGTCAACTGACATCTAGCCTAAAAATTTTGAATGCACTGATGCACCTGCGGCCAACCAATGAATTATTTTGAAAGCAACATGTCTCTCTTTAACACTCATTTGGTAACACTAGAGAATGCCCAAATGTACTACAAAGTGGTGGTCCTTGTGGCAGTGACAAACCTAGATTTTCTTGTTGCCGCGTTCACCTTTACCCGCCTTCGAAAAATATTGGCCCATTGGGGAATAGAAAAATCGAACGGTTTTCTGCAAAAGCTGCTTTGAAAGGTGGCCACTGTTTGCAGCATTTTGCAGTCTCATTCAAAAGCAAGCCAACATAATCTGCAATTAAGTAGACATGCATACAATAATATGTGCCGTATCCTTTGAAGTGTACCAGACATTAACCAGTCATAAAACAGAGTGCTGAAAAGGCATGTATAGTAAAGCCTCCTTCGTTGATCATCATACCCATAGTTTGCATGCAAGCATTGCACTAGAACCCCCATGACGCTGAGTTAATTGGCCTGCTGTTTGAATATGCCACCAAAATGTTGCTAATACAATGAACTTCCTCGGTGCTGGAGTCAAGTCTGGAAATATAAAGTTTAGATGGATTATTTGTGAAATAGTTTGCTGCTGAATTCACTGCAGGCTAGAATGTAACAGGATTAAAGGGCAGCTGTTGACGTAAGGGCAGCCCACATTGTCACTGCATCTTATGTGTCCTAGTGCACATATCTGCATACCGTGCATGTTTTGCTAGTAAACACTGTAACCACAGATTTGCAAAGCTCCAAGAATGCTACACTGATGCTGTCTGAGTAGCTGCTTGTGTCGCTGAATATTGTAAAAGCCTTTTGATGGAACGAAAACTGCGTGATGAATACTTATGCAGAGTGAGGTTGGGCAGGAGAGCAGGTGATATGTACACCTTCTAAATTTAATGACACAAGCACAGACTGTATGATATTTATAGAAATTAACAACTAGAAGGGAAGGAATTGAACTCAACACTTCTCGGTTCGACAGTCCAAACTTCTGCTACATGTGCTTTGGGCTGTGTGTGCTAGCCCGCTTGGAATCTGATCGCCCGAGCCAGGAATATGGTGCACGCCCATATGAGCACCACTCCCAGTACTCTTTAACATGCACATAGAAGTGCAGGTGCTTTGGACAGACCTTGGCTGCCGCAATGCACCTCAAACAATGGCATGTTAGCCAGAATAGCAGGTTGGGCTTGTTGGTTTTCCATCCCGAGGTAACAGCGCAAATTGTGGACGGGAGCACAAGACGAGAAGATGAGACATTATGTCGTCTTCTCGTCTTGTGCTCCCATCCACGTTTTGCGCTGTTACTTCAGAATGTCGCGTGCCTGCTCAATATCTACATAATTGTCACACGAAGCACTTTTTGTGTATTTACGACTACTTGCACAACACTGTTGCCACCTACTGATGACGATGCGCTCCGCTGCCATTAATCACAAATGCCAGCACGCTACGATTTCCCATATCACCCCATCCAACCTCTGTGTGTAATGACTCAACCTTTGGTGCGTTTGCATGTTCTCGGGATACTGAAGAAATCTATGGTACCAATTAGTAGATTCAAGCAACTTAATCTGACATACATCTGGTGAGAATATTAGAACTATATCTATGTATACACAGATGGATCTGTATCACCACAAGCGTCACCTACAACTGCGGTGATGCCCACTCAGAACACGACTCATTTCGTTTGTTTTTTAGGGCATATTTCTCCACAAACCGCTGCTGAGCTTGTGGCCCCTTGGCAAGAGGCTTTCCACATCTGTGGGAAACCAATTCAGAAGTGGTGTGCATTCACAGTTTCAAAGCCTGCATTAGAAATTTTTGGAAGTTTTCAACACCACACCCTTACCAGCCTTTGGCCTTTGGCAATACACGTCACTGTATTTCTTATATCTGCTTGTGCTGAAGGCCACAAGATAGTGCTTTAGTGGATCCATGCACACTGCAGGTTTGATGGAAATGAGCAGTCCGATGCTGAAGCAAACGGAACCCTCAGCAGTGGCCTCCAAACAGTTGTGCATTTTACTGGAATGGATACCACTTGTATTCCTTCGAGCTTTATCAGGAGTGCAGCAGTGGCTTATTGAGCCTGGCTAGACACTCGAAACATCAATCTTAGAATGCTGGACTCGATGTCATTTTCTGTTCTGCGTGGAATTTATGCATGCTTTCTCCATAGACTGCACTTAAATGTCGTTTCACAGACAAATATTGATGCTTAATTAGACAGGCGGACTGCCCAGAATGTTCCACATGTGACATTACGGAGACTGTGGAGAGTGTACTAGCGGTGTGTCCCAGTATATGCGTGCAAAACAATAACTCGAGTTACTTCTTTCAAGTGTTTTGGCAACAGGCCTCTCTCAGAGGACTTATTGGCCGGTTGGCCAGAAATGGAAAGCCCTACAGGCAGTAAAGGCTTTCTGCTGCTTCTTGCATAATACAGGACTTGACTCGTGACTGTGGTGCAAGTTACTATTTCTGTATATATTTTATTCAAGTCACGACCCTCTTTGTTCTTCTCTTTCTCTTTCCCTGTACAGAGTAGCAGGTCAAATAATAAACTTTTCAGCCAACTTATCCGCCGTTTCAATTATTAACACTTGCCTGAATATATTTTTCCTGGATGGTTGATCAGGTAATCACACCATCGTAATGCAAGAACATGGGGCGTATGAGCTTTTGAGGTGAACAATTTGAACAATATTTACTCTAGAAATGTCTTTTTAAATGATGTGAAGGATTCTGAGCTCTGCTGCACATGATCCTCCTCTTTAGAGTCTAAATCATCAGATTCTATGGTACTAGATGAGTGCTGTGGAAAGAACGTGATCAAAGTGGAACCAAGGGGCCTGTTCTGGGTGGTACGGTATGCTGGTAGGGGCACCTGTTGTGCTGGCCTCACGGTATTGTTCAAAATAAAAACATACAAAATGCGCATACTACTGCTATGAGGGCAGTCTGGCAGGAAACAATCAAATAGAACTGGTGGCTTCTGCGAGTCGAGTAGTTCTAAAATAGGCATATCTGTAAGGCTACAAATCGCAACTACTTTTACTACTTTTATCACACGATCTTGCCTCAGACCGGCTACACTTTTTTTTGCCAATACACTGGCCCAGCGGTTTTGCGTCGGTACGACACATCGTTTGAGGTGAGCTTTCTTCGTTTCCATGCCGAGGCTTCGAATGGCGCCGAGTTTCATTTCGGACTTTCAGTAGACAGTAGTACGAACACATTAACCCAATCGGTGTGCCAAAACGTTACTTCCACTCTGAGAAGTCGTGCTGCAATCTCGACGCACACGGTTGGCATAGCGAGCACTCAAACCCGCACAACACACCTAATCCCAGAACCTAACATTGTCAGGAAAAAGAGGCGAAGTCTGAGCACTGTAGAAGTTGTAGGAAGTATGCTTCCTCCCTTTTTTTTCGAGAAAGGTTACGACAGAGGCGTCGGAAAGGTGGGGGAGCAAAGCTGCGACAACGAGTTAGGTAAAAGGACCACTCAAGTACATTGTACCAACATTTTTTTTATTTCTTTTTCCGGCTTTCCGTGTAGTGTCATAGTTCAGGTCATCGATCCGAAATAAAGGAAGCGAAGCTCGACACTCTATTCTCAACTATGCAGCGCGGAGGCGAGTACGCGGCGCGGCGCCCGCTCCTGAAACACTTGTGAAGAACACGTGATAATTTTATAAAAGAAAACCACGTTTGGAGAAAAAAAAGAAGAGGAAAACGTGGAGGTTGGCTCGAGGAGCGCGAGGCACGAGCAGGGGAGAACAGGGGAACCTCGTCCTAGCTGGCCTACCGAACTTCGTTCAGCAGATCAGAATCCACAAAGTTTCCTGCTCCATCTATGCATATGACATAGCCCTCTGGATCCGAGCTCCAAAGAGACGTATTGTCTCCGCTAGGAAGGCTATGCTACAGGCACTGGACGGCGTCCAGTACTTCCTATCATCCAAGGGATTGACCCTCTCGGCTACTAAGTCTAAGGCCCTCGTCTATCATCCCAGAGGAGCACGGAGTTCCCGCCGTCTTGCAACTTTGCAGCCCTCATTCCCCATCTTGATCGTGTGGGAAGAGCAGTCCAGCGTCTCCTTGCAAATGGCAATGGTTGCTCATCCACTTGGGCAATCAAGCTCTTCGAGACAGCGGCGACATCGGTCATCCTATATGCCCTTCCCTTCGTCTCCCTTCGGTCGACTCGAGTCATTCGTCTCGACACGATTCGAAGGCGCTGGATTAGAAGATTCCTTGGAGTCCCTCAATCCTCACAGATTCCCGCTACCCTTGCGGAAGCTGGTATCTGCCCTCTGGATCTTCTCCTCGCCCAGAGGGGACTGACCCACATTGATCGTCTCAGCCATGCTCCAGATGGTGCCTCACTCCTAGCACGGCTGCACAGCAAATCCCATTCTCGTATGGGTAAGCTGTATACAGTGTACAGAGAAATCATCGGTCCTGTCCCAGGTTTCTCAATTCTACCCCCTCCACCCAATCGACCCCCAATTCCTCTCTTTTTGGATACGGATGGTCACACCAAACGTCACACCCCTGCAGCTGCCTTCCAGCAGACAACTGCAGCCCTCCTTGAGGAGTGTAGAGGATCTACACTCCTCTTTACGGATGGCTCGGTTCGACCCGCTACCTTGCAAGCAGCGGCTGCTATGACAGCACCGCAGCTAGACCAGTCTAGGCCCTGCCGCCTGTCATTCCCTGCCAGTTCAACAGCTGCTGAGCTGGCCGGTCTACATCTAGCTGCACAGTTCATCCCTTCCAGTGTCCCTCCTGGACCTGTGAATGTTCTGTGCGACTCCAGATCTGCTCTGCAGCTCCTGACTATCTACCACGGCACCAACCTCTCAGTGAACATTCTCCGAGCCCGTCTCCTAGCGCTTCAGGACTCGGGGTATCAACTGGCCCTACATTGGGTTCCAGGACATACTGGAGCCCAGGGCAATGAAGAGGCGGATGCCCTGGCCAAAGCGGCGCACGACAACGGCGCCCCAGTCACTGAGGCTGTCACACCTTTTGACTGTTAAAGACCCCTCTTGAGAAGGTCGATCAGGTCTTTCCATCCTGACCGTCGCATTGCCGCTGGTGAACATCTCCAACGGCTCTCTGACAAACTTTCACGGAAGGACAAATCCCTCCTCCTGCGACTTCGGATAGGCTGCACGTGGACTCCGTCCCGCATGTATGCCTGTGGCCGAGCTCCCAGCCCAGCCTGTCCCTCTTGCGGCAATACTGGCACACTGGGACACTTGCTCCTCGTGTGTCCAGCCTCCCCTAGCCATCGCCAGAAACTTCTGAATGGCTATCGGAATCTTGGTCTCCCTGCTAATACGGAAGGGCAATTGCTCTTCCCAGCTCGGAACCAACTCTCTGCTCACCGGCTCCTTCTGATTTATCTGGAGGAGTCTGGCTTCAGCTCTGTTCTATAGGCCTGCATGGGCCTATAGTGCTTCGTGCGGAAATGGCGGCGACATATGCGGCGTCAGCAACCTTCCCCTTCCCAACCTTTCCCTAACTCCAACTTCCCGTTCCCCCTGGTCACCAAGAGTGATGCCACAAAGATGGCCAACATAAGACGTGAGCAGTATCCCCTCCCCAAAAATAAACCATAGCCACCACCACCACCACCACCCACAGGCGAGCAGCGGAGCCGATCGGCTGTCCAAGGAGCTCGGAATGGTGCGTCTTCTGCCAGGCCTGACCCGGGGATCCAGACCTGGGGCCTGCCGGCCGTATCCGGTCCTGTTCTCCTGTTGTCCACGAAGCTCGGAAGTGCTACAGCGCCAGCTCTTCACTGGCACGAGCGTTCGGCGCCATGCTCGGCCCAGGCACGTCGGGGAGGCCTGACGCATCGGCCGTGGAAAGGCAACCCGAGGCCTCTTGCCTCTACCGGGCCCCGTCCGGTGGCCTAGCCTTCCGCGGGGCTTACCGAGGAATGGGCTGAACTGTAGGGCAACAAGGACTTGCCCCCTCTCGGCTGGTACAGTTCAGCCCATTCTAAGATTGTTAAGAGGGGGATTGTGAAACTTTGTTTCACAGATGCCCTAATGAAGTCCTGTGTACACTCTATAGGCCGGAGCATCGATGAGCAAACTCAGCGGCTGAATTAATGCTGGCTACCCTGAGCATTTGCTGACCTCAGTAGCAGGCTCCCTCTTGCAGAAGCTTAAAAGGGGTCAAGTGAGAGCGGCTCCTGAGCATCAACACAAGGTTGCTGTGGTGCCTCACCTTCATACTATTTCCCACAGGCTCAAACGGACTGGGCGAAAGGCAGGCGTCCGTGTTGTGTTCTCGGCGCCTGACAAGCTTTCCAAGCTTTGTCGCAGAGTCAATGCCCCGGCTGTGCGAAAGCCAGCCTGCCCTGTTAGGCACCAGGCACCTTTCGTTCCCTGCCAAGTTGGTGTCGTCTATAAGATTGCCCTGAGCTGTGGCCTACGTGGGGCAAACCGGGCGTTGCCTAAACGAACGACTTATGGAACACTCAAACAGTGTTTACAATACTACAAAAAGAAACCTAGGTGCTCACTGCCTAAAATGTCCCTCAGCCCTGTGAGCCATCCCTTCATAAATGCACTGTCATTGCGAGAAATGTCCATCAGTTCACACGCGAAATCATAGAAGCCGCTCACATTCTAAAGCTAGGTCAAAATTGTGTTAGCACACCCGCAATAGCCCTGCTAAACGCGAGTTAGAATGTTTGAACCAGACGCACAGTAATTTTAATGTTTAGATTCCGGGTACACTCCTCAGCCTCTAGCGGCCTGGCCTTGATTTTTAGGTATTCTGTTTTTAATGCCCTTTTGGTCTTGTAATGCTCTTAATTGTCCTTTTGATTCTTTTATCGCTCTTAATGCCCCTTTTGTGTTTTTATCGCTCTTAATGCCCCCTTTGACTTTTATCGCTCTTAATGCCCCTTTTGGCTTTTTTCGATTTTAGTTTATGTATCTTCGGATCGTGCCATCTTTACCTGTTTTTACCTATAGGCCTCCCCCTTTTCCGCTTCTTTATTTTTCATAGCCCTGCCGTTCTGCCTTGCTTTGACCTATATTGTTATCGTGCGCCTTTTAACTTTGTGTTCAGTGTTTTACGCCACGTGCAAACTCAGCCGTTGTTATCAATTCTTTCACGCCCACTTTTCGTACATATATATTGTGTCACTCTCTAATAAAAACCAGTTGAAGTCAGCGCTGTGTTGTCGTTTTCTTCCTGTGTCTTTGTTTTGAAGTGCGCTAGTTTGCTTTCCAACCATGTTATACCGGTGGTATGAGACTGCTCAAGCCGTCGTTGTGCTCCATCACGAATGTTCACCAAAAAAACAAAACAAAAAAAAAACAAATCAGATTTGAACCATTGTCACTTGGAGTACCCGGCGGAGCGAGGGTAGTCGTCGTTGCCGAATACCTGAACCTAAGCGCCAGCTCTCGTTCTCTTCCACGTGCAGCTAAAAGCAGACACCACCCGTCCTCCTCCGCCGTCACGTGACAGTAGCGAGGGTCTGCCCTTGTACAGATTTTTAAAGAAATGCGTTTGCGTAAGCGAATAATTGATATACTATTTTTTTTATTTGACAACTTTAACAGGAACCTATTATTTTGTGGGAAATAGTGATTAATATTTGCGTTTCTAAACGGCTAAACATGACGCAGGCGAGTACTTCTAATTCCGGCCTACAGGGTCGCGTGGTCGCTTCAGGAACGCAAAAATGCAGGCATTTCTGAATGATATTATTAAAATTCAGAAGCAATATTTCGACGAGATATTTTGGAATCGGAATGCCTAATGTTTACTGAAGCAAGGAAAATTGCAACTGGGCAGCTACATTTTCGGTTCACAACCCCTTTAACACATCAAGCATTGGCTTTTCATTCTGACCATTTCTACATCTCTGAACCCTCTTTTTCACATTTTTTAATTTCGTTTATTCATCAATTAAATTCCTAAATCGTCATCGCTAATAACCGCCAATCAATCATCAGTCACAAGAACCACAGGTTACCATGATATAATTTTTAGCGCAGCCTCTATTTCCGACACACGGTGCAGACTCCTAGTAGTACTGCTACTAATACGCCAACGGCGTTTCCTCCGACCGCGCTGTATAACTGGTGCTTGGGCCAGTTGGCATGCCATTTTGAAGAACAACGCGACTTGTACAAGGACGGAAGGAAGACATACACGGACAGGCGCTGTTAGCTTATACAGCGCAGCGCCTAAGCTGTATAAGCTATCACCTAATATTCACCATCATGCCGAATTACGTTTCACGCACTGAGCCAATGAAGGAAAGTTTGGGTAGCAGCAATGTTCGAGCGCCAACTCTTTGCTGCATGCAGATCGCCCGGCCGCACTAGTTCAGTTGGGGAGCAAAATGGCGCCGTTAGCTTTACTGGCAACACTGGTCTTTAGCGGCGGCGCCAAGAGCCCTTTCAAGGACTGGCACACCCTAATCCGAGCGCCGGGGTTCAGCATGTAGGCTCCTTAGAGAGGGGCTTGGCGCGAAGCACAACTTGGCGCGCCATCTTTATCGCCGCAGTAAGCGTGCGCATGCAGGACAGCTGCGACCACTACAGTAATTGGAGTACAGTTAAGATGTGAAAAAGCATTGAATTGTCTTAACGCTTTGCAGGAATTTGGCTAGTCACACAATTTATCCTCTCGGACGTGTTTACTCGAGATGGTCTGCGCAATTCATATGCTTTGCATGCTGAAACATCTGTGTAAGAGCACTTTCAGGAAGGAGGTAAACCAGTCGTCTTTTGACACTTTATATCGCAAAACTAAACTGTCAAAAATATGATAAATCAGTGCGCAGGAAGTGAAGCAAAATACTTTAGTTCAAAGTCAAAGTAGCTCATACAACACACATGTAGTAAGCAAGACCCCCGAACCCAGTGAAGACAATGTTCGTCATAAAAGGATTGTACGTCGTAACTAAATATACAGGCGACTACACGATTTACATACAGCAAACAGTCTTTCACTGACACGATACATTATATTAAACTATGAACGCATGCACTAAGGTGCGACTGAAGTATAATACAAAAATGCACATATGTCAAAACTCAAGAAAGTATGCAAAAACTAGAAAAATACAGGCTAGGGGAATAAGACGGCGAAAACCTGAACAAATGAACAATAAGTAAATTAATATAAAACATGTTTTTTTAGCCCCAAGAGCGATTATTTGCACTTACCCAACCTCAGATGATCTATTTCTTCTGTTTTAGAGCTCAGCTGTCGGTTCATTGATATTATATAACATATAACATGCAAGCGCATGCAGGGGTTACACTTGTCTACAGACTGTTGATAATTTTACCCGACCTATACCTTGTATTTTCTCCAAATTACTATTCTCTTTTAGTTTTTCTTACTGACCACTTGTTCACTCTTTCTGCCAGCCAATCTCGTGCTTGAGCCCGTGGCTCGCCTACAAATCTTTTCTTTCCTCTCTGTTTTATGTTTATTTATATAACCTTTTGCTGCAACTACTTTCCAGCGAAAAATGTGCAGTTCAGCCACCTGTTTCTAAAAAGCAGTTCAAAACACTCGTCTGTATGTGCTACCATGTGCTATGGTTCATTGGTTCATGGTGGAATAAAATGGCTACTCAGAGACAACAGATAAAAAAAATAATGAAATATTTATTCAGAATAATGTTTTTTTGATAAATTCGGTTGTCACACACCAAAACACCTATCGTCGATCTGTTCATTTTCTTACAGAGCGAAGAAATGCTACCCTTTTTATGCAAACATTTGGCAGTTCGGCCGAGTCTTTGGCTATGTGGCCTGTCCATTGTTAATCTGGGCTGGCTATAAATAAGGTGAAGTGCTGTACAAGACATTATTTCTAAACGTGCTGCAACATCACGCAAGAATAGGCAAAAATGAACGAAAATGATTAGAATTAACTCATAACTACTTCAATTTTTTTATTCAATAAATACCATGCGCACAAGTCAAGAACTTCACAAAACAAAAAAAAAAACATATGCAAGGACATATCAGCAATTCCGCAAGATTGGAATGATTTAAAGAGAAATTAAGATTTAAACCACCAGCTTCAACAGGGAAGGGAGGAAATACCTAATAAAAGAAGAAAGATATGCGTTGTTACATACACTGCGAAGTTTAGAATTTGATTACGTGACGGATCCGATTCCCATAAAGAAAGGTGTTAGGCAAGGAGACACAATCTCCCCAACTATTCACAGCTTGTTTAGAGGAAGTATTCAGAGATTTGGAATGGGAGCAGTTAGGGATAAGGGTAGATGAAGAATACCTCAGTATTCTGCGATTTGCTGATGACATTGCCTTGCTAAGCAACTCGGGGGATGAACTGCAAATAATGATTGATGACCTATATAGGAAAAGTAGAAAGGTAGGCTTGGAAATCAATATGCAGAAAACTAAGGTAATGTTCAACAGCCTCGGGAAGGAACAGCAGTTTACATTAGGTAGCGAAATACTGGAAGTAATAGGCGAATATGTCTACTTAGGACAGGTAGTAACCGCAGATCCGGACCATGAAAAGGAAATAATAAGAAGAATAAGATTGGGATGGAGCGCATTTGGCAAGCGCTCGCAGATTATGACGAGCAGCTTACCGGTATCGCTCAAGAGGAAAGTATACAACAGTTGCATCTTGCCTGTGCTCACCTATGTGGCTGAAACGTGGTGGCTAACCAAGAGAGTTCTACTTAAGTTGAGGACAACCCAGAGGGCTATGGAACGAAAAATGGTAGGGGTAACATTGAGAGATAGAAAGCGTGCAGGATGGGTCAGAGAAATAACTCAAGTTACCGACATTCTAGTATAAATTAAGAAGAAATGGACATGGGCAGGACATGTAGTGCGAAGAGAGGATAACCGATGGTCGCTGCGGGTAACAAACTGGATTCCAAGGGAAGGAAAACGTAGCAGGGGGCGGCAGAAAGTTAGGTGGGCGGATGAGGTTAAGAAGTTCGCAGGGGTCAAGTGGATGCAGCTAGCACAGAACCGGGCTAATTAGAGAATTATGGGAGAGGCCTTCGCCCTGCAGTGGGTATAATCAGGCTGATGATGATGATGACGAATTCGATGCACTATTGTCCGTTCCTAAATGTGTATTGCAATGAATGGCGACAGTGAACATAACTTTCTGTTGCTTGAGCAAAGTAGAATGTTAAATTAGGTCGCTATCAGCCAACTGACTGCTGGCGTCACGTACTGGGTGCGCAGTACGCGTTGTTCCAAATGTCAACTAATTGATCATTGTTACGCCATTATGATGCGTAGACCACTCGGAGCGCCAAGTTGCAGTCCATTAAGTTTTTCAATCTGAGTAATGCTCTGGTCGATCTAAAAGTTTTATTATAAATGGCGCTTGCAACGAGTATGCCTTAAAGACACCTTAATCCATAGCGTGTCTTGAAAACATTTCTTCGCGACAGGGTATACGGATGACTTGGGTGCTTTGCTGAGGAGCCAAAGTGTAGCATACTAATGAAGCATGTGAATACCAGCAGTACAACAAATTAGCAGACGGCAAAACCGAAGCGCGGCGGCCTGAGTGATGCTGAGAATGCGTTTTAATGCAATCCGGATTAAATACGATTGTCAAAAATGTTCTGAAATGGCTTCTAGGTGCGTGTTAAAAGCAGAAATATAGAACCCTGTTTTGATTTTACCAATCAATGCGCAATATTGATTTTGAAACTAGTCATAACCAGGTTTTTAACGTAGTAACAATGTCAGAGGGCAACTTGGTTCATCATCTGCGGTTTTTTAAGCAGCATGGCTGATATCAGAACCTGATACAAAATTTCAGTATTGCCCATTTTTATACACGGCACAGCCAATATCGAGAGAACACGTCAGAATATTCCAATGTATCCCGTTCTTAGAAACGGCACGACCGATATCAGGAGAACGCGAGGCAAGTTGGTCCGATATCACGAATTTCTAAAAACGACTCTTCAGATATTGGGAGGCTGCAGAACAACTGGTTCGGTGCTGCCAGTTTCTAGATATGTCTAGTGCAATATCGGAAGGAAACAGGGAGAACAGGCCCAATGTTATCCATTTCTTAATAAGGCTACAGTATCGGGAGGACACATGACAAATTGATATAGTGTTGACCATATTTGATAACGGCGGTGCCAACAATGACGGGGGGGGGGGGCACATGAAACTTGATCCATCATTGGGTATATTGTGTATTGGCAGAACCTATGTTGGTAATCCATTGACAATCGTGGACCCTGTAGGACCATCGTCTGCCGATATATTTACAATATTTGACCATTGTCCTGTGCTGATTGAGAGGGCTCGTTCTCCGCAGTCGGAATTTCCTTTCCTTGGCGCGCGTTCGTTGCAGAGCTCCTGCAAATGTGAGGCTGGCGGTATGGCGTCGCTCACGTCGCGTGGCTTTTGCATACCCACGTGATATTTTCATGCAGCTTTATTATCACATGACGTTTTCTAGGAATACTCTCATAGCTACGTAACATTTTCGTGCAACCACACTGTCACGGGACATTTTCACGCGATGTCATAGCCCCGTAACGTTTGGATGCAACTTGACTCTTACGTGGCCTTGTTATGCTATACTCGCATATTAACATGATATTTCTGACCCACGATTCAGCAGTTATTGTGACACTATAAGACCCATGACTCGGCAATTACTCGGCAACGACTCCACTTTATGTAAACAAGGCATGACTATAACTCATAACTTTTGTATCACTCATTAAGCCCTTCACTATGTGTTTAGTCATGACACCTAGACCATGACTGATCATCACACATGAGTGACTCATGACCTAAATTACAAAATGAGTGACATGACAATGACAGTGGCTTGACATATCGCTTATGTACTACTTGTTATACACATTCAGACATCACTATTATGTCCATCATCTGATCATTTTATATTACGCGTTATATTTTGCGTCCACTTTTGCAGACGGACTTTTCGGGCACGTTTGGTGCCAACGTAACCTAGTAAGGCAATTTTCTAATAACTCCTTCCTTTTTCTTTCTTCTCGTGAAGGCCTTTGCTAATTTCATAATTACAATCGAAGTACCTGATAACAGAACTCGCGGCGCTGGATCTCTCACCATGAGGTCTCGAGTTTATAAACCCAAGGTCGTGACAACAATGGACGAAGAAGAATATTCATTCTACCAGCCTTGTCCTAAACGTACCTATGATTTGAACGTTCCACCAGCTGTGGTGGGTAGGGACGTATTACTAGACCTTAAGGCTGTTTAAATGGCAATAATTTCAGTACTTTATCCCATCCAATCATATGGCGTGTACCTGCAAACGTGTTACATTTGATAGTTTTTCTTATCGTGAAACCTATCACCAGTATATATGTGCGGTGTTGCGGTGATCTATACCTAGGCGTAAGAACATTGTCATAAGGGATTAGTGCGGAAAATCTTACTTACTTTGCGTCTTACTCAACAATAGCTGTGATAGCTACGATGTTCCTTTAATCATTATGTTCCTGTATTTTGCCGTGAAATTGCCATCACGTTTCGCCTTCTTCCGAACTGTAACCACCTTCTTCAATGAATGCACCTTCTGTGTTCTTCCAGTGGCAGATATAATGCGATAGTGCCATCCTTCTGTTTTTTTCCAATTGCGAAAGCCACTAAACACCACTCGCCGAAGTCTCTATGTCCTTCCTCTCCCACTTTTTCTATCTCACGAAAAAAAAATCGCCGAAGAATTCTTTCGAACACACTGCCGCGTGTCACAGTGCAGGTGGTCATAACATGAATACATCCTCCCCACCTGTGGTAGGCAGTATTCTTGAGTTAGTATGTCTAATTCCATCTTGCAAGATTAGGATAAGCATTTACCCCAACTGTACAGAATAATGCAAATTTATTAACTATTGGATGTTGCTAATTCAACTTTATTTCCGCATCCGATGCATCGCCTGAATAGCGTCCTTAAAGAAAAGATGATGGTGGGTGAAAGCGGAAGGACATAAATAGGTGCCATAGTGGAGGCCCCTGGAGTGCTTTCGATTACCTCGGGACCTTTAGCGAACACTGGCATCGCACAGCACATGAGCGCCTTTTCGTTTCGCCTCCATATACAATTCCATACATTAGTCAACTTGTCACCGAAGATGTCCGATTGATGTTGCGTTTCATACACTGACGAGGCTGCCCTTAATGCCTCTGTAAATACGTCCACTGAGCGCCTATACTCTACAGGGCTGTCCTCGCACCTGGGAGACCTCATAAAGAAGCATTGAGACCGGAAAATGAGGCGTCTTATAGCACAAAACAAAGACATTGAATACTTCAGCAAGTTGGACTCAAACCTATCGATCTCCCTATCATTGCCCCCCCCCCCTTCCCCGCTCCCAGATAACCGCAGTGTAACCCCCACTCCAAAAAACGTTGCACTGGATACTAACCCAGTCAGATGTTCAGCTCGCGTTTCAAATCATGTTCATCGTACTGATTCCACGATCAACTACACAGATGCATCACGAACTAACGCAGACCGGCTGCTTATTCATTTGAGAGCTGCAGCGAGGTAGTGACGCATGCCATCGGACCTTACAAAGATCTCCCTCCTGCAGCAATTCTCGAGACGGTACCAGTAGGTGCCATTATTCAGGACCTCTCACAAGCATCCAGTAGCCCTTGAGGATATACATCATACACTTGCTCAATACAGGCTATACGCGCCATTCATACGGGTCGCATTCCTGAAGAACTACAGCATGGGCTACACAAAGCTCTCACCATACTACGCCCCCATGCTGTCACTATGAGGTGGATTCCTGCTCACGCTGGAATTCCAGGCAATTAGGCTGTGCATAGTCCTCCCGCAGGGGGCACCTGTTAAAGCAGGTGTTTGTGTGTTTTGTGCGACACCACGGACCCCGAGCACCCACGTGTAGCCGTGCGTGGCATCGTCGTGTCTGGGGAAAAGGGGATCCTGGTGGTTGAGCCGATGCCGAGTGTTTGGACCTTTAAGGCCCCTCGGCGGAGGCAACACACCACTTTGGCCCACGCTTCCCATAGACGGCACCTCCGGCCTGACCCGACCGTGGGAAATCGGCAGTCGCCTTTTCCTGTCCTCCCCTCCATCTTTTGCTTTCCTGTCCTCTTGCTTACAACTTTCCTGTCTCCTCCTCTTTTCTTGGATTTTTTTCATTTTCCAGGCGGCAAGGGTTAACCTTGTGTGGCTAACCACCCTGTGTTACGCCATATTTGGTTACAGTCAGGGTGTAAGGCTGGCGTGGGCTGGACTTTCTCGGAAGCCCCCGTCCCGTCCCCTTGTTGGGCTCGGTGGTGGGCGGCCGCCACCCTGGCCGAACATCAACATTATTTTATGGCTTCTTTACTCTCACATGATCGATCCCGAAAAAGGGGTGGCACCGACGAAACCTCTAAATTCTTTCTGAAAAACCCAAACAGGTTCCCACGATTTCATGTAGTACACAGTGACAACGCTGAGAAAACGGCTAGACAAATCTCACCTTTCATAGTGACCAAGACACTGACAGAAGTAATAGGTCAGGGTTACAACGTAAAGAAACTTCCGAACGGAGACCTTCTTTTGGAAATCTTCTATAATCATCAACATGAAAAACTGTCCACATTAAAGTCTTTTGGAGAAATCCCAGTGACCATCAGTCCACACCGTTCTCTGAACACTGTCCGCGGAGTTATCTCTGACGATGACCTCAGATCCCTAACCGAAGAGGAACTTCTAGAAGGCCTCAAAGACCAAAACATAACAGATGTTTACAGAATAAAAATGAGGCGTGATGACAAAGAGATTCCGACCAAGCACCCCCAGGCAGCACATTTCATCGGCCCAATAATGGGGATTGATTGGGGATTACTGGCCCACAAGTGGCCCAATGGTGCTATTGAGCTACCGATAATGTACAGCCACGCTTTACCATAATCATTATTGGCCCACTGAACTTCACCCATATCCGTTATTGGCATTCAACCGGCTAACAGCGGTCAATAATGCCCATTCATATTGAAAAGTTTGCCATTATTGTATACACAATGAGGCAGCCTGGTCATTATTGGCAAACAAGCTGCAATGGTTTGCCGATATCTTCCACACTATGGTATAAGCTGGTAAATATTGTCCGGTCAATAACAAAGGCTTCTCAATATTTATTTTATTTTTTATTTATTTATTCGAAACTGTTAATCCCATCAGGGATCGTAACAGGAAGGGCATAAAAATACAGAGGTACAAAATATAGTCATGGCAATTAATCAAGTACATGAAAGAATATGATACCAAGATTATGCATAACAAATTATACTATAGCAATAAGACAGACTGAGGAGCGTATGACAAGATTTTCGCGGACAAATAATACGATAAGTGAAACACAAACGGAAGGAGAAAAATTCGTAATGACATAAGAACACAGTAATTAGATGTAAGTAGCTTATGTTTCACACGTGTACTAAAAGCATTTAATGATGAATTATTAACAATGGATGTGTGTAAGGTGTTCCATTCGCGTATAGCACGAGGAAAGTATGAATATTTGAAAGTGTCAGTACGGAATGAAAACTCGTTTAGAGTGTGAGCGTGATTATTACGTGTTTGTCTTGTTTGTGATTTTGATATGTATCTTGAAGTGTTGATTTTTAAGTGATTGTGTATTAGCTGGTACGTGGTTTTAAGGCGCGCTAGTTTTGCTCTGTTTTGAAGGCTGAGTAGTCCTGCCTGTTTGAGTAGTTCGGTTGGTGAGTCTGTCAAACCGGTGTTTGTTATATATACATCTGACCGCCTTCCTCTGTACTGCTTCTATCTGTTTAGTAAGCTTGTTAGTGAAAGGGAACCAGACAACATTGGCATATTCTAGAACTGGCCTGACAAATGTCTTATAGGCGAGTAGCTTTGTTTCCGATGGTGCTTGTTTAAGGCGTCTGTTAATGAAAAATAGCTGTTTTAAGGCGGTTGATGTGACAATGTTAACATGAGAATCCCATCTGAAATCAGAGGTCAGTGTTATGCCTAAATATTTATATTCGGAAACCGAGGCAAGGGGAATGTTGTTTAATGTGTACTGAAAAACTGATCGATGTAACTTTCTGGTTATGAATAAAGTAACTGATTTTTTAACATTAATAGTCATTTGCCATTCTTCACACCACTTTGTCACTGCTGTTAGGGCGTTATTTAAAGTTATATGGTCATTGACAGAGTTAATTTCCTGGTAAAGTACACAGTCATCGGCGAAAAGTTTAATATTTTGAGAAACACTAGTAGGTAAGTCATTTATAAAAATTAAAAATAATACTGGGGCCAGAACACTGCCTTGTGGTACACCGGATGTTACATTGGCTGTTTCGGACCTCGCGTTGTTAATTTCGACGAATTGAGTACGGTCAGTCAGGTAGTCAACAATCCAATCTACTATGGGGCCAGCTCCAAAGGTTGCAGTTAGTTTCATAATGAGTTTAGAGTGTGATACACGGTCGAAAGCTTTAGAAAAGTCTAAGAAAATTAGGTCGATTTGTTTCTGCTGATCAATGGCGAAGGATATGTCATGTGTAAGTTCGATTAGTTGTGTGACTGTAGAAACTCCTTTCCGAAAACCGTGCTGAAGAGGTGTTAAAATTTGATTTTCTTCTAAGTAGGTTGTTATGTGCTTTAAGATAATGTGTTCTAGTAGTTTGCATACTGTGCTGGTTAGTGAAATTGGTCTGAAATTTGAGGGATCTGATTTGCTTCCTGTTTTATGTATAGGTGTCACTTTAGCTATTTTCCATTCTTTAGGAAGGGTGTGCGCTGACAACGACGTGTTAAAGAGTACCACCAAAAATTTTGCTACCCATTCGGCATATCTACGCAAGAAGATGTTAGAGATTCCATCAGGCCCTGATCCTTTTTTTGTGTCCAAGTTTAGTAAGAGGTTTAAGAGACCTGTTTCTGTTACGGTAAGGGGTTCTAGGTAATTTCCGGAGCAAAAATTAGTACGAGGCGTAGTTCCGTTGTCTGTAGTGAAGATAGAAGTAAAGTAGTTATTCAGCGCGGCTGCAATATTTCGGTTTTCGTCTGGAGAAGCTTGGTTTTCATTTCTTGGTTTAGGGCTCAGGTGACGCCAGAACTTTTGGGGAGCATCTTTTAAGAAGCGAGTCAGCGTATTAGTAAAGTAAAATGTTTTAGCTGTTTTTATTTTGGATTTCAAATCAGTGATAGCCAAGGTTAATTTTTCAATTGTTCTCGGTGATGGATGGCGTTTTTGCACTTTTTTCAATCGTCGAACTTTTCGTTTGGCATGAATTACGGCTCGAGTTATCCATGGATTACGTTTGCGTATTCTCTTAGTCATGGTAGGCACATAATTAGTGATGCAATATGACACAACGTTTTTAAATCTCTGCCACAATGTTTCTATAACAGTGTGTATGTCATCCGACAGATATTGAAATGATGTTAGTTCGTGCCATAAAGTATCAAGTATGGTAGTGTCGTCAGCTCGGTTGTAGTCGGGATACGTTATTGTTGATTGCAAACAAGGTGCATTATAGTGATGCGGGACAGAACACATTACTAGTTTGTGGTCAGACAGGCCATTTAAAATTTCCACATTGGTTTCTTGACAGGGGAAATGACTACTCAGGAAAACTAAATCTAGAATGTTGGAGCTGGTTCCTTGTACACGTGTGGGTTCTGTTACCATTTGCGAAAGGTTAAAAGAAAGCATTATATCAAAAACAATATCGGCGCAAGGTGAATTATGGTGCAGGGTGTTCCAGTTAATATCAGGAAGATTGAAATCACCTAAAAGTATTAGTCTCGCCCCCTTAACATGATGTTGCATATACGTATACAATGCTTGGAGTATGATAGGATCAGAACAAGGACTAAGATAGACGCAACCCAGAACGATGGTAAAATCAGAAAAGCAGAGTTTGCAAAAGATAGCTTCTACCCCTTCAACTTCAGGTAACGTAAGGAAGCTTATATCTTTTCTTATCAATAATGCCACGCCTCCGCCTCGCGTCGGCCTGTCTTTGCGTGATATGGAATAATTTGGGGGAATTACTTCAAAGTCTTTAATTTCTTTTGTTAGCCATGTTTCAGTTATCGCCATGAATTCTGGCTTTAAACCTAATAATAAGGATTCTAGGGGACCGACCTTATTGATGATACTACGCGCATTAATGTTCACGAAGGTTATTTGGGACGCTGTGGACGGCGCGAGCGTAGAGTCCGTGTACCTGTGTTTTGGTTTTTTGTCTCGGTTAGTGAAGGCGTAACTGGAGGAGCTGCAACTGGTAACACTTCACAATGTTCGTTGTCCCAAAAATAAAGTTCACCGTTTATTTTTAGTTTGTCGTAAACCAGCGACACTTTCTCGCCGCGATCTTTTCTTGGTTTCCCGTATTTCCATAGCTTTTTTCTGATTTCGCGGACACGAAGCGAAAAATCTTCACTTATGGTAAACTCGGTGCCCTTTAATTCGTGACAGTTGCGCAAAATGTTCGTTTTTTCCCTGAAATCTAGAAGCTTTAGTATTACAGGCCTTGTTTTGTTTTCCGTTGGTCTACCTAGTCTGTGAATGCGTTCTATTGCAAATTCTTCCAGTTTTAGGGATTCTTTCAAAACTTCTTCATTTACAGTTCGCTCCAGGGATTGGCTATTTTCTTCTTCCTTTTCAGGGATGCCATAAATAATAAGATTTGATCTTCTGGAGCGATTCTCAAGATCGTCTAGCTTTAATTCCAGAGATAATACGACCTGTTGAAGATTGGCAATATGATCGGTACATGACGAAAGTTTGTCTTCAAGGAGAGTAAGGCGTTCTAGTTTGTTTCTTTATGTCCTTTCTTCTTTTATCGTCTTTATGTCATCTGCTATATTCTGTAACTGTTGCGAAAGTTCTGCCATGTCAGGCCCAGGATTACTCTCAACGTCACCCGCAAGCAGTAACAATTTCTTAACATGCACCACATCGCACACTATGTCAAGAAGTACCGCTGGGCACGGCAGCACAACAAGGCAACGCTCGCTAGATCGAAAACATTTCCCAAAGCGCTTTCTTACCTGCACGAGGAAGACAAGCGGATTATCCATCTGTGCGCAAGCCCAGCTGCCGTGCCCTTTGGTTCGAAATCCTTCGGTCAAGTCTTTTATAGTCCAAGAAGCTTGCAGCGCCGCTCCGCATGGCTTGAAGGCCACACAGTCGCTGCCGCTAGTCGTTGGCGATGGTAGGTGCCAAAATTCGTCCGTGGATCGTAGGACCGGGGGCGTTGCAAAATTGTCGTTCCGTAGCACTTGCACATGTTCGGGCTGGAAATGCTGACGTGGTTGTTGGCATCCCGACGGTATCACCAGCAGGCTGGCGATGATCTGCACGAGGAAGACAAGCGGATTATCCATCTGTGCGCAAGCCCAGCTGCCGTGCCCTTTCAGATATTGAATATATCTAGGCATACAGTGGTCAATAATGTCCAACCAACTTTGGCGGCTTCCTAACATTGTAATATCTTGGTTTCTAGTGGTCGATATTGTCTAATGAGCCTTGATGGCTGGCCAGCATTGCACATATCATGGCATAGCTTGGCTAATATTGTCCGGCCATTATGGTTGCCTCGTCAACATTGAATATATCTTGGCATACATTGGTCAATATTGCCCCACCAGCTTTGGTGGCACCCTAACATTGTATATATCTTGGATTATAGCGGTCAATATTGCCTAATGAGGTCTGATGGCTGGCCAGCATTGCACATATAATGGCATAAATAGGTTAATATTGTCCGGCCATCATGGTTGTCTTGTCAGCAATAAATAAATCATGGCATATATTGGTCAATAGTGACCCGCCTGTCATGGCGGCCTGCCAACAATGTATACATATGCATCATATTGTTCAATATTGTTCGATGGACTGTGATGGCTAGCCAGCATTGCACCCTAATGGCATAGGTTGGGCAATAATGTTCTGCCAATATGGATGGCTTGTCAACATTGCATATATTTTGACATAAATTGGTCAATATTGTCCCATCAGCTTTGATGGCATCCCAACATTGTATATATCATGGTTTCTAGTGGTCGATATTGTCTAACGAGCTTTGATGGCTGGCCACCTTTGCACATTTCAGGCTGCGGCGGCGCTAAAAAAACAGCAGAAGCAGCTCTGACCGACACAGACATTTCTAATGCTTGTATCCCAATATGACAGTGTTTTGGGGCTAATTTCGTCCCAACTAAATTTTTCGCTGGCCCGGACGTCAGTTTACGTTCAACTGTAGAAGATATTCATACGCCATACGTAATTTGGGCCACCATATATATAACGTTTATTGGGAATAATGTATAGATTGTCCTAAAATTGTTTGCCTGAGCTGACCAGACAAAATTCACAGAAGTGCCCATCACGGAAAATGTAGAATATATTTTTGGATGACCTGCGATTATAGTTGAATATTTTGGTAGAGAACTCTTTTATTTACGACTTTAGGCACGAATAATTGTTATGTAAAATTCTGCACATAATATCTTCGAGACAATTCCTCCAGACTAGAGGCCCGGATGTCGATCACGCGTGGACGTAGCTAACACAGATAGTGTTCCAAACTTTAGCCAAGTGTTGAAAAAATTCTGACAGCACGTGGAATCTACACTGCAGAAATTAGCGAAGGCGAGATTACTGCTACTGCATACGGTGCATCACGTATCATTATCGTTATCAACTAAACGCAGCGTCATTACCATTAATACTGTCATCATTGTCATTATCACTAATTGCAGCGTCATTCTCGTCGCTATCCTAGCGGTAGACAAGGAGAATTATATATGGTGCTTTTTTCGCGATCCAGGGTTTAGCGCTGTTGGTTAAATCGTTAACTAGGCTAGGAACTCGATTCCCGGTGGAGACGATTTGTTTTTCTGATCTCGTCAAATCAGGATGATTGAAAGTGATTGACATACCAATGCACAGATCCGATGCACAGATATATCCGATGCACAGATCCCGAACACATCTCGCGCACAACTCTCGCGTACGGGATTTCGTTCCATGGGCCTATTTATACGCATACGAGTGCACAAGCATACGCGCACGCTCAAGCACACATCTGATCTGACAAGCAAAAGTTTAATAGATGCGTGTCCGCGAAAAAAAATCCTGCGCAGTCAAGAAACACAAGGTACTCAAATGCAAAGAACGCAACAGAACGTGTGTGTCGCTTGAGCAAACACCAGGGGTTACGTTTGGATAGTAAACGCAGAAACGATCGAATATATCCGGTGAAGCCACATCCTGTAAACGTTTGTCCATGATTGGGAACACGCACGCGTAGCATCATTATTTCCGCCTTTTCTTTTACGTGATGGAAAGAAACCCAACATGTTCAAGCTATAGCAGAGGTGGGAGAGATCGATCGCGCTAGCCAATCAAACACGCACTGCATAATTCGCCATTACCCTAGCTGTTTTCGGCATTCAGCATAAGCACCGACTATACCATGCCTCAGTACTAGCTGTTCTTATAGACAGATATGTTGGGCTGCTTTCAGGGCCTTCGAGTTCTAATATCTACTAAACACAAATTTGTACTGTACTCTTTTGCGCTCTGCGGTGGGCTTCAGCAACAAAGACTGGACGACTTTGACCATCGGTGCAGCAGCGCATAAAATATTTCAGCTCAAAGAAAAAATACAAGCAACATATATTCTACGCTATGTCTAGCTAATTCACTTTACAAGAAAAGAAATCTGAACTGTCCTGGAATGGTTCGTATTCTAATGCGACGTAAATCGCACACTGCCAAAAAGTTGTGTACATGTAAAAGATAATAAAACATTCAACAGCACTGCATGGGGCAAGGCAAACGAAAAAAAAATAAAAGTTTTAAACAATTACCTACAGTGTAATGAATGCGCGTACATGTGTCGCCAGCATATATGGTAACAAAATTGGAATTGCATAATATAACGATGTTCTTTACGGAAGTTATTTTTCTTCGAAAGCTGTAATATATGACTCATAATGATGCATTTGACCACAGCGTTTGACAGCGCTCTCCTAAGCATTGTTCAGAAACTATTCTTCAAACATTCATTGCCTTATTATCCAACCATATAATCACCGCACCGAAGGCATTTCCCTTCAGAGAACTAAATAATTCTATCCCATCGTGTCAACCAGGTAGCTAATAGCAATTCATATATATTAAAAGTAATGCGAGTGCGTTACTTTAGCAGTTTTGGGGCATTTTTACAGAACACCACTCTCGAAGAATTTAACACATGATTGAGAATTACGTTTCCTCTCTGAAATATTCGGCCGCTTTCACAAGCGCTGCTTCCGCGGGCTGAAAGATGATTATACCGCGCTTTTTTCGGAGGACTACCTTGTCCCAAGTTCGTAGATATAGTTTCAGTGTTGGCCCTTGCTTTCGTTCCACTTTTTCTTTACTGCCAATTTAGTTCTTCAGATCTTAGCTCGTCGAGTATTTTGTATTTCTTGCTGCTTTATATGCCCACGCTTAGTTCTACGCGGATTTTTTCTTGCTCTAAATGTCCACCTGATTTGACAAAAAAAAAATAAAAACGAATAACATGAGAATTTTTAACCTTGAAGTACCCGCTGTTACGGTCGTTTTTGCTTTTCTTTTTCTTAATAGGAATACAGCAAGTATACGGGCTGTTGCATCGCTCAGTTGCGCGTGATGACGTTTCAAGAGCACTCCGTCATGAACAGCGACCTGTGTGCCATCTTTAATAAAAAAATATGTCCATTTGTTCGAACCGAGGACGATTCCGTGAAAACTGAAGATTGTTTTACGTATGTGATTATTATTTCAAACACTGAGGTAAAACGTATTTTGCATTGACAAAAAAAAAATATAGAGCAATTATCATTCCACTGAAAATGTTACCGAGCCAACAGTCGAGGCGACCAAAGAGCTCCGAACGCACTCCTCGTTGTTTTAGCGAAGCGAAGAGCAAAACTCTGCGCATTCCTCCTCACACGCTTGGCGCAAAGAACATATGGTTTCCATTCTCTCGTCCTTTTGTCGCTATTCCGCCCGAGGGCCTTGACTAAAGCAATTCTCCAAACCACTTTCAACTTCCCGTCTTGTAGCCTTTTCTCCCCGTGAAGCAGTCATCGCGGAAGGGCAGCGACCTTCACTGCCCTCTCTTTCCTCCCGGCTAAGCAGGCGTTGCTCACAATGCCCCCCACTCTACTTCCCCTCACCCTTCCCTTCCTTCCCGCCAACTTTCCTGGCCGGCAACCTCTGGGCTCACGCGGTCCTGCGGGACCTCTTTCATTTCTCTCACTCCCTTTCGAGCTTTATGCCTACTCTTTCGACAGATCTCAAGCAAAAAAAAAAGAGAGAGAGAAACCTCAACCATCTAAAACCCCACAATAAACTAAAAGTAGCGCCAACATGTGAAGTTTGCCGCCCGCCTCCTCTCCTGCGCTCTCATTCGTCGTTCGACCCTCTCATTGGCCGAGCGCCGTCACGTGCGCGCGCGCGCTTTTTTTTTCGCTGGGCGTGCAGCTTCCTCCTTTCCAGCGGGGCGGGCGGCGCGCGCGCGGCACATACATCGCGCGTGTGTTGAGTGTCTGAAGTGATCAGTTTCTTTTACATACTATATTCAAAACTCAGAGTTAAGTTGAGCTTTCTGGGACATGATTTTTAGTTGCGAGCGAATGTTTAATATTGTGATTTGCCGTTATGAATGCGCTATTGGAATGGTCTAAACGGCGCGTAGCTTATTCACGTGTTTGATCTTTCTCTTGCGCTAATCATGAGTAGTAGAAGTGTCATAAAATAGCCGCCTAAAATAGATTATTTACAGTTGCTACCATAGTTCTTATACTTTACCACACGTACAAACTTGTTCCCACAACGAACGTGATGCTAAGCTACGGATTTCTTTATTTTTTCAGTTCGAGTGTATCATACAAACCCCATAGCATCTGTGCGGTACGTTGTTTTGGCTGCAGCTTTGAAAACTTTTAAAATGTTCTGTTTGCAGTAATGATGCGGTGCACACTAAATTTAGCAGCCGCAGTCCGAGTGCGACTGCCGTGTTTTGTGTCTGTTTTTTCCTTTGTAGTTTCTTTTTAGTTCTTGCGGCAATCTATCCTAACGAAAACTATTCAAAGGAAAGCTATTGATTTGAAGCTTCCAGTTATAACGACGTCTTTCTTCTACAGGTGTTCGATCACAAAGGCACTACAAGTATAAGGGGGCAAGCACTGACTACCATTTAACGAATAGATAACGGCAAATATCATTTTGTTTTATGTTTCCAGCGTCAACAACAATCCACATGGGAAGCCGTGCACTGCCAGATGTCGCAACCAATGTAACCAAGTTAATATGGCCGGCCTCACCAAGCATGCAGCTTATTTCAACCTGAGTAAACCAGACAAGAAAGTTGCCTGAGGGCAAACAGGTAGTGCTTTATTTTGCATTTTTACACCACGGTCTAGCTGTATTTCCACTTTCCAAAAGGTTTCTGTCTTAATGGGATTTATGAATCTTGCTTTTATTTCCAGGTGCCATCTGCGAAAGGAAATACATTGTTATGCACGCTGCTCAAGTCCATATCTTTAAAGGCTGCATGGAGCTGCTGCCCCTACCATAAAAGAAGCTGCGATGAACGCAGCGCCTTCCTCCAACCTGGGACCTGAGAACACCTTGCCAAGGGACGAAAAAACAGGAGGAGCACTGAAGTCTAAGAGTTCTGCCTAAATGTTGTCATGCCCTGTAACACATGCACAACTAATAAATCACCATGCAGTGAACCTTTCAGCTGTATTATTTTCTGTGCATGGATATTCTCAGCATGCTTTATTTAAATAAAAAGCTGCATGAAAAGTATCTGCACTGCATAAGTAGGGGATAGCTTTGCAGTTGCCTATTAGTCATAGCACGAAAAAGCAACTAGCCGTGGTGCCGGATTGCCAATTGCTCTGGCTGGATGCCAATAATGCAAAACCAGTGGGCAAGATTCAATTGGAAATATTGGGTAGCCGATAAATCTGGCTGGATGCCAGTTGTGAATATCCAGTGAATAAGCATGGATACAAGATATTGGATGGCCAGTGAGCTTGGCGGGATGGCCCTGATATAACAACCAGTGAGTGAGCTTGGGTGGAAGATATTGAGTAGCCATTGAGTGCCGTTGAATGCCAGTAAACAAGGTAGTATGCCAATACTGGTTTTGATAGGGGAGCCGATCAAATTGGTTGGCATATATCTTGGCTCTTTGTGCGCCCCAATCAGACGCCAATATTGACCAATATTGGGACCAATATATCCCAATATTGGACCATTGGCGGTCCATTGACGGCGTGCTGCTTGGGCCTTGTCCTGACATTTGCACAAAGTATCCTCCCCGAATCAGTCGAAATAGGTTATGTGAAACTTCAACTCAGGAAATATATTCCAAATCCTCGCCGCTGTTTCAAGTGCCAACGCTATGGTCACGGCTCCCAGACCTGCCGCGGCCAGCCGAGATGTGCAAAATGTGCTTCCCATGAACACGATTCCCAAAAATGTGAGGTTCAGACACATTTGTGTGCCAACTGTGAGGGTAGTCATCCTGCCTATTCACGCACATGCCCAATATGGAAACAGGAAAAGGAAATCATTACCATCAAGGTCAAAGAAAACATAACTTTCCGGGAAGCACGAAATCGTGTTCTGTCAAAAAAACCGGCCTATTCTGTTATGGCACAAAAGGGCACTGAGCCACAACAGACTCTGGCACCTGCCCAGGTTTCACACAGTGAACCGGGAGCAGGCCCATGCGTGCCCTTGGTGGCTGCGGCCAGCGCTGCACCACCACCAGAAAAACAGGCTGCGCAGACCCCCAGGTCAGCCGGCCTCAAGGCCTCCCACCATGCGATGAGGGGAAATACAAACGCACCTGTGCGGTCCGCACGGGCGTCCAGCGTGTCAGAAGACGCGATGGACACAAGCCAAGGCAGTCCTGTGCCGTCGACGTCAGACGGACGGCGCAGCTCCTTGGATAGACAAAAACGAGAAAAGCCCCGAATCAGAGGGCCTGAAAACAAAACTTAACTTTCTCTACTCATTTAATACAAAATGGCTTTTTTACAATGGAACTGCAGATGACTTTTAACTAATATAAATGACATAAAACACTTATTGGCCACTCACTCACCACTAGCCTTGTGTTTGCAAGGGAAAAATTTAGGTCCCAAACATAAGAACATACTCAAAAACTATAGCCTTCCGTCGCGACCGAGAGCAAGCTCTCAGGCTCTCAGGTGGCGTTGCCATAGTAGTAAAAAGTGGAGTAGCAGTTCGAGAACACAAACTAAAAACTAAGTTTGAAGCTATAGCAGTAACCTTACAGGCTTTTAAAACTATAACTGTGTGCTGCATATACTTAGAGCCGCACCTTAAATTTAGTAGATATGAATTAGAAGATCTTTTAAAGCAGCTTCCAGAGCCATTTTTAATAGTAGGAGATTTTAATGCACATTCCATCCTTTGGGGCAGTAGAAAAACAGATACGAGAGGCGAAATCATCGAGGATTGTATACTATGTAATAATATCTGTCTCCTTAACACCGGGAAACCAACCTACTGTTCATCTAGTTCCGGAAAGATGAGCTGTATTGATTTATCCCTCAGCTCACCATCAATTTTTACAGATTTTAAATGGGACGTTTTAGATAATCCATATGGAAGTGATCACTTACCTATACTAATCAGCTTAAAGCCGCGACGCTGGAAGCTGCATTTAGCCGATTGGGCACTGTTCCGAGAGAAGGCCAGCCTAGAAAAAATTACTCTCGATAAATATAATATAGATCAACTAAACGATGCTTACACAAATTGTATCCTTACTGCAGCACATATAGCAATACCTCAGTCCTCAGGAGTGGTGAAACAAAATCACAAAACCTGGTATTCAAAAGAATGTAAACAAGCAAAAAAAGAACAAAACAAAGCATGGGGAATTTTTCGCAGATACCCAACACAGGACAATTTCGTCAAGTTTAAAAAAGCAAGAGCAAAAGCCCGCTACATCCGCCGCCGCGCCGAAAAAGCCTCCTGGCAGAATTATGTAACTTCTATAAACAGCTCAACAACATCAAAACAAATGTGGGAACAGGTTAGAAAGCTAAATGGCAGCTACTCTCCATTTACCATTCCCCTTCTAACAGCCCCCGGAGTACAGACAACTATACAAGAACAGGCCGACATTTTAGGTAAATACTTTTCTCAAGTTTCCAGTTCATCACACTACACTCAAACATTCCTAAAACACAAAAACACAGCAGAGAAACAAAAACTCCCTACAAGTAGTGGTACAAAAGAACCCTATAATAGCTTAATTACACTACAAGAAATAAAAAATGTCCTAGCTGCCGGTAGACAAACTGCACCTGGTCCTGACCAAATTCACTACAAAATGCTCGCCCACTTATCCGAACCTGCCATAGAGGCACTATTAAATTTTTTTAACAAAATATGGGTCCTAGGAAAATTGCCAGAGGCGTGGAAAAAAGCTGTTGTCGTACCAATTTTAAAACCCGGAAAGGAGCCGACATCTCCTAGTAGTTATAGGCCCATTACTCTCACCAGCTGTTTAGCAAAATCATTTGAAAGTGTTTTAAACATCAGACTAACTTTTGTTTTAGAATCTCATCAACTTTTAAACATTCATCAGTGCGGTTTTAAAAAAAGGATGCTCAACAACTGACCATCTCGTGCGTCTTGAAAACACTATCAGAGAGGCTTTTATACACCGACAGCATTGCCTTGCCGTTTTCTTTGACCTTGAGAAAGCATACGATACAACTTGGAGGTATGGGATATTGCGCGACCTAGCAGATTTAGGCATATGTGGCAGAATGCTAAAGGTTTTAAGAGACTTTGTCACATCGGTCGTTTCAAGTACGTCTTGGGACCACTTTATCAAGAACCTTTCTGCAGGAGAATGGTGTGCCCCAAGGGTGCATTTTAACACCACACTTTTCGTTGTAAAAATGAATTCGATTAGTAAAGTAATACCAAATTCCATAATGTATTCACTCTATGTGGACGACCTTCAAATAGCCTACACATCATGCAACATGTCCACATGTGAGAGACAGATCCAATTAACAATAAATAAGCTAACAAAATGGGCCAGTGAAAATGGGTTTAAATTTTCTCCGCAGAAGAGAGTGGCAGTTATGTTCTCGCTCAAACGAGGCATACAGCCCAATCCTACCTTACACCTAATTGAAATCAAACTGCCCATAAACAATAACCATAAATTCTTAGGAATTACTTTTGACAAAAAACTCACTTTTCTCCCTCACATACAAGCACTAAAGAAGAAAGCCTCCAAATCCCTAAACATCGTAAAAGTCCTTTCGCGCAAACATTGGGGATCTGATAGGGCATGCCTCTTGAATATATATCGCTCTGTTGTGCGCTCCTCCTTGGACTATGGAAGCATAGTTTATGGATCAGCTAGGAAATCATATTTAAAGAAATTAGACCCAGTGCATAACTTAGGCCTCCGCCTTGCTTGTGGTGCATACAGAACGTCTCCTGTGCATAGCCTCTATGTTGAAACTAACGAGCCTTCACTGAAAGATAGACGAGCTTTACTTACATGCGCATATGTCCTCATAATAAGGACACGGAAAAAACACTTCTGTTACCCAATTGTCACAACTTGCCCCTCCCGAACAATATTCTCAAATAAGCCTCAGACAACAAGACCTTTGATAATGCGATTTGAAGACATCTGCCGTGACCTCCATATTCTGGACACCTTGCCTGATGTCGCTCAAAAAAATAGGCCCCTGGCCCCATGGTACAACTTTCCAACAGTCCGTGACCTCACTCTTAAACAGTTCAAAAAGAGCGAAACTCCTACAGAATATATAATACAAGAATATCGCGCACTAAAAGAGAAATACAGAAATGCACAGAATTTTACACGGATGGATCAAAAACTGCCTCCTATGTTGGCAGCGCTGTAGTGGGTCCGAACTCTGAAAAAATTATTCGACTTCCTCAATGTGCATCAGTATTTGCAGCCGAGTGTTATGCTGTCCGGGTAGCTGTAGCAAAAATTGTGTACGAGGGCACGGAGAACAGTGTTATTTATACAGATTCGCTGAGTGTGCTCACAGCTCTAAACTCCAGAAATGCAGTCATGCCATTACTCGGTAACATAATACACGATGTAATAAAGATCTCAACCCAAGGACACAATATAATATTCTGTTGGGTTCCAAGCCACATGGGCATTGAAGGAAATGAGAGAGCGGACGTGTGTGCTGCTCAAGCAGGCAGGAAAGAAATAGAGAAAGTAAACATACCTTATAAGGATTGCATAAAGTTAATTAAACGAAAACAAAAGGATATATGGCAGTCTATATGGAATAACCAAGAAAGTAATAAATTGCACCTCGTAAAGCCTAAAATAGAAGAATGGGAAACAAGCACTCATCAGAAACGCTTCATGGAGGTTACAGTATGCCGTCTGCGTATCGGGCACACACATCTCACACATAATTTTTTACTAATGAAACAAGATAAGCCTACGTGTGGAGAATGCGGAGAAGTACTCACAGTCAACCACATCCTGATTACATGCCCAAAACTAGACACACTACGGAGAAAGCATTTCACTATTTTTTATGATCGTGCCATCCCTTTCCATCCCAAATTACTTTTAGGAGAAAGAGCAATAATAAACTTAACATGTGTTCTTAGTTTTCTAAAAGAAGCAGACGTTCTGAATAAACTATAAACTTTAACGAACCTTCTTCCCCTTTTCAAATAAGAACAGATTTTAACCTTGCTCTTGACGCATGATAGCCTCAGTTGCTTATGCGCCATAAAACCCCAATACAATACAATACAATTGTGCATAGTCCCGCCCGCGAGCTTCAGCACCGGGCGCCTGGGATTCCCTGGCCTTATCCACTCACGTGGGACGCTAATCATCTCTACAAAAAGGAAATCAGTATTCACTAGGCTAACATTAGGAAAACGCTTCGTGCACTTCCTCTTCAGTATAACTCCCTCACTACCACGCAAACACGCATTCTTCGATGCATATACCTAAATACACTCCTTACTCCTGCCCGATTGCTTCTATATAGCATCAGACATTCTCCCGCACGCCCCAATTATCCTGAACCACATGGACAATTTGAACACTGCATGTTTTCCTGCCCTTTTGCAACTCAGTCATCCCATTTTCACACCACCCTTCTGACTTCTGACAAGTTGAAAGACTATTTGGCCTTGATGGAGCTGGCCAGGGATATCCTCGACGCTTTACAGTGCACTACATTAAAGTTGTGCCCTATTCTTCCCCTAAACGGGCCCGCCGGCAGTCCGGATAAAACCCAGGTACTGCGGAACAGTTAACGCTTACTTTTCTCATAAACATGATCAAAACGCGCCCATTTTATCCCATTCACTTGTCGTGAATGCGCGGCTCATTGATTTTATTATTGCGTAACCATTAGATGCCTATTTTGGAGGTTTGCGTCCTTAAAAATTGTGTATATAATTTTGTCGTAAGTGAAGGAGTTACCAAAAACAAATGACCGTACTAGATACAGGATCAAAACACCTCGTCTTGAAAATCGTATGAATAAAAATGAGTAATTATATAAATAATTATAGACAAAAAGTGAACCAGATGTCGAAATAGCGCAGGCATAGTAATGGCGAAGTCAGTATATGTTTTCATGTTCCCGGTCACGTGATGTGCGTTAGGATCACGCGACATGTAGGGTAATGTTATCGGAAGTGTGACGTGTCTACATGTGTGTCATGTTCGGCGTTTGAAAAAAGAAACAAGTAATACGAGTTAAATTGTTCAGAAAATGTGCCAAGTGTCGTTTAGTCGAACAGCAAAGAAAAAAAGGAAACGTGGGCAACTTCCTACACATTATTGTCAAGGACGCATCTGCTAACATAATTTTCGCAGTGTGCAATCGCTACAAGGGCCGCGCGACATACGGTGTGCAGCAGCAACGCTCAAGCCTACGCATTTCTCCGATGCAGATTCTGCAGCGCTCTCAAATTCTTCTCAGGGCATCGGAAAACGCATCGAGAGCATAGACGCCTAGCTTGAAATTGTAAATAAAGTTCACCTAGTTCCTAACCTGTAGCTCGCTTCAAGAAGCATCGAAACTATGAAGGGTAATTTTAAATACAAATTAATTGTTAGGCACAGTTAACCTAGGAAAGGAAAGGCTGGACCTGCCTCACATCCCCGCGGTCAGCTGAGACGGCTGCAAAATTGTTGTTGTGACTGTAGGAAGGAGGAAGAAATATGCACGGGCCTGCTACGGGTTGTGTAGCTGAGCCACATCCGCTGCCTTGTGCGGACAGATGAGAAAATAGAGAAGAAAGAAAAAAGGAGACGACGGAGAGAAACATTAGCGTCGCAACCACCATCGTCACCCACCGAAGCGGTGGCGAGTGCAATGACGGCCTACAACAGGTACAACCACCTGTGGTAGGCGAGCCTCGCAGCAAACGGGGGGGGGGGGGGGAGGGGGCGGTCGCATTCCATTTTGCGATACATTAGTGGTGCGGGCGGAGTCTGACTTTGGACTCCATCTTACCTTGTCCCAGTCCCGTAAGGCCAGGACCAGTAACTCTCCGTTTCTGTAAGCGAAGGGAAGATTGGTTAGAGTGGAGACAGAAAGAGAGACTGTAGTGGAGGGCCCCGGAATAATTTCTACCGCCTGAGGATCATAACGCGTACTGACATCGAAACGTGGCTGCTGCGGTTGGGTTCGATCCCAGTTACTCCTAGGTGAGTAGCCCTCTTATTCATCAAGCCGCCGCGCGGGTCTGAAGGGTAGTCGCAGTATTCAATGAAATGATTCCGGCCCTCAAAGCTATCGTTCTGTATATTTAGCGCCCAGTTCAGGTAAGCTCATATATCCCTTGGTGGCGAACCACCTTAACAAATAGTCATTTTTCTTTTTGTAACCTAAATTGCTTGCGCCCTGTGCTTTTATACCGGTCGCAACGTTTTTATTTCGCTATTTAAATTCAATCAGTTCCATTTAAAATGACTGTCTAGAGTTATTGTTATATTCTCGGTCACCTACCGCACACCATGCCAGTGACCCTGCTGCCTGTACTTCCATACCTCAGTAACAATTTCCTTACATTCACTTGGCTTACCTGTCTAACCGCTTAGTGGTGTCGATTCACCCTCACTGGGGCTGCACTACACCACTACAAATCAAAGTTTATAGCTTTCTGAGGAGCTTCCTTGTTGAAGAAAAATTGTTCCTTCTCCGGGGCGTAAAGTAGGGACCATTACCAGCACAGGGCAGTCTCTCACAGACGCACCGCTACAAACAGCGCGGGTAAAAAAACAGTGGTAGGGCAAATGTGCATTGATCAATCACTCGAAGTATGAATGGAGTTCAGATTGTAAGGGTATTTTTCATGGTGGATTTAATTTATAACAATGAACCAATACATTTTTGTCATCCATCAAAAAGCAGCCATACTATTAGAAAGGTTAGCTACTCAGCATTATCAGGAACATAGTTTCTCTAGAATTCCTCCTTGGCTGGCACTCTGTCCAGTGACCTCAACAAACATTGTTTTATTTGTATGACAAGTTAGGGTGAAGTTGGCGAAAGCATATATCGGCCAAACTGAACCAGCTTTATTTTCTGTCTGAGAAATGTGTGCTTAATAGATGTGCAGCTGGCTGAGGTGCCTCAAGCGAAAATTTGTTGAAAGAAATGTGTGCTCAGAAGAAACGGAATTCTTAGCGTTCCGCTTCAATTTAAGATGGCCCTTTCAATTATTTTATGTAGAAAACGATTTTTTTTCGTGCTTTTTCTTCTCGCAGCTCTGCAGCAGTGGATTTGTGCCAACAATCTACAACGAGGATTTGCGCTCTATCTACACGTACAACCCGACCGTGAACGTAACAATGGTTTTCGAATCTGTGCTACCTATAGCAGAAAAGGTGAATTTGCTTTCAGCTTTCACGGCTGACGCTTTGCTTGCAGTTAGTGAGAGCACGGTTTTTTAATTGCGTGAAGAGTTGCACCAGTTATTCTATCGTTTCCTGTTAGCGAATCGTGTTTTAATATGATGCAGTATGCTGTTACAGATTCCATGTTTCTTTGGTTATTGGTGCTCAGCTATAATAAAAGGCTTCACAAAGCAAACAAATGTATGCAGTGTAGCCGAGTCTAAAGAGCATATCTTTTCACTTTCTCCTCAATTCATCGGTTTACATTTATGCAAAGGCATTTATTGCTTTATTACCGCCATGTATAAGTGCGGACATACGTATACGGAGCAGAGCATGCTTTTATGTTCAATTTAAAATCGCGCCTTCTACACTGGAGATAAGAAAACAATATTCATCTAAGTGAAAGGGCACTGGCATCTACTACCGGTTCGCACATACCACCACTGCCAGTTTCGATTATGGTAAATGCTAAACTATACTGAATGTTGAACGCGGAGGAGCGCCAACAAACACCACACCAACACCGGAGCAGTAGCAGGCTGCGCTGTCCTGCTCGACGCTTGATGACCAGCTCAAACATATCGACAGGGCGCGAAATACAGCAAAGGCCACGGGGGCCCTGGACTGAGGGCCCCACCCACGCCGGGAGAATTCCCTTTGGCTCGATAATGTTTTTCATTCATTCATTCATTCATTCATTCATTCATTCATTCATTCATTCATTCATTCATTCATTCTCGTACCGTGTGGTTATTTGTCATCTGTGGTCTCTGTCATGGAGGTTCTGAATGTGTTGCATAAAGCAGCGCTTAACACGAGCCAAATTAATACGCCAATGCAGGCGCTGCAGTAATAGCTTGACACTTCAGGTAGTGCAGTGCATGACGCTGCTCGACGAGCTTATTGGTGCTCATCTGGGCTCTGCTTGGAGAGTGGGAATGAATGTCAGGCGAGAGGAGCCAGTGATGACGCGCATTGTCTTTTTATCGACTGCTTCCAAGTGCTGCCAATCGTTTATTGCGAGACGCTGAAATTGGGCTGATAGGCAAACCGAGGCTGTAATATGGAACCCAATAACATTAGAGTCATGCTACAGCAAGCGCTACTTGTATTTTGTTCAATGCGCCGAAATAGATGCAGAGTACTGGCGGCATTGTGTTGTGCAGATCGAACCCCTGGCGCTGAAGAACCAGAACTGTCTATCTCGACAACAAAGATTTGCATCGACGAAGTGGTAATGAGTAGATGTCCGTTCAATGACAGCTGTATCGGTGCTTGTTCGTCTCCGTCTACCCTATCCGTTTGTGATAGTCAAAGTTTGTATTTTCGACTGAGAGCGCTAGGCAAATCTTTGTGCACCACTCAGATACCTTGTCAAGAGCAATCTGAAGGCCTAATTCTTGGCGGCTTAGGTACGCGTGTAGTGACCATACCTTTACATCATCTGGATACATCAAACATGTCCGGAATGGCTGCTAGTCGTCAGGCGAAAGGTAGAAGCGCCATGTTGAATGGTATTCATGCCAGCCTGGATCCTTGAGGCACAGCCCTCTTTACGCTGTAGTCCAACGCGATTTTTGCCAATGCACATTGAGCTGAATGATCTTCTAAGAAAAATCTGAAAAGGTTACATACTCTGGGTTGGAAACGAAGCCAGCTTAGAATGGCTAGGATCACTGAGTGGCTGATGTTGATATATGCCTTGTGGAGGTTTATGGTTCAAAATGGCAGGAATTTTGCGAGAACTTCCAGTTACAGCATACTTGAAAGGTGATCCAACCCATCATCAGTGCCCACGTCAGGGTGAAAGCCGATCTGAGCTGGGTAGTACCAGTTGTATTGCTCAAGCCTCTGTGACAGGCGCATAGCTAACATGCATTCTAGTAGCTCGCAAAGCGTTGACGTAAGCGCAACTGAAGGTTGCATTAGTGGGATGCTTACAGGGGCTTAGGGATTAGCACCACCTCAGCATGTTTCCAAGTGGTCGGGACATCTCCTAGAGGTCCAAATTGTTTTGAGGACCTCAAGTAGCCACTATAATACTGGCTGTTCAATATCCTTAAACACTTCGTTTGTCAGTTCATCCGGCCTCGAAGAGTTGCACAGTTTCGATTCGTCAATAGCTTCAATCTTGGCATCTGTCCAGATGCTAAACAGGCGTTGGCTGCTTGGTCCTATTTATTCCTGCCGATTTCCGTGGACCGGAAGGTGAGCCATATTGATTGTGTAGTTGGTGTTCCATTTAGAGATTAGCACCAGTCCTGCCATCGCGGACGAAAGAAGCGCTTCTCATGTCGGTGTGCCGCTGTTGTCAGCCGGTATAGTGTGTATCGGCCTTCAAAACAGAATGGTTCTCTAATGAGCACCAGTTCCGCCCTGCAACGAGACGCCCATGGCCCACGAAAATGCAGGTTCGGAGGTGGTTTGTTTTCCTTCAAGTTATTGGAATGAGTTGCAGCTTGCAGTGCTGTACGCAAAGTTCCTGTGGATCCATAGCCATTCTGAACAAGTCCCACTTTGTGACCAAGCAGCAAAATCTACGGCAAATCCCGAATTGTGGGTCTAAACAATGAGAATTGAATAATAGTCACTACCCCAACTGTCTAGTTCTCGGTCCCATGAGACAGGACGTGCACCAGACCACCATGTGAGGTCTGGAGAGGAAGGCAGTGAATAGGAATGATCCCAACGTCGTGTTGCGGTGCTTGGGGAGTTAAGTAGCACAAACTCTGCATTAGTAAATACGTCCAATGCTACCCATTCCCGCACTGTAGAAGAGGGACAACCCCAAGTTTGATGCAGGGCATTAAAGCACCGCCAACAAAAATACGACATCTCGGGTATGTGTAATGAAGGTGCGCAATCTATCCCATCTTTAATTAGGTGCTACACCACTGTACAGACGTATATAGCACGAGACAAGAATTACATCGGTTCGAGGGAGGGGAGGGGAAGGCGAACAAGCCATCTCTTGCCATCTATTGCCCCGACGCAGCGCTGCTGCTCCGGCCTGTGCTCTGACACAGTTCGGAGCAGCAGCGCTTCGACCTGTGTTGAGAGACCTGCTGGATTACCAGACGTCAACAACGCTTCTTCTACTGTATTCAGGCGTCAGTTTTCATTCGCGTTGCACAACGACATCCTTATAAAGAACATCGCTCATAATAGGTACACATACCTCCTTGTCGTGCCTGAAACTCCGAAATGACATTTTGCGGGCGTGCTACGATGAGCCGACAGCAGTATCTCAGGATGACACGCAGGTAGTATCAAGTCCAGAAGTAGTATTAATATAGGCTCCCTACGTCGCCCATTACGTCAAAACGTGCCGTGAGCATCAGCGACGCAAGACACGCCTTATGAGACCTGCTGGGCTACTGAACCTGATACTACTCCCAGCTAAGCCCTTTCAACAAATAGGGATATACCTCCTCGGACTCTTCCCAATTTCATTAACTGGAAACAAGTGGATCATAATGGGCACCGACTACATGACCCGCTTCGCGAAGCAAAAGCCTTGCGAACAATTTCTTCTCCGACACGGCGGCCCAGAATTGGTCAACACGGACAGGGGAAAAGCCTTTACTGCGGAGCTGAGGCAAACCATCTTGACTCATAAAAGGCCCGACCACATGATAGGGTTTCTTCGGCGTAGCGTAAGCATCTCGTCTATGAGCTTCGTCACTCGGCGCGCGCCGGAGAAGGTAACCAAACACATGACGGCGTACGGACTGCCGTCTGCAAGGCAAGGCGTGGGGGAATTCTGGAAGTCCGAACAATTGTCCTCCGTCCGTAGCTAAAAGTGCCCTTTTCAGAGACGACGGGAACTTAATAGGGAGTGTGGCGGAGGCAAGGGGAAAAAATGCGCAGGCATGCACGGACACCAGAGGAGCTCTTGCTTCCGCAGAAACGAGTTGCGTCTGTTGCGGTGGCTGCTGCAGCTTGTCATTGGTCCCCACCTGCGGATAATTTTCGCCGTCGACACTAAGATTTGGCACCGCCAAATACCTGCGTATTTCAGCGTCACCTCGCCTGAAGAACTAGAATTGCGCCTTCGGCGATGCCGATACCAGAGACGCTGACGCGGTGCCGAAGAAACGCTGCCATGCTATTGAGCCTGTAGTCACACAAACCTCCGGCGCACAGCGAAATACAATCTCGAGACAAACGGATTTAAGAAACGTTTAAACAAAACGACTGCGGATATGATTGCCATGTAAGTCATTGCCGAACGCAAGATATGGCACTCATTATCCCTTACGTGATTTTCGCTTATACCACCGCCGTCCAAGAGACGACCAGGGCGACCCCGTTCCAGCTTGTGCATGGCAGTGATTCCACGACCACGCTCGATGCAACGCTGCCGCACGTAAGAGAATGCCTGGACGTCGCCGCCTACATTAAACTTGCAGAGGTAGCTCGACAACTCGCATGGCTGCGCATCAAAGACGAGCAACGCACTTGCGCCCAAATATACAACCCTTCACGACACGATGCAGAGCACAAGCCCGGAGACCAAATGCGGATATGGACGCTGATTTGCCGTCACGGATTAAATGAAATGGTCTTACGTCGATACTTTGGACTATACAGAATCTTTCGCCGCGTCGGACAACTGGACTATGAAATTATTCCCGACGGTGCAACAGTATCCCAAAGGCACTGCGCGCGACCAGAAATCGGACATGTACACCCGACCAGTTCTTTAACCGTACCGCGTGGCCGTCGACTACCCGGCTCTGCAGCGTCTGAAGGCATCATGGGAGATCCCAAAGCAAGCGAGGGCAAGGGCATGCTTCTAATTTCTGCTGCTGCGGTGAGACTTGTCTGCTAGGCTTTTCTGAATAAAACGAAGCAACCCTTACCGCAATCGGATGGTAGGCATCGCTTCGCAAAGAAGCCGCCACTGCTATGTTTTATTCGCTATATGCTCATATGGTGCGAAACATGTGTGTTCAAAGTACACACATTTGCAATGAAAAACCTAACATGACGAATACCGCTTTACAATCGTTGCTTTCGGAACAAATTACTATCGATTTGCAATGTTTACTGAATATTTGGAACGTTACAAGTTTGCACCAACTGAGGCTACACGCAAGCACAAAATACGGAACAAGTGCTCGCAGAACTCAGACATGAAACTTTATTCAAGAGGTTGCTTCCGAGGGAGCGGTCAGCCAAGCAGACGACACTCGCTCAAGCAGCATGGTTACGCCCCCTCCACTCTCCCGATTTCCGCTTTGCTTCGGCTCGGCGCCGCTGCATCGGGCAGTCGTTGCTCGCGCGGAAATGTTAACAAATTGAAGCCTTACGCGCGTTAAAGAATACGCGATGTTTTAACCACCGTGGTTTTACCTTTGTAATGTTATGTCTGCCTTTTTTTGTCTGTTTATTTTCAAACATCAAGGCGATGTCTCTCTAAGGGGGGGGGGGGGTGTAATGCCGCGAACAATTTTAAACTTTCTTCGGTGCTTTTTAGCTGTCGCTGGCATGGGGCCTTATCACTGAGCCCACCACGAAATGGTTTTAAAGTTTTTCATGCTCGTTTTCGCGAGACGGGGTGCTATAATATTTCTTGGTGCCCCCGCCGAGATGTATCACAAACGATCCCAGCCACGCGCGTCTGTTTCTTCAATGTTCTCGATTGTGCTAGTCACATTATGCGCCTTTATCTAGATCGTTCTGTGACGGCTTTAAATTGAGCACTGACAAGCGCACCGGGCATTCGTAGTCCGTAACCACCGAGCTCTATTGCTGCTATTGACGCCCACTGTGTTTCTTAATTCTACGGGCGAAAATCAGCCCAATAAATAAGGAATTATATTCCTACACCTGTCGGTTCCTTTGTTGTCTCTGTCATTGGAACCATTAAGCGACAATATATTCTTTGTGTTTACTTTGTAGAGTCCATAATATCCCGCGTGAGCATAGCACTGGTTTAAAGCTTTATATGTCGTGATCGAATTTGTAGGAAAAACCGTGTAGTTTTGTGTAAATCTTCCTGCCTTATCCATGCTTCTTTCTACTTACACGCAGCTATGCTTCAAATGGCTCTTCTTAGATCCCGAAGTCTACGGATTGGCCGTCTACGATGTGGAGTACGACGCCGAACCAGCTCCGTGTCCACAGTTCAACCTGACTGGAGGTGCCTTCAGCCGTCTTAAACTCATCAAGAATATCAACGATTTTTACCGACGTTTCGGTGTGATCTCGGAAGAGGACCACGACAAATGCTTAGCATTAGCCAATTTATAATGTGAATTGTAAGAATCGTAGGACTGCACGTTTTTGTGGAAACACGTGTATGAATTATTTTTATTGAAATTAAAAGGCCGTCTTCATGTGCACATGTATTAGAAAAATGTGCATCACATTCACGAAACTATTTTCTAAATTTCAGTAGAATTCTATTTGGCTACATCTGAGTTCGAGTACGCTCAGTTTTCGGCAGCCATTAGCGGATAAAATGATTATAAGTGGAACGTTAGGATTTCAGACAAAAACACTGGTAACACTTTATATTATGTCTTTTTATGTTTTCGCGTTTCCCAGGGCATGGCCGCTTAAACCATTACACGTAAATACAACCTAGGTGGATAGTCTTCTTCCATAACCCTCCACTAAAGTTTGTTTTTTCGTCTTTGGCCAAATGTAGCATCATTATACCCTCACAGCAGATGAGAAGCGCGCAGATACACGCCCTCGTGCTCCCTTACACCAGCCTAGCAGCTCCTCATTCATTACGTTTTGTATGCTTGATAGTGCAAAATTATTATGACGTTCATGGAAAAAGTACTTCCATGATCTGTCTTAGCTGAATAGCAAGAGAAAAAGTTTCTATTCCGCCCTAATGACGACAATTTATGTCAAAAAGATTTTGACAAAATAAGCTACTTGCTGTGCGCTGAACAATGAATTAGAGAGAAACTCTTGTTCATATACCATATCCTACACCATAGTTCAGGGCCTATATGTAGGGAGGGATGGAAAGTCTGATTTACCAAAATTTGACCATCTTCAGTGGAATCATATGCACTTAGCTAGCCAGAACCGTCTAAGATTAAGAGCCGCATAGTAACCAAACCGGTTGTATACAACAAGAATAATTGTCCTTATATTCACTACCTCAGGAAACTTTAGGTCAGAACGAGCGCCACCCAAAACATTCAAGTGTCAGGCGCAACCCTCCGTTAGGGTATTGCGATTTATTTTATAAAAGCTTGTTTGTTTGTTTGTTTGGTTTAACGTCCCAATCGACTCAGGCTATGAGAGATGCTGTAGTGGAGGACTCCGGATATTTCGACCACCAGAGGTTCTTTAACGTGCACTGACATCGCACAGTACACTGGGTGCCATGCTTTTCGCCTGCACCAGAAAGCGGTCGTCGAGGCCGGGATTTGATCCCGCGTCCTTGGGAACAGTAGTCAAGCACCGTAACCCTAGCGCCAACCCGACGGGCACTGGGAAACATCTAAAGTTGTAGCAAGAGGCTGCGCATTACTAGAGATCACAGCAGGCGCAATTACACACGGATGCACGGCGCGAACTCGCCATATGCACTAAGCAGCGAACGGAGTAGCGGTGTCGTGTTAGATGCAAACATGCCTCATTGTACGAGAGATACAAAATGAAATTACATTTCCATGCAGATGACACTATATGTACGAAAAGGAGAAAAAACGAACAGGTAACTAGCAAAAGAAATTATACAACTCATTTCAATCTTAAAACGAACGAGGGGGAAGGATTGTAAAAGGTTGCAGACTATGCTTGTCTACTGAAGAGCGGGAATGGCGAAATGCAGTTAACAGGAGGCGTTTCGATGGAGGCGAAACGAAGTGGCGTCCGTGTGCTGTGCGATGTCAGCGCACGGTAAAGATCCCCAGGTGGTCGAAATTACTCCGTAGCCCTCCACTACGGCTCCCCTTTCTCTCTTTCCACTTACACTCCCACCTTCATCCCTTCCCTTGCGGCGCGGTTCAGGTGTCCACAGAGCAAGTGTGACAGATACAGCGCCTTTCTCTTCCTGTAAAACAATTATTATTATTTTATTATTATTATTATTATTATTATTATTGTTACTTTATTATTATTATTAACAGGACTGTTTTCAGAAACTGTATTGTCATTGCCATCGGTGCTATTATCTTCATCATCATATCGCTATCATTATTATCATTATTAACTAAACACACCGTTACTGTCATCGCTACTACCATCATTATAATTATGACTAACAGCAGCATCATTGTCGTCGCTACTATTATAATTAACCTTTTAATAACTCGAGCGTCCATTTCATCGAAGTAGTAGTTTGCGCGCTCGGCTGGGGTCGGAAGGATAGTGATTTGATTTACAGTGGAGACGGAAAACGTCTTTTCTGTAGTGGCAGTGTGATGCACTTAACCAGATTACAGTTTCTGTGTACGCCGTTGCATGAGCCAAGAAAGGCTTTCGCTTTAATACTCAAGAACTCATGACGAAATAAAACCATCTAGAGTCCGCAGACTATGGCTGAAGCTGAAACTTGATACACTCAACAATTGGGATCAAAGTAATGACGAGAACACACAGAATCGCTAGTAAATGGAACTGAACTTTGCAATTTCATATTAGCTGAACAAAAATACGCCTAGTGGTGGCAGAAGTGTTATTTCTACAAACGACCTGCCGAAACCCTCTCAAAAGAATAGTATGGGGCTAAACACCCTCCTTCTGAAATTTATTTCAGTCCTGGACTATTTGTCATTTTGGTGTAAATCAATCTTTAAATTATTTTTTATACTTCACGTGTATTATTCAACTTTCATAACATGATATAAAGGGAAGGATACATAGCAATATAGGAGCCCCGACGGACGCATACCTCGTCAAACTGGTTCCCGCTATAGAGCCTCCCCCTACAGAGACAGCCATAAGTATTCGGGTCTTTTCGTAAGGCAGGTCAGTCCAGACTTCTGCATATTTGAGAAATCATAGTTTCTGGTTACAAACCCAGGCTCAAGTTTCCGATCTTGTTTATGTTAACTGGTAAGGGCTTTTGTGTCATGATCCCAAGTCGCACAACCCTATTCTAAAACGGACGGACATTTGTCAAGAAGAGTGTCGCTTTAAGTTTAGCGGCCGCCTGACTGAAACGGAGCTTACAAATAGCCAGGCTTAATTCTGGTATGCTTATTGGTACAAGCGAAATCTGTGTTTACCATGGAGACACTTGCTTAGTCGCGGTGAATCTCACTGGTGACGCACTCGCACATTGCGCAGCACTCAGCCTAGCGCGGTGTTCTTGGTGGCATTTTTGTTGTTTGGCCAAAAAGTATTCCTTCTGTTCAGGTGTCTTCTTGTTTAACCCACCCTGCCGTTGCCTCTCGCCAAACTTTGCACAAACGCAAATTCTGGCCAAGCACAAAAATAGGCTAACCAGAGAAATCATAGAAGCTGCCGCTGTCAACAAGCAAAACGATGAATGTGTTAGTACACCGCCAGTTTCCTAGAAAAAGAGCTGTCATTCCTTTCCGACTTCCTCATCCGTTGTACGCTCCCCTCTCGCGCTCTCGCACGTCTTAACGTCTGCCAACATTTTTCTTAGGTCTTTAAATGCCTTTGTCTTCAGGGTTTGCTCCTGTTCTGTTTGTGTTATCGATGGTCACATATCTGTCTTTTATCCTTAACTAATTCTAGCGTCTTTTTTTGTCACGGCTTTACCTGCAGTACTATGTTCACTTGCCACCTAGCTATGCCGCTAACGTGCTTGTTTAGTGTATTCGTTGTGTCGAGCTTTTTGTCATTCTTCTAGCCGCGTTGGTTGCGGGCTTTTCATTAACTCATGTTTCTACCTTTTACTGGTCTTAGTGCCTATTTCCCCGCCAGTATCTAAGTCGCGGTGCACCTTGACTGTTCTTTGGCTCTGCCGCATTGCTGCAGTTTTGGTTGGTTGGTTGGTTCATAGGAAGGGAAAGGCGCAGTATCTGTTACACTTGCTCTGTGGACACCTGAACCGCGCCGTAAGGGAAGGGATGAAGGTGGGAGTGAAAGTGGATAGAGAGAAAAGGGGGCCGTAGTGGAGGGCTACGAAGTAATTTCGACCACCTGGGGATCTTTAACGTGCGCTGACATCGCACAGCACACGGACGCCACTTCGTTTCGCCTCCATCGAAACGCAGCCGCCGAGGCCGGGATTCGATCCCGGGAACTCCAGCACAGTAGTCGGGCGTCTTACCACTGCACCACCCTGGCGGGGCCTGCAGTTTTAAAATTTCCTCCTTTTGTTCTTCCTTTAGCCGGGTTCGTTATTGGCATTTATTTTATTTATATGTTTTCAGGCGTTTTATATACGCCCTGCGGTTTTTTATTATTTTTTTTGTGTTTTTCCTGCTTCTGTTATCCATCTGTTTTGCTTCCAGGCCGCGTCTCTTCTTGGTTGGTGTTGATAAGCTAGTTATGGGCGTGTGGAGATGAACCACAGACACTTTTAATTGGGTCTCCACAAATATATTTTGGCAGGACCCGCTGTGCCAGGCGGCAACGGGGCGGCGAATCGCAGGCATTCAATCCTGCTGCCACGTAGAACTAACTGCGCGTGCTTTGGTAGGCGCGCTGCGGCTGTCGTCGTCTTCGCTCAGACGACGATGGCATTCCACAGCCCCTTCCCTCTCCCTCTCCCTCTAGCAATGAAGCCATGAGCGAAGGGGAATGGCGAAAAGTGGACACTGGTAGTGTGAATCGTACGCGGCGAGAAATGGCATGATCGGAAGGGGTTGCAATGGCACAGTTTGCGATTACATCTGAGTCAATGTGGGCGGGTATAAGGCAATCACGAAGATAGTGTCCTCCCGGCCATTGATACGCAGTATAAAGTACTTAGGAGCACACCGGAGTACCTGCTACGGGCCATCGTACGGTGGCCGTAAGGGTGGACGTACAGCGTCGTGGCGAACGAAGACGTGTGTGCACCGCTGCAGGTCGGAGGGAACGTGGATACGACTAGAATACTGGCGCTGACGTGGTGAATTGATATTGCCCATAGCGCTACGTAGTCGGCAGGTGTAATATGTGACGTCAGGAGGCGTGGGTGGCGAGGGCTCAAAAAACCAACACCTCCTAGACTTGTTCCAGGCCTGCGCGTCACGTGCCTCGACGTCAGCTACGTCACCACTGCCCGTCCCAGGCGACGCGCCGCTTCCAACTCTCCCCTGCTTGCTGGCGCTTGCTAAGTAGCCGCGCTCAGGCTTTCTACGAAGCTACGCGTGGTTGGTGCGCAAGGAGTGACGTGTAGATGTAGCACATTATTGTTGAGATGTAGGAAGAGTTAAAATAAAAAAATAGAAAAGAATGAGAACGTTTGACAAATAGCATGTCGTGACGTTCGCTCCAGGTAAGCACATGGGCTTTATAAATGCAAAATGCCTAAAAGCTTTACAAATGGGGACAAAATTTATTTTCGGCACTCACGATGAAATACAATCAACAGACAACAATTGCTTTCATTATCACTTTTTGGTGACTGTCTTTAAATTGCGTGCTTTTGCATCAGCTTTTGCAGCAGCAGTGGCAGTATCGTTCCTGTCTTTACAATAATTGTTCAGTATTATATTTGTAGCACATTTTGCTGCCATGTTAATTACAAGTTCAGGCGCATGGCCGTTTTCACATGTGCACAGTTCTTCGAACTCTGGCAGGCTTTTAATCACAAGGTGCTTCACGATGATCCTGTGATTAGACATCTGTAACAAGTTCGTGGCATTTTCGGGCTGCAGCAATTTTTTTACAACTTCGGCGTGCATAACGATGGTAACAACACACGCACTGGGAAATTTTAAGCCCCCTCGACTGAGGTTCGCTGTTAGTGAGTACATATCCGTGTCTCTCTCGTCATCTCTCTCAACAACAAGCTTTTCCTTGCAGGTGTCGCACTTCAAAACTTTCAAGACAGAGTGCGCGAAAAAGCCTGCAACACAGCCAAACACAGCAACACGTGAACTCAACTTGTCTAAATCTTCAGACTCTACGGTAATGTCGAAAGACGCTTTATGTGGGGCACTTTGTGAAGAAGCAGTGTCTAGCAGATCATCATCGCTTAAGGCCGGAAGGGTGCTCTGCAATCGCAGCCTGCCTTCACATTCATAAAGTTGTCGGATGCTAATGTGATAGTGGCCTCCTGCCATTTGCCTGTACTGACCGAACAGTAAGAGTTTCTCTTGTGAGTGTACCATTGTCATGCTTATAAAACTCCCACACGTCCAACCAAGTCACTAAGGCGTCCAAGAAGGTCAGCTTAGGGTGATCTGTCCTTGATGAAGCTGGCTGCTCGTAAACATCCTGATGGTGATACCCTTTGTGCGGTGTTTCAACATTTATAATTTTCCACCATCTAACGATTACTCTAACAAAATTTGCAGTCTGCTTAGCATGTTGAAATGCTGGCAAGTCACTGTGGGCATCTAATGCTTCAGCCACAAATTCGTTGAATACCTGTAGCGAGCTTGACATTCTGTCTCTCTAAGTTGCTGGGGTTCAGTGCTTTTGAGGAGAGGTGGTAGCTGTATTTTAGGAGCTGCGAAGCTTCAAGCTTATGAAGCTCACGTAGTTCCTTGAAAGAAGCCCACTGTATGGCGTCATGATGCACTGTGATATTTGAAAGGTCGAACAGTGGGAAATAAAGGTTAGTTCCAGGATTTTTTTATTTAACCAGTTGTTTCTAATGCACTTGAGCAAATGCACGGCATCTACAACATAAAATAAAGGCCGTGATGCGTCAGCCGGATTCGGATAAGCTATTTTCAGCTTAGGGGGACTTGAAAACATACTAAGGGCTTTCCTGTTGATCGAATTGTTATCCGACACAACAGCTAGCACTCTGAATCCAAGTTTTTCAAGCCCGAGGATGACTTCCTTCAGCACTTTGTGCAGAGACTCGGCATTCAGCATTCGCACAGGAAGAATGTGTGCAACTTCTCGAAAAGAGCTGAGCATGCTTTGCAACATAAACACATGCGCGGATTTAGCGGCCACATTGGAGTTTGCCGCTGCTCCACTGATATTGCCGCCTTTATAATCAAAAAATGGTTGGATGTGCATTTCATCTACCATCAGAACAATATCTTTTTCATCTTGCTTCAGTTGTTTGGATCTGTGGGCGATGTATTTCAGAAAATTACCATTCCCAGATTCATTTTGCGGTGGCAACTGATATGAAGAGCAGACATTTCTTATTGTACTCGGATGTGGCAAGACAAAAACACAAGATGACCTAAGGAACTTGTATGGGTGAGGGGATACTGTGTGCAAAATATAAGCAAGCACCATAATCTCTGATGAATATTGGATGCGTTCCTTTACAAGCAATGTCACCTGTTCTTTCAAAAATCTAATCATATCCCTTTTGCTGTCTGTGATGTGTTCCTCAATTTTTTCCAGAAGAGCACAAACAATATCTTTAAGGCCATCAGAGGGACACTCATCGCTCTCAATGCGTTGCACTCATTTCAATAGTTCCAGGAGAACATTGACATCCATGACCTTATTTGGCACCAAGTAATTTCCAAAACGCTTCAAACGTTTGCCCAAGAAACAAACGCTCAACTCCATATCAACGGAGATGGTCACGGATGACTGCAAAACAGGTGCACTCTCGTTCACTATGTTCAAAAACAGCGCACAGTTAGGGCGATGAATGACTGCCCACACATCAGGTACACACACTGTCTTCAATCGTTCTTTCAGTTCAGGAAGCGAGAAAAAAACTACGCTTAATTTCTTCACTGTGGTAGGAAGCTGCGGATTCAGAAATCGCACGAGCAAGGTCTGATGCTTCTCGGCGTGTTCGTTTGCTATCTGGTGATATTCTGGAAGGGCAGGCGTCTTGCTTTGACAAGTAGGATGGCCATCCCGGAAAGAGAGCAGGCACTGATCCTTTTCGAAGCCGGGGTACTTTCAATGAAACCTCAAGCACTCGCCCGGTCCTGGGATCCGTGTACGAAGTCTTCAGTTCAAGACATGACTACTCGAAGTGCAGTGCGCATACCTGCATTCAAACAAAAGCGAAGGCATACTGATAATATGCGACTGCTAGAGCGAAATACCTGCTGTATACTGTTCTCGTTCGATAAAAAGGAATAATCGAATTGCGCTTCAAACGTAGCCTAGAAGCGCAGTGTAACAAACAAATCTCTTACCTTGTTATTCTCTGTAGGACTAAAATTCTTCCTCGGTATCGCCCGCAGCCACTTCGTGCGTTGCACATCGTCTTCGGGAAGGAAAACACTTGGGCTTTTTCCCCTGTTCGGTAATTGCTTGTACATGCCGGTACACAACACTTGTTCGGCATTTAAAAACCAGCATATGCCGCAAAACATGGGCGCACAGCAACCAAATAGGGCAAGAAAACACGCGCAGAACAGCAGCCCACTCGCACACGGCACAAAGCATATATGGCGCGCGGCTGACTGGTCCCTGGCGTCCAGGCGCCGCGTCCCGGCGCCAAGTGTTTTCCTTCCCGAAGGACGAAGGGACGCCGGCGTCCCCGGCGTCCCGGCGCCGGGACGCCGGGGACGCAAGGAGTAGGCCGGCAGGAAGTGACGTCACGTCGGAGCGCGCAGGCCTTGAAAGCTGTCTAGGAGGTGTTGGAAGAACTCGCCAGGGACATGGAGGTTGGTGCCAAGCGTTACCTCTGCTGCACAGGTGGAAGAGTCGCTGCGAAGTGCGGTGCGGAGATCAAGCAGGACGAAGGGTAGGCGCTCTATTCATGGTGCAGAGAAAGCGGACGCCATAAGTGAAGCTTTAAACTGCCGGTGAAAATGTTCAATGATACCATTCGAAATAGGGTGGTAAGAGGTCGTCTTAATGTGGCTGACACCGAGGAGTCGAGATAGGTTAGGAAATAATGCTGAGTCAAACTGACGACCACGAACATTCGTAATGGTGAAACCAACGCCGTAGCGGCTTATCCAGAGTGCAATGAGCGCTTTTCTGATCAATTCCGCCGTTATGTCCAGAAGGGGCATCGCTTCAGGCCACCCTCGTGAGCCTGTAAATGCAGGTTAACAGGTAGCGATGGTTCCCGCAGGGAGGAAGAGGACCGACAATGTCGGCGTGCAGATGGCTGAAGCGGGCGTCCGGGTACGGCAAGGATCCAAGAAGAGTCGCTGTGTGTCGGTGCACCTTACTTTGCTGGTAGCTGAGGCACGTGCGCGACCAGCGGCGAACGTCGACGCTGATGCAAGGCCAGACATAACGAGCCGTGACGAAGCACTGATTTGCGCGGATGCCAGGGTGGGCCAAATAATGGAGGGCATCAAAGTCGGATCGGCGCTATGATGGAGGCACGTAAGGGCGAAGGCGACCGGTCGACATATCACAGACGAGAGGAACGGCGCAGTCTGGGAGCAAGACGTCCTCCAATTTGAAGGCTGTCGCGCGTGCGAAGCCGTTGCAGTTTGGCATCGGCTCGTTGAGCAGCAGCCATAGCCGTGAAGTCGATGATTGGCCATCCATTGCCCGTCGCATTTACTTCAGCACGAGAAAGAGCATCGGCAACTATGTTCGACTTGCCGTTGACGTGACGAATGTCGCAGGTAAACTCGGAAATATAGCCGAGTTGCCTGATTTCCCGAGGAGCGTAGGAGGAACTGTTGGATGCCAGAGAAGACGTCAGAGATTTGTGGTCAGTCAAGATATGAAAAGTGCGCCCTTCGAGAAAATGACGGAAGTGTTTTACGGCTGAATATATTGCAAGCAACTCTCGGCCGAAGGTGCTGTAGTGGCGCTCAGGGGGCGCAAACGTCTTAGCAAAGAAGGCAATTGGCTGCCAAACATCAGCCAGAAACTGTTGCAAGTCCGTCTCTGATGCGTCAACCATGAGGGATGCGGGCGCCTCACTTATGGGATGGATGAGGAGCGTGGCTCCGGCAATGGCAGCTTTGATGCCGCTGAATGCGCGGTCAGCGGTATCGCTCCAAGCGACAACAGCTGTCGGCTTGCTGTGGCCCGAGAGAAGGTCGTGAAGAGGCTGCAGTATTGCAGCACAGCGAGGAATCAAACGCCGATAATAGTTGGCGAGGCCAAGCAATTCGCGTAGCTGGTCGGTGGTAGTGGGCCGGGGAAATCGAGTGATGGTGGTGACACGGGCCTGTAACGGGCGGAGGCCATAGGCGTTCACGAGATGGCCGAGAAAGTTAAACTCTGCAAAACCAAACTCTCTTTTCGGTCCATTAACCACAAGACCAAAGCGGCTGAGCCTGGCGAAGACTTGACGCAGATGGAGCGACGAGAATGTCATCAAGATAGGGAAAGCAGCACGTCAAACCGCATAGGACTTCGTTAACAGAGAGCTGAAAGGTCTGGGCCGCATTGCGAAGACCGAAAGGCATTCTCAGATATCCAACATGCTAAAAGGCGTAATAATAGCGATCTTCGGGATATCCGAGGACTCTACAAGAATCTGGTGATATGCCTTCACGAGATCAACCTTGCGGAAGATTGTGCAGCCATGAAGGCCAGATGTAAAATGCTGGATATGTGGAACCGGGTAGCGGTCAGGGAATGTGGCCTTTTTGAGAGCCCGGCAATCGCCGCACGGGCGCCAGTCGCCGTTCTTTTTAGTAACCTATGGAGGGGCGATGCCCAAGTACTGGAGGAAGGACGGATGAACCCAAGCTCCAGCATGTGGTCGAATTCCTTTCTGGCCACAGCAAGGTGATCCGGTGCGAGGCGACGAGCGCGAGCAAACATGGGAGGCCCAGTCGTCACAATAGGGTGAGTCACGCTGTGCGCAAGCGGTGCTTGATGGGACGGGGGTCAAATAACGTCCAGAGACTCAGCAAGGACGCTGGACCAAGGGTCAGGAACTGTGATCTGTGCCTGGAGGAGCCGGATTTGTGGATCGCGGCAAGAGACGCCTTGGATGACTAGGCTCGTTTCGGAATCCAGTATGCGGCTTTGCCGCATGTCAACTAGGAGCCTGTAATGCCACAGAAAGTCGGCGCCGATGATTGGCGAGCGCACATCCGCGATGACTAATACCCAGCGGAAGCTACGGCGGAGTCCGATGGTAATGCCACAGAAAGTCGGCGCCGATGATTGGCGAGCGCACATCCGCGATGACAAATACCCAGCGGAATGTACGGCGGAGTCCGATGTCGAGAGTTACCGACTTCTGGCCGTATTTCCGTATGGCCGACCCGTTGACTGCGATCAGAGGTGGAAAGTGCGAAGGACGGCATCGCTCAAACAACGCAGGCGGAAGAACACTGATTTCGGTACCTGTGTCGATTAGGTAGCGAACTTTCGTTATACGATCAGTAACATGGAAAAGGCGACTGGATCGTGGGCTGAGAACACCGGTCACCTTCAGTGTTCGGCCGGACCGTTTCCCACGAAGGAGCAGGGCTGGCGGCATTGCCGTGCGTGAGAGACATAGCGGCGGTGGTACCAGCAAACGGTCCTGGAGGGCGGAAAACGGTTGTCAGGAGCACTGGGGTTGGTACGGCGAGGTGGAGATGAGGAACGCGGCCGCCGCTTACTAAGGGCTGGAACTTCAGCTGTAAGCCGTGCTACTTGCCGAGTGAGCTCCTTATTAGTATCGGTGAAGCGGGCATAGTGAGCGTCAGCAGCTGCGCTGGGCAACTGAGGGGCAAGAGGACGATGAATTGTTGCCATAGAGTGAGCACTGGCGTCCATGATCTTATCTGCTAGCATAGCGAGTGTCTGGTGTCTGAGATGAAGACACACTCAGGATCATGCGCACCTGTGGTGGTAGACGCTGCAAAAAGTATCCCCGCAGGAGAGAGCTGTCGTGTGAACAGCGAAGTCTCCAGCCAGGGCGGTCATGCGACGCAACAGCTCGGTAGGCTTGCGATCTCCGATCTCTTCTAAGGTAAGGAGCTGATGCAGACGACGCGGCTCCATTCCAGAAGTCGCTGGATCAGCGTCGCCCGGAGATGATCGTAAGGGCGATGGGCAGGCGGAGAGTGCAGGACATTGCGAACAATTGCCGCGGTAGTAGGCGTGAGCGCGCCAATGACGTGGTCGAACATCGTCACCTGCGAAGTGATGCAGTGCCGACGGAACAAAGCCTCGATTAAGAGCAACCAAATTTCCGAGTCCGATGTCCAGAATTTATTGAGCTTGAGAGCGGAGACCGCGAACTCATGACGTGGAGATGAACAACGGACGCTCGTCGTCTGGTCTCCACAAATGTATTTCCATTGTCAGATGGAAGGGAGGATGGACCAGGCGCAGTCCTCCTATGAGGGTACAGACTTCAACCAGCGACCATCATCATCCTACGGCAACCCCATGCAAGGCCTCCTGCACCACAGGTGGGGGGAGATCTTTACGAGGAGCGGGCTTTTCCCAGCCACGGGGCTCATGCAATCTGGATTATTCCCACCGGAGTGGAGTCGCAGTGCCAGTGCACCGCGTCCGTGCCATTCCGGCGGGTCAAAGCCTGACGCGAGCAAATCTTCTAATATTTGACCTCGATTCTTCATTTTCTTTGAAAATTATCATGGGGTGGCCCCATTCTTCATAGAACGTTTTCTTGCCGAGCTGTCGTCTTTCGCGTTCAAGGTGGAACCACAGCTCCTTCCTAATTTTCTTTTTCACCTCAAGGAGACAGGGCTTTTTCGTGCTGTAGACCGCTCGGCACCTAGCGATCCAGATTTGATAACTTATTCAACGAGAGCGAAGACGAACTGCTTTCGGGCTTCGCTGGGCAGCGGGTTGAGATACCTGACGGCGGCATATGGTATTCCTGGCAGCTCATACAGTTCTTTCACGCGATCTAGGAGTGAGGCAGGGAGGATACACTCGAGAAAAATGTGTTCTGAAGTCTCCCGCACTCCACAGAAAGGACATGCATCGATGGATGCAGACAATGTCGGCACAAAGGCTCGGCGGCGGATCGGTAATATGCCGCGAGCGTAGCGCCACATGAATAGAGAGTTTTAGTTGACGGGAGCGGAGACCCCGCTCCGCTAAGGCAGCTAGCGGGAGCGCAACTGCGCATACGCAGCCCGCTTAGCCGATAGGGGGCTAGCGGAGAGCACCACCCGCTCCGCTCGCGGACGATCTTAGCGGAACGGGCATAGCGAGACGGTCCGTGCAAGCGGAGAAAGATGGCTGCCAACAACGTAGCAGGTTCGGCGACATCTACAGCCCGTGGTTCGAGCTCGTCGGAGCAGAGGATGCGGAAACGCTTCCGCGTTCATGAAGATATACTGCTTCTTCACGAGGTAGTGGCTCAAAATTCATTTGAGCGACCTTAAAACTGGATGGCGGTGCTACACTATGTGTCGTTCGCGGTCGGCCAGCCGCTGACGCTTCGCTACATCAAGGAGCGCACGGATCTCTTGGTTGGCTACTTCCATCGGGAAGACCGAGAAAACCTTCGAAAGTGGCATGTTCTGTATGTATGCTGAGCATAGAGTGTAATCCCACGCTAACATTGTCACAGTCTCTGCCGGATGTTTTTCGTTTCTCACGGGAGCATTGTTTTCACATCAGATCCGGCACAGAGGAGCAATATACCGAGAGGGAGAAGCTTCTACAGGAGATCTCCGACATGGCCCGGGATGTGGGCCATGTGGTGAGGAATTGGCCGCGGGTGGCCAATTCAGCTTCGAAAAAGAGGCAGAACACCTCCTCCGCTGGAGAAATGCGTCAAGCGCAACAAATACGTCTCGAAGCTTGTGAAACCGTTTGTGTAAATGACGGGCCAGAAGACAACAGCCAGTTCACACATGGTAAGTGTTTCTGCGTCCTTTTCTCGGCCGTAGTGGTTGGCCTTTTTGCCCCATGGGGACTGGTTAGCGTGCATTGCACTGAAAGTCTGTATAGATGCATGCTAATTTTTTTAATGGTATTTGTTGCCTCAGGGCTTAGTTGATGCTTAGTTGTTATACAGACATTAGTTAAAGCTAGAGTAGATTCTAAAACCTTAGCATTGTCCTAAAGAAAATAATTTGACTTAAATATAATGAGAGTGTGGCGAGAGTGCAAAAAGAAATGAGGGAAAAAGATATTGAATGGCTGGTCCAAGCACTGGTCATCACCAGAGTTGCATATGGCCTCCCTACCTATTTAGAAAAGTAGCACACAACATATCAGATGCAATCATGAGATCAGCCATCAAAAATGCCTTCGGTCTCCCATCATACACTGGCAACAACAAGCTCAAAGCGCTGCGTGTCCACAATAACTTTTATGAACTTTATCCTAAAGAGCGCCTGCTCTTACACCTAGCTCCCATACCCATACAAAAGAACGTGTCGACCCACTCCCACGAAGGCCAGAGAAGAGCCACAGTGTATTTCATAAGACGCATGATAGGAAGAAGCAACAAGGCAGTCTACACAGATGAAGCCTTGTATCCCTCTCCTCATGTGAATGCAGTGGTAACCAATCACCAAGAACTCTTCAGCCTATCCATTTAGAACTACACCACACTGGAAGCAGAAATGGTTTCTCGTTTTTCCCACGAGTTGTATGTGATGAACTCTGCACCAGGTGGTGGTAACTCAGACCACCATCGACAAATTTGTCGAACTGGCTGGAAAATCTGCATTGTCAACCATGAGGAAGTGATGACATCATTAATGTCTTTCTTTTATTTTCTATATTTAATATGAATCTGTGTAAATATCAACCTCTGATTTTTTTTTTATATTTCATACGCTTGCCTCTTTTTCATTATTGTAAGTGTTCGGTTATACCCTTCGGTCCATACGTCTATATTTCTGTATGAGCAAATACCTATGGGCCCTTGAAACCCACTCCTGTAAAATCCCTATTGACATTGACAGTATCTAAAAAATAAACATAAAACAAAGGAACAGTGGGAGGAAATAACAAGGGAATCGATCAGTTGGGGATATGAAATCGCACAAATATTTGCAATATCCAGCCGAGAAATAACTTTGCTCTGCTAACCTAGGGCAAATATTTCACGCATACTCTGAAAAGAAGTTTATCTCTCTCTCTCTGACAAATGCATTCTCCTTTGTTTGCAACAGCTCAAAATTCACCATCACAGCAGCTGCTGCTGGGCATGTACGATGAGGCGGAAGCACCGGCCCCCTCCAACAGTGCTCCTTCCCCGCAGCAAGAGCTAGCCGAGGCCACGCAAGAAATGGGCAACCAGTTGCCTCAGGCAGAACAGCCGAGGCAGAGACCAGCAAAACGGCACACTGCACAGAGTACTCCCAAAGGTAAAACAAGAAACACACATCAGGGAATGTCACTGAATCTGTTTACTGGACTCTCAAATGTCCTTGTTTGGTAGCTACTCATAACCACTGCATTAGAAAGTGAGCCACAGGAGAAAGCAAACAAGACAACTGTACAGGACAAGCAGTGCACTAGTTGCGATATGTTTATTCAGAGCCCTTTTAATCAGCGACAAGGCTACCTGTGTAGATGCTATGAACAGTGGAGATGACAATATAGTCAGAAAACACTCCAGCTGCAATGTGGCAATAAATTTTGTAAAAAAAAAAACAGAGCTGAAAGTTATGTGAATGAAAGTTTATCACTTGAGCATAAACTGCCGCCTCATTTTAATGAACTCCTATAGGTGTTGCATTTAGACATTTTTGTTTTCAACAATAAATGTTTGTAGCTTTGAGGTATTTCAGTTCACCTATTTCTGCTGTGGCCTATGATTTCGGCCTTTAGCAGCTTATGAGAGCCGCACTGACAATTTTTTGTAGAGGTGCGGAAGATTTTCTTCACTTCTGTTTCCTATAGAGCACTCGTGTTGTCTCATGTTCAATGCACTAACCTGTTTGACACACACTGCAGTGCATTCTGACAAGAGTACAAGTTATGCTTGCGCAGCAGGGGACATACACACTTCTTTAAAAGTAAAGACAGCAAGGGATTAAGATGCACCATGACCCTCTCGTGGCAACTGTAAATATGCTAATAGTTTGGGATCCAGAAGGAACGTCTTCCCTTTTTTACAAAAACATGGTACACTAGCAAATTGCAAAAACACATGCAACACTGTTGACTAGCAAACTCCTATGCTCCAAACTTTTCACAAAGGCTGTATTTCTTCTAGCAGCTGGTGCCGTAATGAGGCCAATCATCTAGTGCCTTGCATTGCATGAAAATACTAACGCTATATTTCAAAAGCCGCTTTCTTTTTTTTTTGCTGGCAGAGCACGCTTTCGTACCTGATATCACTTTTGCACCAAAATCCCAACCGACATGATTGTAGGTTTTAGGCACAGTTCTGTCTTAACGATTTCACCGCAGCCTATAGCAGAGCAGCAGCAGTATAAATTAAATTGGTATTGCAGAGCTGTTGCATCAATTTCAGACAGACATAAAAATTGAAGATATTCTTAACAGTTAACAAACAGCAGTTGCCCTATCCAACTTCTTTGTCTTTATTTTCCTGATGAACAGTCACAACAGTCAGCATAAATCGCAAGGCATGTATAAAAACTAGCACACACCATATTTATGGTGCTTGTAGCGGCACTCTGAATCATCACAAGGTTACGTTTTCACACAGTTTTCAAGAAACAGCAAAAGGTGCATTCACGACAATCGCCTCCTAGTGCAAATGTTATGACAAATGGCCAATTAAAGTGCACACAATATAGACGCAACACTTGCTTATAGCAATTCTCACTCAGAACATGAAATTTTTAAACTCAAATCTTTTAAATTTTGCTCGAGTAAGCTCACTGGTATAAAAGTCAAAATTCTTAGTGAGCATGAAATGGTGATGTTCTGGTGAGAGTCATAAGTTCAGGGTGAAATACACTTTATGGAAAGTAGAACACAAGTGCTGAATAATATGAGTAAGCAAACCGAAGTGCACCACACAACAGAAAGGTCAGGAAAGTAACATGAGGTTGCTTAGCCACAGAACTGCTGCAGTAATCACTGGAGACGCGAGACTGTCTCTCCCATGCACACTGCCACAGCTGCACTAAATCACCATCAAAGTAATCACCATGTTTAAAGCTACATGTTCACACACTTTCACACAATCACACTGTTGACAACATAGACGTGGCTTGTGTCCACATGGACACTAAAGCAGATCACTGCAGTAATCCCTGGAGATATGAAACTCCCTCTCCGTTGTGCACTGCCACAGCTGCAGTGAATCACCATCAAAGTAATCACCATTCTCAAAGCTACATGTTCACACACTTTCACACAATCACATTGCGGACGACATAGACGTGGCTTTGGTCCACACGAGGTGTGCAAGCCGTTGAAGAGGTGTTCTCGCGAACAGGCTCACAACGGGACTGCGCATGGCTTTACCGTGCAGGTATGTAAGGCGCGACCGTGAGCCCACCAAGTAGCTGGGACGTAGAGGCGGCATATTGTCGTCAGAGCCACCTGCCTCCTTCTCGTCCAAGGGCACGGGGCAATCCAGTCAGAGGATATGCTGCGCGGCACACGCTGCAATAATTTACGTTGTACGGTCTGGATAATAGTGGAGTGACCGGTACTTTTGCAGGCACCGGAAGCGGTTTTAAGCACGCCTATGCAACGCTCCATCACCGACCGCATGGAGCCGTGTGCCGCGTTGTATAGCCCCTCGGGGGAGCTCGGACTAGAATACCCTGTAACTGGAGTGAGCAGCCATGGCTCCAACAGGTAGCCGCTATCTCCTGCACATTGAAATATGGCATGCAGTTAAGTACACTCTTCCCCCAAAACAGTCTCGTACCATGCTGCACTATACAACGCAAGATTCACACGAAGAACCCCACTGTGAGGAATTGCCAAACATGACATCCATGGATAGGCAGACAATGCACGAATGTCATATTTAAGCAAACACCGCATGAAGGCAACCCTTGCAACTTTAATTTGCTGTAATCTATGCGGCACTTTTGTACTCAAAACAAGTACCACACAAACGCTTTCTACTGTTTTCTCTTAAACTAGACATACCATGATTTTCTACAATGTAGTATGTCCTGTGTTTCAACTGCAATAGAAGCAATCCAAAGACGTCGATGCACGTGAGACATGCTGCTAGTAATTTAACATGTATTTGCTTATTATAGCATCACAGGAAGTGAGTTACTTTTCACATCGTCCAATGCATCGCCCGAAGACCGACAGGTTCTTTTCCTGCTTACCCAAAAGAAACTCGCCGTCATGCAGCAGGCCTTCCTAGACCTCTTTATGCAGTGATGAGTAGCGCCACGAGAAGGCGTCGTGGCACGATCCGGGGCAGCGGGGTCTACTGCGGCGATCCTCATGTTGGCGTCACAGATCTGAAAACAAGTACAACAGAAGCGTACAACTCGTTCACTTCTACTATCGGGGTGCCCACTACTCGAGCAGTGCATCAAGAAAAGTTTACTCACTATCATGGTGTTAAGGGCGTAGTAGCCCTTGCGGCTCCAGAAAGCGACTTTGTGTGCAGCATTGCCCCGCAGCGCTCTGATGGCAATGAGCGTGCCGTCGACACAGCCGACGACGCTGGGGATGCTGCCGTGGCGAAGGAAGGCTTCCTTCGACGCCGCCTTCTCCTCGTTGTATACAGGGAACCGCATCCAATTCCTCTGTGCGCCAACCTTACAAATAGCCGCAGCCACCCGTAGCACACACTTGCTCACCGTCGGCTGCGCGAAGCCGATGTACGCCTTGGTGGCCTCCCGTGGCGAAAAAACGCAGCGCACACGGTACCTGCCGCCGCACTGACAGCGCACCCGTCCGCACACTTCTCAGTTCATCAGCGAGTTTGTCGCACAGCCACGGCGCTCTCTCCTTCTCGTGGCGGAACATTCGTTGAAACACATCGTCAGTCAAGTCAAAGGGGTCTTCGCACACCCTCCTTCATCGTCGTTCGGGGACGCCGTCTTGACCGCCTCACAACCACGCTGGCCGCTGCATAAAGGATGGCGTCCATTTTAACTTTGTGAGCGCTCGCAGACGAATTGTGAGCTGATCGCGTCGCTCACAACCCCCACTCACAATTGGCCCATAGTCTACGTCATCACTTCAAGTGTGTTCATGACGTGAAAAGCAGATGTCTAGGACGTGTAGAAAGGCTACTCCCGCCGTTTTGCACTGGCCAATAGGAAGATTGTGAGTGTGATTGTGAGTGTGAGCCGTCTGTAATTCGGCCCCTGATTTGCATTCTTTTTAAAAGCTACAGTGAGTGTTTTTTGTCCGTGTCGAAGATGCGACAGGCGCCGTTTGCAAAGCACCTCATTATCACACAGAAACAACATTCGGGCTCTTCATCAAAGCGGCTATCATGTATCGCCGCGAGAACCCCAAGTCATCCGGGAGCATATCGATGAAATGCTTCGTGACGACGTCATCCAACCATTGAATAGTACCCGTCGTCATGGTGACGAAGTCAGGGCACTTTCTTTCTGCGTCCATTATGGCCATTTGAACAGCATAACGAACGATGGTTACCCTATTCCTCTGATCGACGACAACCTGACCGCGAGAAGACCGCGTTCATATCCCCAGACAGCCTCTTGGAATTTAAGGTAATCCTGATCGGCCTCTGCTCCGCAACCGCTATGTTAGAGAGAGTAATGAATAGCGTACTGGTTGGTTTGAACGGGCATGTTTGTCTAGTGTACAGCTAGAATTAATGTGAAAGGAAACACTGGACACCGTGCCGCTTGATACAGCCAGCGCATTCTAACGAGCGGTGTCGGCATTATTGCGGGAGAGGGTGCCGTTGTTGCGGGGTGTGGAGCGGCTATTGCGGGGTGCGGGGCCGTTATTGCAGCGGGTGAACCCCCTTTACGCATTTTTGTCGTCTACTCAAGACGCCGATGCCGCAAACGAGCAAACTTCACATGTTTTGCGCATCTGCTTATCGGATATTTGATGCCGACGGGCCACACGTGCTCTGAAAAAGTTTTCGGACGCTGCAGCCCGTCTCCTGTGCGTTTCTTGCTCGGCATCGCGTGTACGCTTCTATAAACGTTGAGTGTTCATTGACTCGAGTCGGCTGCTCGGTCGGTTGAGACCGGCGTGCCGTGGGAGCTTTGAAAGCGTGTCGCACACATTACTGCGACGTCGTCGGTTCTGTTTTTTTTTCGCCTCATCGTCGCGGCGGTTCTGTGAACCGGTCGTGCTCAGTTGCGTGCTCGGTCTGCTGAGACTGCCCATCGCGGATTTCGTGAAAGGGTTCACTCGTCGCCGCCACGTCATCGGCCCTGTTTCCTTTCGTTTCCTCATCGCGGCGGCTCTGTTAACAGGGGCCGGATTACGCACCGCTCTCAAACGGATCGCTCTCAAAGGCTATGTCGGATTGGTCAGTTCTGACCGGTGGCCACATTGCTCTTCTGCGTCACCAGTGGACGTCATCAGATGTCATGAACACGAAAGAAGCGATGACACTGAGCACCTAAATATGGCCACCAATTGAGAGCGTTTTTTCGAGAGCGACAGAAGCAGTCTTAAACGTTGGAGAGTGAAAATGGCGACCGCGTACATTGCGATGCGCCACTGTGAGGCATTGTATCGGCAATCCACGGCGAAGAATGAAGCACGAGGACGCATTTGACTTGCCGGACGAGATGTTGTGACTCTGTTCAACTCGGGAACAAGCAGAAAAACTAGTGACTGTGCGACAATTGCAGACGAACATTGATGAATGGCGGCTTGCGGGCGTGTGCGTCGTAAGCGCGACGGCCATCGCACCTCATTTTCTTTTGCTACCAGAGGCTTCCAACCACGATACCACGGTACGTCCAACGTACGTAGGGAATCTAAGGTCGTTTCCATCACACAATGAGTGCGCCGGTAGTGGAAACCATCGGGCGGAACGCTGATTGCCGTCAAGGCACCGTGGGGAAATACGGAAACAAGTCAGTAGGCAAGGGATTCTACGCACGCTGTGAACATCATAATAGTGAGTAGATTTTGTTTTTGACTCCGTGTGTTTGGCCAGTTCGGAAGATCATATTAAACTTGTATTGTGCCTGCTTTATCTCAGATCTGTAACGCGAACACGCGCATTTCGTGACCCTCGCTGCTGTCCCGCCGGACGAACACCTCCTCCACCACGCGATCGTCTAGCGGTGCTCCTGTGCACCGAAAGGTGACTTAAGGTCTGCTGAACGCCTGCGTATTTTTCCTGGTTAAGCTCTACAAACCCGTGTTGGTCTTCGAACGATCTTAATTATATGCACTGATATGTTCAGTACGACCTGTTTTACGTCGGCTTCTCTGGAAGCATTTTTTTTTTCAACCAAAAGGTCTCTTTCCCACTCGTGCATTATTTTTCAACAGTTGCCTTCAAGATGACCTAGCGAGAGCTGTCGAAAGGGTTCTGTATACCCGCCCTTTATATGTAAAGTACAGGATGAAGAGACTATTGATTGTCCAGCACGCCTTGCTCCTCGATGACTGGTTTCGGGCCATTTGTCACGCTCCCTACCTGCGATACATTCGCGACTTGAAAGTGAATGCGCCGTAAAAACGCCTGCTTTTCATTTCAGCAAAGACCGAGAGTGTTGTCTGATGACAACACATTTTTTTTGGAAAACAAGCCTTGCAGGGAGAGACTGACTTAGATTTCAGCTTCGGCAAGAGATCCATGTCCTGAATATGCGAAAACGGGCTATATTCCGAAGAATGCACGTTGCAGAAAAATGTTATGATGGCAAAAGCAATAGGATACGAATATTTATAGTGTGTAACTTTAATTTATGCCTAAGAAATCGGGGTGCTTCTGTTATGATTTAATCATAGCAGGTTATTTATATCACTACCTAGTTACAAGGCTGTCCTTACAATTATGCTTGCCTAAACAGCATTGGCACACGTCAGCATTCCTGCGAATATTTACGATTCTGGCTACGGGCTTCTTAGTATGGATCTTGTATTGTATTAAAGCATGCTCAAAAGCTGTTGAGATTAGTAAAAGGATGGGCCTAAGAGGATGTCATATTTTGATGATGCAGGAGACGGCAACTACCCACTGAAGTCATGGCTGATTACACCAGCGCCAAGCCATCCCAGTCCCAGCTCGCTGTCCCTTCTCTGCTACCGTGTTGCAGCCTGGTACAGTTTGCTGTGTGTTCACTGTGGTGTAAACATGCTTAAACTGAAACATGCAGTGCTAAATTTTCATGATGCTGATTGTAATCAGGAAATACCACCAACAAAGGTCTTTTCACTGCCACTTATATACAGTAGAAACACTTATTTCTTGGCAGCAACATTTCACTTGACTGTTTTTACTGCAAAAGAGGCAGCATATAGAAAAAGCCCATGTAAATTGATGTACATTGACCATACAACATTGACACGTACAATCGAGAATAAATAACTAGGCCCACAGAAGCCATTCCCTTGCATATTGAAGCTACCTATACAAATAGGTACTGTATGCATGGTGCCGTATACAAAACGCTTATATATCAGATATAACAAAGCCAGCTGGATGGTAGACTATTAGACGTCTTGCTCTCTGCTGTAGCAGCTGTTAGGAGAATAGTGCACTTTACTGGGCTTCAGTGCCCAGAATGACTGCTGAATGACAAAAACTTTTAGTGACAATAAAATAACTGTAAGCGTAACAAATGCATTGCTAGGGCGATGTGTGAATGAAGGTTATTTTACACTAATAAAACTTGCAACACTGTCAAGAAGAATACTAAGCAGCTTGAAAACAGTAGAGTAATCTAAACTATAAGCATCCAAAAATTGAATACGCAAAAAAAGTGTGAGAGGTACACCTTTTGCACAGCTACGTGTGTCATTGGCATTTATTTCCCAAGTCGCTTTCAACAAATAGCCCCAAAACTTCATCTTTTGTTCAAACTGACATTTTAATAGAAAAGACGTGTACGTAATTCACACAATATTAAAGAAATGAGGAATGTGTATCAAATGAACATGTTTTGAAACTCTACAGAGACTCCTTGATAAATATAAAGGCACCTGAAAGCTAGTGCACATTATTCACCTTCGAGATATCTGCACACCTCTCTCGTGGGCTCTTTGTCATATTGCGATCGCGGAAATTGAGCCGATTTACCAGCTCGCGTGAGATATCGCACACCAGCATACATAATGCGCTTGCCTTTCCCACCGACATAGTGGATACCGTCTAACACGAGCAGGCACTATGACACTGTCAGAGCAGGTTTCCAATCATGTGCTACCACTTCCCGTTGCGCGAAATGCAACATACTAGACATCTTTGTTCAGGCCTACCTTTATCGCCTCTTAAACGGAGGTCTGGTAGAACAAACTCGTTCTCGCCTCGGTGACGGTAAAAAAAATCTAAGTGTTTTCTTTCCCTTGATCAAACTGAATGGAGAATAAGCATCAGATTCTGTACCTTACACAGTCTGAACATGAGCAAATAAACATGAACGGAATGGAGAAGCAGCAACAGTAATCGGAATATCAAGAACCGAGCTCAATGTGCCTTCAGTCAAGTGGTTGCGAAGCACAGCAACGAGTCACGGTAGCTTTCACGAGAAAGTCAGTGGTGGAGGGTCGTGCGTTGGATCTCGTTTCCCGCACTGCAGTCGCGAGCTCTTGCATAGCGACAGCCACCTACTTTACCAATACTGCCAGCTTCCACCTGTCGGTAGTGGTAACAGTGTACTTCATTTTCCTCTTGTATTTCCTGAAGGAACCGAACACTAGATCACATGGCTCCCGCTCGTCGCTCTTGTCATCGCTGGTAAGCAATGATGGAACACACTGACTCTCTTCAGCAAGTCGACTTAGTCAATTTTCATGACCAACACTTTCAAAAATTCCTCTATGCTTATTTGTAGTTTTTAGCTTAAAATTATGTTGCTTAGGTAAATAGAATATTCCTACTTTTATTCGCTGCGTTTTCACGAGAAATGTTTGTACACGGCCCTCTTATCGTGCAAATAAACTTTTCCGGGGAGGGGGGCTCTGCTATTAAGCACCCTAGCTTTGCTAGTAATTGGCTAAAGCCGCGATGTCATCAAACTTCAAATGTCTGGGCCTCATTTTAGATGTCACGCTCTCAAACTTGAGAGAGTGACGTCCAAATGACGAGGCCCAGCGTGACAAATGTCCCGAGAGCAAGGCGCGCTGGATCTATTGAACCCTTTCGACAGCTCTCGCTGGGTCATCTTGAACACTACTGTTGAGAAGAAAAGAGAACTTGCCTCTCTACGTTTCAAACAATGCACGATTGGGTACGAGACCAGCTTTTCGTTGGAGGCGAAAAGCAAGACGCCCGTGTGCTGTGCGATGTCAGTGCACGTTAAAGAACCCCAGGTGGTCGAAATTACCGGAGTCCTCCACTACGGCGTCTCTCATAGCGTGAGTTGCTTTGGGACGTTAAACCCCACAAACCAAACCAAACCAAACCTTTTGGCAGGAAAAAAAGCCTTGCAGAGAAGCCGACTTAGAAGTGGTGCATTGCGCACATCAATGCCTATGATCAAGATCGTTCGATGACCAAAACGGGTCTTTTAGAGCTTGACCAGGAAAAAGACGCAAGTGTTCAGCAGACATTCGTTCACCTTTCGGTGCACAGTACCGCTAGACGAACGCGTCGTGACGGAGGCGTTGGTCCGGCGGGGCAGCGATGGTCACAATATGAGCCTGTTCGCGTCTCAGATCAGATATAAAACAGGCACAATACAAGTTTACTATGATCTTCCGAACTCTTAGCTAACACACGCAGTCAAAAACAAAATCTACTCACTATTGTGATGTTCTCCACGTGCGTAGAACCCTTTGTCTAGCGACTTGTTTCCGTATTTACCCGCGGCGCCTTGACGGCTATCAGCGTTCCGCCCGATGGCTTCCGTCTGCTAACGATGCAAACAATCATACATTCCCTACGTAGGTTGGAAGCAAAGTGTAGTCGTGGTTTTAAGCCTCCGATAGCAAAAGAAATGCGGTGCGCCCGCCGCCGAGGTGACAACGCACTCGCCCGCAAGCCTCCGTTCATCAATGTTCGTCGGTAATCGTCGCACGGTCACTGCACTTTCTGCTTGTTCCCGAGTTGAATAGAGTCGGAACAACTCGTCCGGCAAGTCAAACGCATCTTCATGCTTCATCCCTAGCCGTGGACTGCCGACACAATTATGCCGCACAGCGGCGCACCGCAATGTACGCGGTCGCCAATTTCGCTCTCAAACGTTTGAGACTGCTTCGGCGGCTCTCAAAACAACGCTCTCAATTGGCGGCCATATTTAGGTGCTCAACGTCATCGTTTTTTCGTTTTCATGACGTCTGATGACACCTGCCGGTGACGCGGAAAATTAATATGGCCGCCAGTCAGAACTGACCAATAGGACATACGCCTTTGAGAGCGATTTTGAGAGCGATCCGTTTGAGAGCGGTGCGTAATCCGGCCCCTGGTTGATATTCGCGCGTTGCGTGCTTGGTCTGCTCAGACTGCCCATCGCGCCTTTTGTGAAAGAGTTTGCTCGTCGCCACGACAAGGTAGATATACCATGGTAGCGAAGGCTCAATAGACCGCCATGGGTCCAAAAAATGGCGGCTCATGGGCACAGCCATATTGGGGGGCAACTACGTATGAGTGACGTTAAATGACTTCACGCATACGTATGTTTTAGCGCGAATTTTAAAGTTGTCTTTTTATAGAACCCGCATTTTCAAGCCGGTATCTCATGAATTAAGGCTGCCTTTCAGTGCGCACCAATCTTTGCCAGTCAAATGTGCTCGAGTTCCTGCTAGTTATGGCCTTGCTAATGTGCAATTCGGAACCCAATTAAAGTGACTGGCAAAGAAGGCAGCATAGAAAGGCAGCAGCACTTTCAGACGCTGGCTTACCTTGGCTGGCTAAGCATGCAATCATGCATGATTCGTAGTGAAAACCTTGGTGGAAATACTGGTGCTAGTACTTTTGAGTACAAGCACAGGCTCAAGTGCACACTTTGCAATACAGTGTACGGCAAGTATGGTTTTCATATTCATGGTTTAATACAACAACCAAACAAATACAGTGATGAAGCACACCAACAAAAAATACGCGTCACAGGCAGCTCAAGCAGTAATTTCTTTAAGCTGGCTATTCATCTCAATGGTCACTGTGCGGATAGAAAAAAGCCCTGCAGTTCCACGAACGTTGCCAGGTAGGAAATTGAAAAACGTAGAAGACAGTGCTAAGACAGCTTCAGTTGAGGCAAACATGACATGACATAAGTAGGCGCATCAACACATAAACACAGCACACTGGGATTACTCTTCACACTTCATTTCTTCAGCTGAAAGATATTAACAGCTGTGTTTACATCTACAGGACATGTTGAAGCTAGCTTTAGCATCAACAAACCTGCTCAACGCAGGAGCACACCACACATTGAGCCTACGTACAACCTCCAGAACTACTTCTAGTCGTCAGCCGGATCAATTTGAAGTAATTCTAATGCAACAAAAGCATACACGAAGTACAGCTTATACCGTTGTCACATGGGCATTTCGAAGGCCCTCGAACCAACTGTCTGACTCGAAGGCCTTCGAAAGCTGCCACACGGGCGTTTTCATTGGCCATTGAGTCGACAGTCTATCGAGTCGACGGGACAGCTCATAACTCTATCGAGATCTCGAAGGCCTTCGATCGTCGCGCAAGGTTGCTAGCGTTGACCCGAGGAGAGTCACGCACACACTTGCACAGCGCCTTTTACGGTAAAAAAACGTTAACAAACGTTATTATTTTATATATTTAATTTACGCGGTAAAATATTAATACCCGTAATAATTTTAATATAGCATCGCTCTTTTTTTAGGCATATTATTTATGTAATCTCGACTATTGTAGCATGCGCCGCCGAGAAAAACAAACACAATGAAGAGCACAATCGTATGAACGCCAACGCATTAAAAAAAGCTGTCCTTGAATAACTAAACACCTGCAGTTACTAAAAAAAGGTAACAGTTATATTTTATTTTGCATTTATAGAGATATCTTAGTTCTTTAAGCAAAACCGAAAGCAACGATAGTGGCGCCATAAAAGTTTGGCGCCAAACACCAGATCTATATCAATAGCCTTCGAGTTTTGCCGTGTAGCAGCGGCACAACTCTTTCGAGTTCGATCGCGATTGAAAATCTCGAAGGCCGTCAACTCAATCGCCTTTGAAAATGACAGTTTGACTGGGGTATTACACCGATATTCAAGGACATTAACGTGGCAGTACGGCATGTAATCATTGTACTCTACCTTACAACATAGCCAAATAGAGGTTCAGGGCTGTTCTGCTGTCGTTGTGCTTCAAATGATCCTACTAAAAGCACTCAAGATGCAACAAGCCTGCTTAAAGGTGGCTTGGTAGCCAGTGGTGCTGAGTGGCAGTTACGATGACAATGGTTCATTTCATTATACCTGCGAGCACGAGACTGGAAGAGTTGAGCAGGTGTTAAAATTGACCCGAATGCCATGAAAACTAGGCGAATTTACTGCCTAGAAGGTCTCCATTAGGAGCCATTCACTTTATCTTTGTTGAAGTATATCTGATAATATTCTGCAAGTACATAGGAGACACTTGAACAGGCGGCTGCAAATGGCACAAAAGCACCCTAAAAGTGTGACATAGTGGAATGAAGGATGAAAGATGCAGGCTATTTTGCAGCTTGTGCAATGTAGCAACTTCAAAAAACACTACCACTAACTCCAGAATTACAGTTTTCTTTTGCTCCACTCACTGCCTACTTCGTGGCTTTCCGTTTAGTTGTTTGACTGTGCAGTTTAAGATTTTTGCTGCGTGCAAGCCAATGCAACCTCACCCTGACGAACAGGGAAAATAAACTATCATAAACATCATCCCCACACACAGTCAGCGATTTTTCTACCTTGGCTTGAAGCAACACACACAGATCATGCCCTACATGTTCTTTTCCTATAACATTGGAGGTAGATACAACAAAAAGCTGCTCGAAAGCATTGATGAAAGCTACAAAGGAGGGTGCCGGAAGCGATAGGCTTCCAAAGCCACCTTCTCCCGGATTTTTGGCACTTAGGTACAAGAGAACTTGGTAATGATCGGCAAACGTGGCGGTTTCTAGTCTTGGTTCACACGTAAGTAACCATGTAACACACCTGTGGTCATTCATAAAATTGTCGGCAAGCCACCCAGCAAAGTAGACAATGTTGTTCTCTGCCATTGGAGATGGATAATCAGAAGCCAAAACTTCTACTGCAACTGGCAAAGATGTGGTAGCTGTGCAAAGAGAAGGAACAGATTTAGTAAAACAAACTGGGAGAGTGGCTAGAAGGCTAGACATGTCTTCAGCACAGTTGCTGCTTTCCGACAGTTTGAAGAGGTTGCTGACTAAAAGATGTCTGAATGCTGCTAGAAACTGCCGGCAGGACGAGTTGCTGTTTGACCCGGCTTTTGACCTAACAATTGAAAAAGTGTTTTCGAGTGCATCCTGGTTGAGGTGTCTGGTAAGGAGGTAAGTGAAACCATAGCGATAGGCCAGGTGGTTCCAGAACAGCAGCACAGCCCTCATTTTAGGAAACGTAGCGCAAAGAAGACAAGGACAAAAAAAAGAAGGAAACACACACGAGCGCTCGTGTGTGTTTCCTTCTTTTTTTGTCCTTGTCTTCTTTGCGCTACGTTTCCTAAAATGCGAATGCACCAACTCGCCCGATTTAGCATTCTTGTGCAGCCCTCATAGTCTGGCAGAAGCCCCGGATGCAAAGAGGCTGCCGTGCGCAGCCTAGAACTTCGATGTGCTCAAAAACTGCAATGCAGTCTTCCAAACAATCTTCGTGCACAGATCCTGCACACATCGCAGAGGCGTACGGAGACTTTCCCCGCTCTTGCGAAATATTTAAACTATCGAAGAGTCTATCGATTCTATCAAAAAGTCTGGCTGTGTGGATAGCCTCTGCTGGCAATTGCTGGAATGTTACTAATGTGCACATTGCAGCAGCGCAATGATTGCTGAATACCTGTGCCGCGAGTTTTACAGACATCTTCGAAGCAAAAGTTAAATCGAAGTGCCGGGCACTCAACTTCGGGGTGGACCGAATTTGCATTTCTCTATCGCTCTCATAAGCCTCTCGTAAGAGCTCGTAAGAGTGTCACTGCGTACCCTGAAGTTGTACTTGAAGAACATATTGCGCAAGCAGTTCAGCAAATGTGCTGGATCAAAAATAAAGAAAAGTGCTTAACCATTCACATTTAAGTAGGGCTTCTCAGGGGTCGCAAGGTTTGAGAACAAAGAAACATTCTGGTTCCTCTGATCGCAAACCACTGCCACAGGCTGCAATCCAGCTCCCACCAACATTTCGTGACATTTAAAGAGAAGGTTATGCAGAACAGTCGCAGGCGCCGCCTTATCTGCAAAGAAATAGCCAAGAGGCTGCTTCCACGGCGTACATACTCCTTTGGCTATGAGCACAAGCGCCTTGTTTGCAAGATTTGGACCTTGTTCTGCACTGTACTCTTCGAGTCTTTCAAACCTGTCAGACACTGGATTGTACGACAGCTCCTTTGAAATATGCATCTCGTCAAATATTATGGTGCAAGCCCTGTCTTGTCGCGGAAAAGACGCTGCCCGTCTCTTGATCAAAGCAAAAACTTCAGGATAAAATCCAACCCTGAGTGGTACGTGTGCAAGCCACAGCTGCAGAGACCTAAAAGATGAAAGTTTTAGGAGTTTCCTGCAGTATCTAACCTTTCGGCCTGTGGAAGTATAAACCTAAAGCAAAGGCTTTATTTTGGCTCCACCATCGACGGCCAAACCTGCTGACATTTTGCATCTTCAACTAAGCTTCAATAAAAGCAGCAACAGCTGGTGTTAAACGCTCACGCAGACTCTGTACCAATTGAGCAGTGGTCTTCATCATTCTGTGCTGGAGGAGCCATTCTTGCAGCCTCTTGTTGCGGTTAGGAGCTGCCCGAGCTTAGCACGAAGTTTCTGAAGTGGCCGCCTGTCATTGATGGGGGCTGGTGGATGATCCTGCAAGGAACGGAATTGACGGAAGAGCAATAAGTTGCTACGTCTGGTTTAGTCATACCTGCATGTAATCTGGCAGCACCAAGAATTGCGCAATATTGTGAAAGAGTTCTAAAACTGCTAACCTTCATGAGAAAATGGCGAACTGCTGAACGGAGCTCCTGGTGACAGATCAGCACGCCCTCACAGTGCTGTGGCCAACCCCGCCGTGCCAGGTTCCAAAGATAAACCGCTGGCTTCAGTGTTTATTCTTATTCTGTGCTTATATGTGTGGTCAGCTGCGACCACAGAATGTAAAGAACAAAATATAGTGACAGCACAGTTCTGGAAGTGAAGCCAGAAACCCAACAATGCGCAAATAATAACCAAGCACCACAGGCAGAATTAACACTTACCGGAACCATCATCAATCCATTGGCGTGGGAACAAGCTTAGGGCAGCATAGAAAAAGCAGAGCTAGCATCATCTGCATCTGCTCAGCGCGCAGATGAGGAATTGTAGCATATTTCTGAGCCATACCTCCTCAGGCTGTTCCAGCAGACACGAAAGAACAATCACCTTTTTGGAAGAGTTGCAGTGACTGGGACGACTGACTCTGGATGTACCCCTCGGCAACAGGTTCACCGGAGACAGTGGCTATCACAGGAAGCAGTTGAATTGGCTCTAAATTGTCACCATTTTCAAAAGACTTATCCCAAATATGCATGCAACCCTGCTCACCTGGTTCTCCAGCACTGTGCACTGATGCCGAAGTTTCACTCAGAGAAGGTGAAAAATCCATGTCGGTGCTGCATTTGCTTGAGGTGTCTGAAATGGCAACATTATTGCGGAAAGGAAAGAGAACTCAATACTTTTATGGTAAATAATCTTCAAAAAACTAAACCTACCATAGCATGCGGTTCACATACGACATCACTATAGGAAACACCCCACCTTCGCTCCGCCGAGTTCGCTTGCCTGCCCCCTGACTCTGCTGTTTACCTACCTCTGTCACCTTTCCCGCCTGTGCCTGACGGTGACTATGTTGCTTGCCCTATCACCGAGGTCTTTCTTGACCGCAACGTCGTTCTTCCTCATCTCATCGTACGCGTTACACAGAACAGCGCCTACCTTCCTATCCTGAACTTCACTCTGTCACCCTAAGTTCTCCCCGAAGGAATATCCCTTGCTACCTTGTCCCCTCTCACAGACTGCACCATTTGTGCACTCACTCCTGGCCCACATTCAAGCGGCCTTCCAACACCCGTACTCCCCACCACAATTACCGACTCTATTTCCGCAATGATTGCCTCTGACCTCAGCCCCGAACACGCTCAGGACCTGCACAACCTTTTGTTACCCTTCTCCGACATTTTTGACTTTGCTGCCGGTTCTCTGGGCCAAACATCAGTTGTGACTCACTGCATTGACACCGGCGATGCAAACCCTGTACATCGGAGGCCTTATCGTGTGTCCATTTCTGAGCGCCAAGTCATCCAGCAGGAGGTCGACAAGGTGTTGGGCAGCGATATCATTGAACCTTCGAACAGCCCCTGAGCATCTCCTGTCGTGCTCGTTAGAAAGAAGGACAACAGTTGGCGCTTTTGCATCGACTATCGACATCTGAACAAGATCACAAGAAAAAATGTTTACCCGTTGCCGCGAAAAATAAAGCAAGAAACGTGCGGTAGGCGGTGCGCTAATTTCCTCGCGAAAAGTACGGCTTCATGCGCACTACACGGACAACCTCGGATTTCTGCTGGCGAAGAGTAGAAGAAAAGCCGTCCGGAAGCACTTCGTACGTGACGTCGCTCAGCTGACGGAGCACTTTGTATGGGCCAAAGTACTGCTTCAGAAGTTTTTCGGATACTCCCCGACGTCGAATCGGAGTCCAAAGCCACACTCTATCGCCCTGTTCGAAAGTCACTACACGGAGGCGGTTATCGTAACGCTGGGCGTCTCGACCTTGCTGGTTCCGGATGCGTGCCCTCGCCAGCTGTCGCGCTTCTTCTGCACATTGAGTGAACTCCTTGGCGCCAACTTCGAGGTCACGGCCGTCGTGGGGCAACATGGCTTCGAGCATTGTCGAAACTTCGCGGCCATACAATAAGGAGAACGGCGTCATTTGCGTTGTTTTTCGCTGCACCGTATTGTACGCACACGTGACGTATGGGAGGACGTCATCCCAAGACCAATGTTCAACATCCACGTACATGGTCATCATGTCGGCGAGAGTTTTATTCAGACGTTTTGTCAAGCCATTAGTTTGTGGATGGTAGGCGGTTGACTTGCGACGGGTAGTGCCGCATAGCTGCATGAAAGTTTCCAGTAGCTTAGCAGTGAAAGCAGTGCCTCGGTCCGTTATTATAACTGTCGGGGCGCCGTGCCTCAGGACTATGCGTTCAAGGAATATTTTCGCTGCCTCGATTGCCGTACCACGCTGGAGGGCCTTCGCTTCAGTGTAACGCGTGAGGTAATCTGTAGCGACAATTATCCACCTGTTGCCGGAATCAGAAATCGGAAAAGGACCCAACAGATCCATGCCAACTTGTTCGAATGGGCATCTTGGACTTTAAACAGGCTGCAGTAAAGCGGCCGGTTCCACAGGCGGTGTTTTCCGTCACTGGAAATCATGGCATGTTCTCACGTAATGTCGTACTGCGGCCGCAAGGTTAGGCCAGTAATAACTATTCTTAATTCGGGCCGAGTTCGAGCATACCCCAGGTGACCCGCGGTGGGCTCGTCATGACATGCCTGTAAGATTTCTTCGCAAAGAGACTGTGGTACGACGAGGAGGTAATCTCTTCCCGTCGGAGCGAAGTTGATCTTGTATAAGACATTGTTTCGCATGCAGAACGGTGAATGCGTTCTGGCGAAGAGACGGGGAACTTCTGTAGTGCGCGCTTCCAGAAAATCGATAAGTGGTGCGAGAGTCGGATCGTTGCGTTGCTGCTGCGAAACAGTGAGCGCGTCGACGGGTGCGATAAAGGGAAAGTCTCGTTCTTCGTCTTCCCGCGCAGCCTCGACAGGTGAACGGGAGAAGCAGTAAGCGTCGTTGTGCTGACGTCCAGACTTATACACGATGGTCATGTCGAACTCCTGTAGCCGTAAGCTCCATCGTGCAAGGCGTCCGGAGGGGTCTCGCAAGTTCGTTAACCAGCACAGAGAGTGGTGGTCACTCACAACCCTAAAGTTGCGGCCATAAAAACAGGGTCGAAATTTCATCACCGCCCATACAACAGCCAGCCATTCTTTTTCGGAGGTGGAATAGTTCGATTCGGCACGGGACAAAGTCCGGCTGGCGTATGCGATAACTAGCTCGGCACCGTCTTGCCACTGGACGAGTACAGCGCCTAGACCCACGCTGCTGGCATCTGTGTGGACCAGAGTCTCGGCATTCGCATCGAAATGGGCCAGCACAGGTTTTGTCTGCAAGCGGTGCCGTAACTCGTCGAATGCCTTTTGCTGTTCGCCCGTCCAGGTGAAGTTGACATCATCCCGGGTGAGACGTGTCAACGGAGCAGCAATGCGTAAAAAGTTTTCAATAAAGCTGCGGTAATAGGCGCAGAGGCCCAAGAAACGGCGAACTGCCTTCTTGTTACATGGAGTAGGGAATTTGGTGACGGCTGCTGTTTTAGCACGGTCGGGTTGAACTCCTCGATGGCTGACGACGTGGCCCAAGAACGGGAGCTCTTCATAGCCAAAGTGACACTTTTGTGGTTTTAACATGAGGCCGGCAGATCTGATAGCCCGTAGCACAGCGGATAAACGTTGGAGGTGTTCCTCGAACGTTGGTGAAAACACAACGCCGTCGTCGAGGTAGACTAGACACATCTGCCATTTAAGACCAGATAGAACTGCGTCCATCATTCGCTGAAATGTCGCTGGAGCGGAGCACAATCCGAAAGGTAGGACTTTGAATTCATAAAGTCCGTCGGGCGTGACAGACGCTGTCTTCTCATGGTCACGTTCATAGACTTCGATCTGCCAGTAACCGCTCTTAAGATCAAGCGATGAAAAGTAGCGCGCCTGGCGCAACCTGTCTAATGAGTCATCAATGCGTGGCAGCGGGTAGACGTCTTTTTTGTGACCTGATTGAGCTTACGGTAGTCCACACAGAACCTTAAACGTCCATCTTTCTTCTTAACGAGGACAACAGGCGAAGCCCAGGGACTCCTCGATGGTTGTATGACACTGTCATTTAACAACTCGTCTACCTGTTGAGCAATGACTTCGCCTTCCCGCGGTGACACTCGGTAGGGGTTCTGTCGGACTAGTCGGGTGCGGTCGTCAGTTATTATGCGCTGCTTGGTCAAGGGCGTCTGTTTAACCGCGGAGGCGTGTGAGAAGCAGTCTTGTAACTGAAAGAGTAGCCCGACAAGTCTTTCCTTTTCTGCTGGTGGTAGAGCGGGATTCACATCAGGGTCGAAGTTGGGCATTTGGCTGGCAGACGTGTTGGTCTCAAGAACAAAGCAGTCGTGGGCAGCTTCTGCGACACCTTCAAAGTAAGCTACCGTGGTGCCTTTAGCGATGCGTTGCCGTTTGTTTCCGAAGTTCGTAATCAGCACGTGAGCTGGGCCATTAGTCACATGAACTATACCGCGTGCAACACAGACTCCATGATGTAACACAACCTCTGTGTTCTGTTCGGCAACACCGGCTGCACAGGACTGATCGTCGCACCTGACTGTGACTAGAGCAGACGAACGTGGCGGGATGAATACATCTGCGTCAACGATGCGTAAAGGTGCGTGGCGTCGTTCTGAGTCAGCGGTCATTGTTGCAGGCGTCAAAAACGTTACAGTACGGCGAGGAACAATAATAATGGCCCCATGCTCACGTAAAAAGTCCATGCCGAGTATGAGGTCCTTGCAGCAGTGCGGCAAGATAACAAAAATGGCTATAAAGGCTGAATCGGCGATGGTTACTCGGGCAGTGCATCGTCCGATCGGCGTCATGAGGTGACCGCCAGCAGTACGAATCTGCGGCCCCAGCCATTCAGTTTTCCTTGGAGAGCCGATCTGCGAAATTCTTGCTTATTATTGAAAAGTCTGCTCCGGTGTCTACCAAAGCGGTTACTGGGTGTCCGTCGACGAGAACGGAAAGGTCGGCGCTAACAACGTGATCGGCTTGAGGTTGATTGGGAGTTTCGGGTTCATGGGGCAGCGGAGGAATCGTAGTTACAGCATCGGGCTGAGTCGTCACGGGAGGGTCTTCGGGACATCAATTTCGTTCGTCAGCAACATGCCTCCTGAGGTCGCCGCCTTCAGTTTCCCTGGTGTGGGCTTGGCGACCGGCGCCTCGGCACATGATTAAACTCACGGCGGCCGGGTGCCGAGTAGCGCACGGGAGAAGACTGTGTACTGTCGCTCGAAGAGGTTGCCCGGGTTGCCAGATATTCTTCGATTTCTGGAGGGCGTTCGCCGACCCGGGGACGCGGGAAATCACGAGCAAAACTCCGAAGACCGAGTTCACGGTATGGAAAACGGCGGTACAAGTGGCCGGGTTCTCCGCAGTGGCAGCACAGCGGCCGTTGGCAAGGAGTTCGCCAGACGTCTGCCTTCCGAACCGGTTGCTGCATGACGGGGCTCGGCTGGGATGGCGGCTGGTAGGGAGGCTGGTAGGATAGTGGCTGAGGAGCGGACGGCTGCATGACGAGGCTCTGCTGGAATGGCGGCTGGTAGGACTGATGGTAGAACGGTGACTGCAAAGTGGGCGGCGGCTGTGCTTCAAAACGAAGCTGTTGCGCAGGAGGCACTGCAGGCCGACGAAGAGCCGCTGCGTAATTCATAGAACGTGGCTCCGAGAGTGACTCAGGCGGTGACAATGTTTGACGTATTTCTTCCCGCACGGCTTCGGAGACAGCCACGGCAGTCGGGTTTGGCGATCCAAGATTGAACTTGAGGAGCTCATCGCGAACTACCCCGCAGATCAGCTCACGCAGAGAGTGATCGTCAGGGGACCCGTTTCAATGTGGCCACACTACTGAAGGGCTGACCACAGGCAGACTCCGTGCGCCGGTATCTTTGCTGCAGGGCTCACTCAATGAGGGTAGCTTCATTGATGCAGTCCGCGACGGTTTCAGGTGGACTCCGAACCAGACCAGCGAAGAGGGGTTCTTTTACGCCCTGCTTCAGGTGGCGCAACTTTGCTGATTCCGTCATGTCGGGATCAGCCCGTCGGCAAAGACGCGTCACGTCCTCGGCGAACATGGCCACTCTTGCGTTAGGTAGTTGCACACGAGCTTCTATGAGGCGGCGTGCGCGATCACGGCGGTCGTGGTTGGCAAAAGTTTCCCGCAGCTGGTGAAAGGAATCGCAGTTTTGAAGACTGGCCTCCCTATACTCACACCATGTTTTAGCACAGTCTTCAAGCGCGAAATATACATTGCGCAGCTTCTGAGCCGGGTTCCACTGATTAAATTGCGCCACTCGCTGGAACTGGTCGATCCAGTCGTCGACATATTCCCCAGTACCGCCATGGAAACTGGGTGGCGTACGAGGCTGCTGAAGCAGCAACTGATGCTGACTTGCCTGGGCCATTGCAGAAGTCTCTAAGTGCTGGTCAGCTGGCGTCGGTTAAGGTAGAGGAGCGAATTCCGGCGTCAGACCACGGAGGCGACGGCTGCAGCGATGAACGGGTGTAGATACGAGCGGAAGCCGGTTGGGACTCGACGAGCGGCTGCGAGAGGCCCGAGACATTTAGTTCAAGGCCTCACCTCCACCAGTGTCACGTAGCCGTTTAGGCCCGTAACCAGAAGGTTGGGTTTTAACGGGGGGTTGAGCTAGCAGGCGCAGAAGAGCAGGTCCGGAGCACCGAGAGACGGCAGCTGACTTCAGCTTCTTCTTTTTCTTCTTCTTTTTCTCCCTCGTTGTAATGGCACATACCCACAGTGGGGGATTGGCCAGAATTCGTTGTAGGTGACATAATATATGTGATAATGTCGATTTGACTGTATGATATAGATAACCTAATAATTAGGAGCTAGTGTTGCTGAAATAACTTGAAATTTTGAGGCGATGTAATATAAAGCAATGAAAAAAAGGAATAATATTGTAAATTACTAAAACTAATAATAAGAAAAAAAAATTCAATTCAGACAGATCAACACTAACACAAAAATCTTTTAGTAGCAATATTATAATTACGAAGTAATTCACACACCGGTTTTAGGGCATACCCTTTGACGGTTGAACCATTGGAGAGGTGGACAGAAACTGTAAATGGCAATCCTAGGCGAGTAAGAGGTATTTCTAGATAATGTCTTCTCTGAGTAGCATACCTGTGGCAGGAGAGGATGTAATGTTCAATTGTTTCCACGTCATTACATGACGCACAAAGATTCGACGGCGTGAATACAGATCGACATAAATAAAGATTGAGGGAAGGAATTCTACAGCGCATGAGCGTCATGGAAACATCACATTGCCTCGAGGTACAACATCGGACATTCCAATGGAAATTTAAATGGTTAAAATCCGTAGTCGCAAGAAGTGGCTCATGGCTCAAGGAGTTTAACGTTTGAAATCGTTCAAAACGGGATATATTTAGCAAGATAACAATGGGTACAACATCGGCAACAGGCCCACTGAGAGATGAATTTGCTAAATAATCCGCCTTTGTATTAGAAGCGATGCCGCAGTGTCCCGGAACCCACTAAAAACGTACTTCCTGTAAGTGTATCGGAAGGAAAAACATCAGGGTTTGTTTCAAAAGACGCATTTTCGGACTTTCTAATGCTGCTAAGACTGACAGGCAGTCAGAGAGTATGATTACGTGAGTAACATTACCTAGAATTTTTTGAAGGGCCAAACCAATTGCAAGCAATTCAGCAGTAAATATTGGTGTGTAATCAGGGATCCGTACAGAAAAACTCCAATCAAGTGCCTTGGAGTAAATCCCTATTGCTGCTTTTTCATTTCGTTGTGAGGCATCTGTGAAAATAGCTACGTTTCGTGGATATTGTAATAGATAATCTTCAAGGTGTCCCTTTATTACCGCGGTAGTCAAGTGTTTTGCATTAGATGGCAACGACTGGTTAAAGCACAGTGGGGAAGTAACTTGAACATTGCCAGCGCGTCTTACTGACCTAAGCGAAACTGCAATTTTGGACACCAAGGACTGAGTAAATACAAATTGTGGTTGCTTATATTGCGGCCAATGATAATCTAGAAACTGAGATTTGTGTTTAATAAAAATGGGAGAAGCCACTCCAGACAGAGATTCCAGTGCTCTTAAAAAGGTTCGCACAGTTAGCAGCTCAAATCGAAAGTTCAAGTTACGTACACGGGCCTCTAAATAGAGGACTGCATTTGAAACTGTTCTTGGCAACCCCAAACATAGTCGTAAAGCGCGCTTCTCCAGTAGCAACAAAGGTCGTAGTTTGTATTTAGGACTGCCCAAGAAAAGAACACAGCCGAACTACAGAATTGGTCTCAAATAAGTTTTATGGAGAAACAAAAGAGTATCTCTACGCATACCGAATTTCTTATGGCTAATTCGAATCAGGCGACCAAGGGCTCGCTCACCTTTTATTCAATTACTTTTGATATGAGGCCGCCAGTCTAATTGGGAGTGGTATAATACACCAAAGTATTTTAAGGATTCAACCTGTGAGATTTGTGAACCGCAATAAGCAAGGGAAATATAAAGAGGGTGTGCCGGTGGGAAAACGAGTACTGAGGATTTCTTCACGTTGAGAGTTAATTTAACTTTACGGAGTCAAACTTCAAAGGCATTCAGTAGGCTTGCAATAGCTGATATAAGGAATGAACATCTCGTGCAGAAGAGAAAAAGGCAATATCATCCGCATACACTTACACTTTTGTATTTGGATGAACAGGAATATCTCTCATTAATATATTAAATAGCAATGGAGACAGCACCGATCCCTGAGGCACGCCTCTAGTTTGGTAATAAGTTTCAGAAGTTATAGAACCTCTCGTGGAGAAAAATTTTCTATTGCTTAAGAATTCTTTTAACCATGCAAACATGTAAGAAGGTGACCTAATTTCGTTTATCGTATTCAACAGAATAGAGTGTTCTACACTGTCATATGCTTTGGCGATATCCAAAGTGACCAATGCCGACACTTCTTTCTTCTTCATTGCTAACCTAATTCTACTTTCCAAATCTGTATGAGCCCTCAAAATGGAGCACCCTTGACGAAAACCAATTTGTGCATCATTAAATGCATTCAAGGTCATCACATGGTTTTTGAGGCGCCGGAGAACTATGCGTGCAATAAGTTTCACTAGATTTGAAGTTAGAGAAATTGGCCGAATATTATCCAAATCAATGCCTTTTTTCGGATCTTTAAGGCTTAGTATAATTTTTGCAACTTTCCAGTCTTTAGGTAACCAAGCATTTTCCAGAGAAAAATTGACAATATTCAACACCTCCGAGCTGTGGTCTTGCACTAAAGCTTTCAGCATAGCCACTGTAATACCGTCACACCCTGGAACTGCAGGTTTCAGAGCAGCCGCTATAAAATGCAATTCCGGTGGCTCAACTGCAACGAAATCAGCACTTGGTGTAGGTCGAAATAACGGAACCACCGTTTGCGTTTGAAAGCGAATAGCAAGACCGTTCGCAATTTGTTCAAGTTTCGCTTTTGCTTCATTGGGTGATAACACCTCTGCCTCGGTTACATGTGGCGGAGAAGAACTTTGGTTGCGTTCCATGAACCTATACAATGTCTTCCGATTATTTGGATTAGAGAGATAAATATTCATATTAGCATTATACTCATCCTTTGCTATACGAATAGTTTTTTTAAATGAAGCCGCATATAATTTATAATTTATCCAATTTTGGGGACACTGGTTATGGGAAAGGCTCTTCCACGCAGCTTTTCTATGACGGAATGCTTTCTCACATTCTTCGTTCCACCATCGGCATGACATTTTGTTAGGGACAGACGATTTCACAGTGAACACTGAACACTGAACGCTCAGTGGCATCTAGCAGAGAAGAGAGTGCTTGTTGAGCACGTTCAGAGTGCTGAGATGATGCTATTGAGGAAAAAGAGGAGTTCACAAACGTTTTAAAGAGTTTATGGTTGACAAATTTTTGTTCACAAGTAGTTACTCTAAGGGGAGTAGATTCTATATAAAACGTAACTGGAAAGTGGTCGCTAGATGTACCACAATCCACAGTAGCCCATTATGAGACCCTTACTCCATTTGCTGCTAACGTTAAATCAACTACTGACCTAGAAGCTGCTCGCATGTAGGTTATGCCTGGACTAATACATCAATGCACATCATTTACAGACATCCAGTTCCAAAGTCGCTGCCCACATATATCTGAACGGTAACCCCAAATAACATGGTGTGAATTAATATCGCCAGCAATAATCAGTCTGTTGGTTGAACTCAAAAGATCACTTACATCATCTGTTGTACGGACACCTGTTGGGAAGTAGACATTTGCAATAGTGAGAGGAGCAGACTGTGTAATTGCGATATCAACTGCAAGCAGTTCGCAGTCTCGTCGTAGAATTTTGTATGACACCTTCGCCCGATGAATCGTTTTTGACGAAATTAATGTTAGCAAGCCGCCACCCCGGCCGCTAGTGAGATCTGATCTAAAAGTTCTAAAAACTTTAGAGAAAATGGCCGATTTGGCAAAAGCCAAGTTTCTTGTAATAAAATTATGTCTGGGTTGAAATTTTAGATAAGATTCTGTAAATCGTGAAACGAAGATGCAATTGAACGACAATTCCACTGTAGTACTTTTAACGCCACGGGGCACTTCTTCGAGTCCGCGCACGAGACTCTCGATGAGCAGCCGCCTAGCGGCTGTTGTTGCACACGCTACAATATCATGCGAGCTTACAATGCACATATTCCAGTGACCACTGAAGTTTTGCGAACTACAGTGATGTGAAAGCATTGTTTTTGTTATGTTATGTGATCTTTTTTTTTCATTTTTATTTTTTCGCTTTCCAGATGTTTTCCGGTAGGAGTGTGTAGCAAAACCAGATGCGTGATATGAGCAGAGCAGACCGTCATGTGATAAAGCCAAGAGAACTCAATGTCCTCGTGTACCTTCTTACATAGCGACGTTGAACAACGCGAAGGTAGAGCAAAATGTGAAGTTCTAGCTAGGCATTCAGGAGGTGACCATAGTGTGATACAGAGTTGGAACGCCAGTACTACAATACACAACTAGTACCTGCCGCGCTCGGCTTGGGCAAGAAATTGTGTAGTTTTGGTTGGTGGCAAATGTTTTCTTGCACAGTTTTATTTTGCAAAGTGTCACTTATGTGGGCGTGCTCTGATAACTTCGTCCACACAATGTAGTGATGCCACGCGCGTGGAATGCTTTTGCAAAAATAATCATTTAATTTGCGAACTCTATGCTCTGCGTTTCACATTTCCATCTGCAATGCTTCTTGTGCTGCTTTAGAAGTGTAACGAACATGTAAGTAGTGTTTCCTTGTAGTCATTTTCCGGTATCCTTGCATCATTTGCTCATCTCAATCTAAAATATGCAGAAATCGTTGAATACCGTTATGGGTTGCAATAATGAGAGCTTTTAATATCTCTGTCTGTGCAGTGCATTTTGTGTACACCTAATTGAGGTTTATAGGATTTGCTGCCAATGCTACTGTAAACTGTTTGTTTTACTGCGGCATATACAGATGTACGAAATGCAGCTAAATAAAGCTGCATACTGATTGCATATCAACCATACATTACAAGCAGATGCTACCTCCTTCTGATTTGTTTATTTATTCCTCCTCCCATTCCATCACACACACATACAGTTCACACCGATACGGTTTGCACCACGACGGCAACACCGAGGTAGGATGTACGAAGACCCCTTTGACTTGCTCGATAAGGTGTTTCGACGGATGTTACGTCTCGAGAAGGAGGAAATCCACCGACGGTACAACGAACTTGCCGATGAAATGGGCGGTGTCCAGCCGCGTGCACTGCCAGGGAGGAGCAGCTGGGGTGGGCGTGTGCTTCTTCGCCACGGCAGGCTTCCTTGCACACACACGAGGTTAAGGCAAAGTTAACGAGTTGGCCAGCTACAGGAGGTGATCATGGCCGGCTGATATGCTGCACATGGCGCCGCATTTGACGTACCGTGCGCAGGTGTGCAAGCCGTTGAAGAGGTGTTCTCGCGAACAGGCTCACAACGGGACTGCGCACGGCTTTACCGTGCAGGTATGTAAGGCGCGACCGTGGGCCCACCAAGTAGTTGGGACGTAGAGGCGGCATATTGTCGTCAGAGTCACCTGCCTCCTCATCGTCCAAGGGCACGGGGCAATCCAGTCAGAGGATATGAAGCGCGGCACGCGCTGCAATAATTTACGTTGTACGGTCTGGCTGATAGTGGAGCGCCCGGTACCTTTGCAGGCACCGGAAGCGGATTTAAGCACGCCTATGCAACGCTCCATCACCGACCGCATGGAGCCGTGTGCTGCGTTGTATAGCCCCTCGGGAGAGCTCGGACTAGAATACCCTGTAACTGGAGTGAGCAGCCATGGCTACAACAGGTAGCCGCTGTCTCCTGCGCATTGAAATATGGCATGCAGTTAAGTACACCCTTCCCCCAAAACAGTCTCGTACCATGCTGCACTATACAACGCAAGATTCACACGAAGTACCCCACTGTGATGAATTGCCAAACATGACATCCATGGATAGGCAGACAATGCACGAATGTCATATTTAAGCAAACACCGCATGAAGGCCAACCTTGCAACTTTAATTTGCTGTAATCTATGCGGCACTTTTGTACTCAAAACAAGTACCACACAAACGCATTCTTCTGTTTTCTGTTAAACTAGACATACCATGCATTTCTACAATGTAGTATGTCCTGTGTTTCAACTGCAATAGAAGCAATCCAAAGACGTCGATGCACGTGAGACATGCTGCTAGTAATTTAACATGTATTTGCTTATTATGGCTTCACAGGAAGTGAGTTACTTTTCACATCGTCCAATGCATCGCCCGAAGACCGACAGGTTCTTTTACTGCTTACTCAAAAGAAACTCGCCGTCATGCAGCAGGCCTGCCTCGACCTCTTTATGCAGCGATGAGTAGCGCCACGAGAAGGCGTCGTGGCACGATCCGGGGCAGCGGGGTCTACTGCGGCGATCCTCATGTACAAGTACAACAGAAGCGTACTACTCGTTCACTTCTACTATCGGGGTGCCCACTACTCGAGCAGTGCATCAAGAAAAGTGTACTCACTATCATGGTATTAAGGGCGTAGTAGCCCTTGCGGCTCCAGAAAGCAACTTTGTGTGCAGGATTGCCCCGCAGCGCTCTGATGGCAATGAGCGTGCCGTCCACATAGCCGACGACGCCGGGGATGCTGCCGTGGCGAAGGAAGGCTTCCTTCGACGCCGCCTTCTCCTCGTTGTATACAGGGAACCGCACCAAATTCCTCTGTGCGCCAACCTTACAAATAGCCGCCGCCACCCGTCGCACACACTTGCTCACCGTCGGCTGCGCGAAGCCGATGTACGCCTTGGTAGCCTCCCGTGGCGAAAAAACGCAGCGCACACGGTACCTGCCACCGCACTGACAGCGCACCCGGCCGCGCACTTCTCAGTTCATCAGCGAGTTTGTAGCACAGCCACTGCGGTCTCTCCTTCTCGTGGGGGAACATTCGTCGAAACACATCGTCAATCAAGTCAAAGGGGTCTTCGCACACCCTCCTTCATCGTCGTTTGCGGACGCCGTCTTGACCGCCTCACAACCACGCCAGCCGCTGCATTAAGGATGGCGTCCATTTTTACTTTGTGAGCGCTCACAGACGAATTGTGAGCTGATCGCGTCGCTCATAACCCCCACTCACAATTGGCCCATAGTCTACGTCATCACTTCAAGTGTGTTCATGACGTGAAAAGCAGACGTCTAGGACGTGTAGAATGGCTACTCCCGCCGTTTTGCCCTGGCCAATAGGAAGATTGTGAGTGTTATTGTTGAATGTGAGCCATCTGTAATTCGGCCCCTGATTTGCATTCTTTTTAAAAGCTACAGTGAATGTTTTTTGTCCGTGTTGAAGATGCGACAGGCGCCGTTTTCAAATCACCGCATTATCACACAGAAACACATTCGGCCTCTTCATCAAAGCGGCTATCATGTATCGCCGCCAGAACCCCAAGTCATCCGGGAGCATATCGATGAAATGCTTCGTGACGACGTCATCCAATCATTGAATAGTACCCGTCGTCATGGTGACGAAGATAGACAGGGCACCTTCTTTCTGCGTCCATTATGGCCACTTGAACAGCATAACAAAGGATGGTTACCCTCTTCCTCTGATCGACGACAACCTGGACGGGCTCTGCAACGCAAGGGACTTATCGTCGATTGATTTAAAGTGTGGCTACTAGTAACTCGAGGTTGACGAAAGAAACCGCGAGAAGACCGCGTTTATATCCCAATACAGCCTCTTGGAATTTAAGGTAATCCTGTTCGGCCTCTGCTCCGCAACCGCTATGTTAGAGCGAGTAATGAATAGCGTACTGGTTGGTTTGAACGGCCATATTTGTCTAGTGTACAGCTAGAATTAAGGTGAAAGGAAACACTGGACACCGTGTCTCTTGATACAGCCAGCGCATTCTAACGAGCGGTCTCGGCATTATTGTGGGAGAGGGTGCCGTTATTGCTGGGTGTGGTGCCGCTATTGCGGGGGGCGGGGCCATTATTGCAGCGGGTGCACCCTCTTTACGCATTTTTGTTGTCTACTCAAGACCCCGATGCCGCAAACGAGCAAACTTCACATGTTTTGCGCATCTGCTTATCGGATAAATGATGCCGACGGGCCACACGTGCTATGAAAAAGTTTTCGGACGCTACAGCCCGTCTCCTGTGCGTGTCTTGCTCGGCATCGCGTGTACGCTTCTATAAACGTTGAGTGTTCATTGACTCGATTCGGCTGCTCGGTCGGTTGAGACCGGCGTGCCGTGGGTGCTTTGAAAGCGTGTCGCACACATTACTGCGACGTCGTCGGTTCTGTTTCTTTTCGCCTTCTCGTCGCGGCGGTTCTGTGAACTGATCGTGCTCAGTTGCGTGCTCGGTCTGCTGAGACTGCCTATCGCGCCTTTCGTGAAAAGGTTCACTCGTCGCCGCGACTTCATCGGCCCTGTTTCCTTTCGTCTCCTCATCGCGCGGCTCTGTTAACAGGGGCCGGATTACGCACCGCTCTGAAATGGATCGCTCTGAAAGGCTATGTGCGATTGGTCAGTTCTGACCGGTGGCCACATTGCTCTTCTGCGTCAGCAGTGGTCGTCATCAGATGTCATGAACACGAAAGAAACGATGACACTGAGCACCTAAATATGGCCACCAATTGAGAGCGTTTTTTCGAGAGCGACAGAAGCAGTCTCAAACGTTGGAGAGTGAAAATGGCGACCGCGTACAATGCGATGCGCCGCCGTGAGGCATTGTATCGGCAATCCACGGCGAAGAATGAAGCACGAGGACGCATTTGACTTGCCGGACGAGATGTTGTGACTCTGTTCAACTCGGGAGCCAGCAGAAAAACTAGTGACTGTGCGACGATTGCCGACGAACATCGATGAATGGCGGCTTGCGGGAGTGTGCGTCGTAAGCGCGATGGCCATTGCACCTCATTTATTTTTGCTACCAGAGGCTTCCAACCACGATAACACGGTACGTCCAACGTACGTAGGGAATCTAAGGTCGTTTCCATCACACAGTGCGCCGGTAGCGGAAACCATCGGGCGGAACGCTGATTGCCGTCAAGGCACCGTGGGGAAATACGGAAACAAGTCAGTAGGCAAGGGATTCTACGCACGTTGTGAACATCATAATAGTGATTAGATTTTGTTTTTGACTGCGTGTGTTTGGCCAGTTCGGAAGATCATAGTAAACTTCTATTGTGCCTGCTTTATCTCAGATCTGTGACGCGAACACGCGCATTTCGTGACCCTCGCTGCTGTCCGGACAAACGCCTCCTCCACGACGCGATCGTCTAGCGGTGCTCCTGTGCACCGAAAGGTGACTTAAGGTCTGCTGAACGCCTGCGTATTTTTCCTGGTTAAGCTCTAAAAGCCCGTGTTGGTCATCGAACGATCTTAATTATATGCACTGATATGTGCAGTACGACCTGTTTTACGTCGGCTTCTCTGGAAGCATTTTTTTCTCAACCAAAAGGTCTCTTTCCCACTCGTGCATTATTTTTCAATAGTTGTCTTCAAGATGACCTAGCGAGAGCTGTCGAAAGGGTTCTGTATACCCGCCCTTGATATGTAAAGTACGGGATGAAGAGACTATTGATTTTCCATCATGCCTTGCTCCTCTATGACTGGTTTCGGGCCATTTGTCACGCTCCCTACCTGCGATACATTCGCGACTTGAAAGTGAATGCGCCGTAAAAACGCCTGCTTTTCATTTCAGCAAAGACCGAGAGTGTTTTCTGATGACGACACTTTTTTTTTTGGAAAACAAGCCTTGCAGGGAGAGACTGACTTAGATTTCAGCTTCGGCAAGATATTCATGTCCTGAATATGCGAAAACGGGCTATATTCCGAAGAATGCATGTTGCAGAAAAATGTTATGATGGCAAAAGCAATAGGATACGAATATTTATAGTGTGTAACTTTAATTTATGCCTAAGAAATCGGGGTGCTTCTGTTATGTTTTAATCATAGCAGGTTATTTATATCACTACCTAGTTACAAGGCTGTCCTTACAATTATGCTTGCCTAAACAGCATTGGCACACGTCAGCATTCCTGCGAATATTTACGATTCTGGCTACGGGCTTCTTAGTATGGATCTTCTATTGTATTAAAGCATGCTCAAAAGCTGTTGAGATTAGTAAAAGGATGAGCCTAAGAGGATGTCATATTTTGATGATGCAGGAGACGGCAACTACCCACTGAAGTCATGGCTGATTACACCAGCGCCAAACCATCCCAGTCCCACCTCGCTGTCCCTTCTCTGCTACCGTGTTGCAGCCTGGTACAGTTTGCTGTGTTCACTGTGGTGTAAACATGCTTAAACTGAAACATGCAGTATTAAATTTTCATGATGCTGATTGTAATCAGAAAATACCACCAACAAAGGTCTTTTCACTGCCACTTCTATTCAGTAGAAACACTTATTTCTTGGCAGCAACATTTCACTTGAGTGTTTTTACTGCAAAAGAGGCAGCATATAGAAAAGCCCATGTACCTTGATGTACATTGACCATACAACATTGACATGTACAATCGAGAATAAATAACTAGGCCCGCAGAAGCCATTCCCTTGCATATTGAAGCTACCTATACAAATTGGTACTGGATGCATGGTGACGTATACAAAATGCTTATATATCAGATATAACAAAGCCAGCTGGATGGTAGACTATTAGACGTCTTGCTCTCTGCTGTAGCAGCTGCTAGGAGAATAGTGCACTTTACTGAGCTTCAGTGCCCAGAATGACTGCTGAATGACAAAAACTTTTAGTGACAATAAAATAACTGTAAGCGTAACAAATGCATTGCTAGGGCGATGTGTGAATGAAGGTTATTTTACACTAATGAAACTTGCAACACTGTCAAGAAGAATGCTAAGCAGCTTGAAAACAGTAGAGTAATATAAACTATAAGCATCCAGAAATTGAATACGCCATAAACGTGTGAGAGGTACACCTTTTGCAAAGCTACTTTTGTCATTGGCATTTATTTCCCAAGTCGTTTTCAACAAATAGCCCCAAAACTTCATCTTTTATTCAAACTGACATTTTAATAGAAAAGACGTGTACGTAATTCACACAATATTAAAGAAATGAGGAATGTGTATAAAATGAACATGTTTTGAAACTCTACAGAGACTCCTTGATAAATATAAAGGCACCTGAAAGCAAGTACACATTCTTCACCTTCGAGATATCTGCACACCTCTCTCGTGGGCTCTTTGTCATATTGCGATCGCGGAAATTGAGCCGATTTACCAGCTCGCCTGAGATATCGCACACCAGCATACAGAATGCGCTTGCCTTTCCCACCGACAGAGTGGATACCGTCTAACACGAGCAGGCACTATGACATTCTCAGAGCAGGTTTCCAATCATGTGCTACCACTTCCCGATGCGCGAAATGCAACATACTAGACATCTTTGTTCAGGCGTACCTTTATCGCCTCTTAAACGGAGGTCTGGTAGAACAAATTCGTTCTCGCCTCGGTGACGGTAAAAAAAATCTAAGTGTTTTCTTTTTCCTGATAAAACTGAATGGAGAATAAGCATCAGTTTCTGTACCTTACACAGTCTGAAAATTAGCAAATAAACATGAACGGAATGAAGAAGCAGCAACAGTAATCGGAATATCAAGAACCGAGCCCAATGTGCCTTAAGTCAACTGGTTGCGAAGCACAGCAGCGAGTCACCGTAGCTTTCACGAGAAAGTCAGTGGTTTAGGGTCGTGCGTTGGATCTCGTCTCCCGCACTGCAGTCGCGAGCTCTTGCGTAGCGACAGCCACCTACTTTACCAATACTGCCAGCTTCCACCTGTCGGTAGTGGTAACAGTGTACTTCATTTTCCTCTTGTATTTTCTAAAGGAACAGAACACCAGATCACATGGCTGCCGCTCGTCGCTCTTCTCATCGCTGGTAAGCACTGATGGAAAGCACTGACTCTCTTCATCAAGTCGACTTAGTCAATTTTCATGACCAACACTTTCAAAAATTCCTCTATGCTTATTTGTAGTTTTTAGCTTAAAACTATGTTGCTTAGGTAAATAGAATATTCCTACTTTTATTCGCTGCGTTTTCACGAGAAATGTTTGTACACGGCCCTCTTATCGTGCAAATAAACGTTTCCGGGGAGGGGGGCTCTGCTATTAAGCACCCTAGCTTTGCTAGTAATTGGCTAAAGCCGCGATGTCGTCAAACTTCAAATGTCTGGGCCTCATTTTGATGTCACGTTCTCAAACTTGAGAGCGTGACGTCCAAATGACGAGGCCCAGCGTGACAAATGTCCCGAGAGCAAGGCGCGCTGGATCTATTGAACCCTTTCCACAGCTCTCGCTGGGTCATCTTGAAGACTACTGCTGAGAAGAAAAGAGAACTTGTCTCTCTACGTTTCAAACAATACACGATTGGGTACGAGACCAGCTTTTCGTTGGAGGCGAAAAGCAAGACGCCCGTGTGCTGTGCGATGTCAGTGCACGTTAAAGAACCCCAGGTGGTCGAAATTACCGGAGTCCTCCACTACGGAGTCTCTCATAGCCTGAGTTGCTTTGGGACGTTAAACGCCACAAACCAAACCAAATCAAACCTTTTGGCAGGAAAAAAAGCCTTGCAGAGAAGCCGACTTAGAAGTGGTGCATTGCGCACAGCAATGTCTATGATCAAGATCGTTCGATGACCAAAACGGGTCTTTTAGAGCTTGACCAGGAAAAAGACGCAAGTGTTCAGCAGACATTCTTTCACCTTTCGGTGCACAGTACCGCTAGACGAACGCGTCGTGGAGGAGGCGTTGGTCCGGCGGGGCAGCGAGGGTCACAATATGACTGTTCACGTCTCAGATCAGAGGTAAAACAGGCACAATACAAGTTTACTATGATCTTCCGAACTCTTAGCTAACACACGCAGTCAAAAACAAAATCTACTCACTATTGTGATGTTCTCAACGTGCGTAGAACCCCGTGTCTAGCATCTTGCTTCCGTATTTACCCGCGGCGCCTTGACGGCTATCAGCGTTTCGCCCGATGGCTTCCGTCTGCTAACGATGCAAACGATCTTGCATTCCCTACTAGGTTGGAAGTAAAGTGTAGTCGTGGTTTTATGCCTCCGATAGCAAAAGAAATGCGGTGCGCCCGCCGCCGAGGTGAGAACGCACTCGCCCGCAAGCCTCCGTTCATCAATGTTCGTCGGTAATCGTCGCACAGTCACTCCACTTTCTGCTTGTTCCCGAGTTGAATAGAGTCGGAACTCGTCCGGCAAGTCTAACGCATCTTCGTGCTTCATCCCTAGCCGTGGATTTCCGACACAATTATGCCTCACAGCGGCGCACCGCAATCTACGCGGCCGCCATTTTCGCTCTCAAACGTTTGAGACTGCTTCAGCGGCTTTCAAAACAACGCTCTCAATTGGCGGCCATATTTAGGTGCTACACGTCATCGTTTCTTTCGTGTTCACGACGTCTGATGACATCTGTCGGTGACGCGGAAAGTTAATATGGCCGCCGGTCAGAACTGACCAATAGGACATACGCCTTTGAGAGCGATCCGTTTGAGAGCGGTGCGTAATCCGGCCCCTGGTTGACATTCGCGCGTTGCGTGCTTGGTCTGCTCAGACTGCCCATCGCGCCTTTTGAGAAAGAGTTCGCTCGTCGCCGCGACAAGGTAGATATACCGTGGTAGCGAAGGCTCCATAGACGCCCATTGGTCCAAAAAATGGCGGCTCATGGGCACCGCCATATTGGGGGGCAACTACGTATTAGTGACGTTGAATGACTTCACGCATACGTATGTTTTAGCGCGAATTTTAAAGTTGTTTTTTTATAAAACCCGCATTTTCAAGCCGGTATCTCATGAAGGCTGTCTTTCAGTGCGCACCAACCTTTGCCAGTCAAATGTGCTCGAGTTCCTGCTAGTTATGGCCTTGCTAATGTGCAATTCGGAACCCAATGAAAGTGACTGGCAAAGAAGGCAGCATAGAAAGGCAGCAACACTTTCAGACGCTGGCTTACCTTGGCTGGCTAAGCAAGCACTCATGCATGATTTGTAGTCGAAACCTTGGTGGAAATACTGGTGCTGGTACTTTTGAGTACAAGCACAGCCTCAAGTGCACACTTTGCAATACAGTGTATGGCAAGTATGGTTTTCATATTTATGGTTTATTACAGCAACGAAACAAATACAGTGATGAAGCACACCAACAAAAGATACGCGTCACAGGCAGCTCAAGCAGTAGTTTCTTTAAGCTGGCTATTCATCTCAATGGTCACAGTGCGGATAGAAAAAAGCCCTGCAGTTCCACGAACGTTGCCAGGTAGGAAATTGAAAAGCGTAGAAGACAGTGCTAAGACATCTTCAATTGAGGCAAACATGACATGACATAAGTAGGCGCATCAACACATAAACACAGCACACTGAGATTACTCTTCACATTTCATTTCTTCAGCTGAAAGATATTAACAGCTGTGTTTACATCTACAGGACATGTTAAAGCTAGCTTTAGCATCAACAAACCTGCTCAACGCAGGAGCACACCACACATTGAGCCTACGTACAACCTCCAAAACTACTTCTAGTCGTCAGCCGGATCAATGTGAAGTAATTCTAATCCAACAAAAGCATACACGAAGTACAGCTTATACCGTTGTCAAATGGGCACTTCGAAGGCCCTCGAACCAACTGCCTATTGACTCGAATGCCTTCGAAAGCTGCCACACGGGCGTTTTCAATGGCCATTGAGTCGATAGTCTATCGAGTCGACGGGGCAGCTCAGAACTCTATCGATATCTCGAAGGCCTTCGAACGTCACGCAAGGTTGCTAGCGTTGACCCGAGGAGAGTCACGCACACACTTGCACAGCGCCTTTTACGGTAAAAAAACGTTAACAAACGTTATTATTTTATATTGTCACGCACTTCCCGGACAGACCCAGCTTCCTCGTCCTCTCCTCCTTATTCCGCTGTCACGCACTTCACGCGGTTGTATTTGCTCACCCGATTGTAGTGGGTGAGCCAGACATCCACGGCTTCCCCGGGCTTGCCATAGAAGTGCCGGGGTTCCCGATAAGGCTGTGCGGTGGTCGGATGAGCTGCTGGCGTGTGCTGCGTTGAACCATCTGCTTGCGTCATCTCCGTCCGAAGGGGGGGGGGGGGGGGGTAGCCCAGCAATTCTTCTGCTCCGGCGAAGTAGGAGAGGTTCCGTGGTGATCTGTACCCCGCACCTCCACCACACTTGTTATGACGTTTATTTACACAGATGGTAGGATACGCTGGAGATTAGCACACTACAGCGGACAGACCCAGATTCCTCGTCCTCTTCTCCTTATTCCGCCAAACCTCATCTTCCTTCAATAAGGACCGCGGGAAGTGCGTGACAATTTCTTTAATTTACGCGGTAAAATATTAATACCCGTAATAATTTTAATATAGCATCGCTCTTTTTTTAGGCATATTATTTATGTAATCTCGACTATTGTAGCATGCGCCGCCGAGAAAAACAAACACCATGAAGAGCACAATCGTATGAACGCCAACGCATTAAAAAAAAGCTGTCCTTGAATAACTAAACACCTGCAGTTACTAAAAAAAAAGGTAACAGTTATATTTTATTTTGCATTTATAGTGATATCTTAGTTCTTTAAGCAAAACCGAAAGCAACGATAGTGGCGCCATAAACGTTTGGCGCCAAAAACCAGATCTATATCAATAGCCTTCGAGTTTTGCCGTGTAGCAGCGGCACAACTCTTTCGAGATCGATCGCGATTGAAAATCTCGAAGGCCGTCAACTCAATCGCCTTTGAAAATGACAGTGTGACTGGGGTATTACACCGAGGTTCAAGGACATTAACGTGGCAGTACGGCATGTAATCATTGTACTCTACCTTACAACATAGCCAAATAAAGGTCCAGGGCTGCTCTGCTGTTCGTTGTGCTGCAAATGATCCTACTAAAAGCACTCAAGATGCAACAAACCTGCTTAAAGGTGGCTTGGTAGCCAGTGGTGCTGAGTGGCAGTTACGATGACAATGGTTCATTTCATTATACCTGCGAGCACGAAACTGGCAGAGTTGAGCAGGTGAAAAAATTGACCAAAATGCCATTAAAATTAGGCGAATCCATTGCCTAGAAGGTCTCCATTAGGAGCCATTCACTTTATCTTTGTGGAGGTTTATCTGACAATATTCTGCAAGTACATAGGAGACACTTTAACAGGCGGCTGCAATAGGCACAAAAGCACCCTAAAAGAGTGACATAGTGGAATGAAGGATGAAAGATGCAGGCTATTTTGCAGCTTGTGCAATGTAGCAACTTCAAAAAACACTACCACTAAGTGTAGAATTACAGTTTTCATTTGCTCCACCTCACTGCCTACTTCGTGGCTTTCCGTTTAGTTGTTTGACTGTGCAGTTTAAGATTTTTGCTGTGTGCAAGCCAATGCAACCTCACCCTGAAGAACAGGGCAAACAAACTATCATAAACATCATCCCCACACACAGTCAGCGATTTTTCTACCTTGGCTTGAAGCAACACGCAGACATCATGCCCTACATGTTCTTTTCCTATAGCATTGGAGGTAGATGCAACAAAAAGCTGCTCGAAAGCATTGATGAAAGCTACAAAGGAGGGTGCCGGAACCGATAGGCTTCCAAAGTCCCCTTATCCCGGATTTTTGACACTTAGGTACAAGAGAACATGGTAATGATCGGCAAACGTGGCGTTTTCTAGTCTTGGTCCACACGTAAGTAACCCTGTAACACACCTGTGGTCATTCATAAAATTGCCGGCAAGCCACCCTGCAAAGTAGACAATGTTGTTCTCTGCCATTGGAGATGGATAATCAGAAGGCAAAACTTCTACTGCAACTGGCAAAGATGTGGTAGCTGTGCAAAGAGAAGGAACAGATTTAGTAAAACAAACTGGGAGAGTGGCTAGAAGGCCAGACATGTCTTCAGCACAGTTGCTGCTTTCGGAGAGTTTGAAGAGCTTGCTGACTAAAAGATGTCTGAATGCTGCTTGAAACTGCCGGCAGGACGAGTTGCTGTTTGACCCAGCTTTTGACCTAACAATTGAAAAAGTGCTTTCGAGTGCATCCTGGTTGAGGTGTCTGGTAAGGAGGTAAGTGAAACCATAGCGAGAGGCCAGATGGTTCCAGAACAGCAGCACAGCCCTCATTTTAGGAAACGTAGCGCGAAGAAGACAAGGACAAAAAAAAAGCAAACACACACGAGCGCTCGTTTGTGTTTCCTTCTTTTTTTGTCCTTGTCTTCTTTGCGCTACGTTTCCTAAAATGCGAATGCACCAACTCGTCCGATTTAGCATGCTTGTGCAGCCCTCATAGTCTGGCAGAAGCCCCGGATGCAAAGAGGCTGCTGTGCGCCGCCTAGAACTTGTATGTGCTCAAAAACAGCAATGCACTATTCCAAAAAATGTTCGTGCACAGATCCTGCACACATCTCAGAGGCGTACGGAGACTTTCCCCGCTTTTGCGAAATATTTAAACTGTAGAAGAGTCTATCGATTCTCTCAACAAATCTGGCTGTGTGGATAGCCTCTGCTGGCAATTGCTGGAATGTTACTAATGTGCACATTGCAACAGCGCAATGATTGCTGAATACCTGTGCTGCGAGTTTTAAAGACATCTACGAAGCAAAAGTTAAATTGAAGTGCCGGGCACACAACTTCGGGACGGACCGAATTTGCATTTCTCTATCGCTCTCATAAGCCTGTCGTAAGAGCTCGTAAGAGTGTCACTGCCTACCCTGAAGTTGTACTTGAAGAACATATTGCGCAAGCACTTCAGCAAATATGGTGGATCAAAAATAAAGAAAAGTGCTTCACAATTCACACTGAAGTAGGGCTTCTCAGGGGTCGCAAGGTTTGAGAACAAAGAAACATTCTGGTTCCTCTGATCGCAAACCACTGCCACAGGCTACAATCCAGCTCCCACCAACATTTCGTGACATTTAAAGAGAAGGTTATGCAGAACAGTCGCAGGCGCCGCCTTATCTGCAAAGAAATAGCCAAGAGGCTGCTTCCGCGGCGTACATACTCCTTTGGCCATGAGCACAACCGCCTTGTTTGCAAGATTTGGACCTTGTTTAGTTTCTTGCAGTATCTAACCTTTCGGGCTGTGGAAGTATAAACCTAAAGCAAAGGCTTTATATTGGCTCCACCATCGACGGCCAAACCTGCTGACATTTTGCATCTTGAACTAAGCTTCAATAAAAGCAGCAACAGCTGGTGTTAAACGCTCACGCAGACTCTACCAATTCAGCAGTGGTCTTCATCCGTCTGCGCTGGAGCAGCCGTTCTTGCAGCCTCTTGTTGCGGTTACGGAGCTGCCCGAGCTTAGCACGAAATTTCTGAAGTGGCCGCCTGTCATTGATGGGGGCTGGTGGATGATCCTGCAAGGAACGGAATTGACGGAAGAGCAATAAGTTGCTACGTCTGGTTTAGTCATACCTGCATGTAATCTGGTAGCACCAAGAAGTGCGCAATACTGTGAAAGAGGTCTAAAACTGCTAACCTTCATGAGAAAGTGGCGAACTGCTGAACGGAGCTCCTGGTGACAGATCAGCACGCCCTCACAGTGCTGTGGCCAACCCCGCCGTGCCATGTTCCAAAGATAAAGCGCTGGCTTCAGTGCTTATTCTTGAACTGTGCTTATATGTGTAGTCAGCTGCGACCACAGAATATAAAGAACAAAATATAGTGACAGCACAGTTCTGGAAGTGAAGCCAGAAACCCAACAATGCACAAATAATAACCAAGCACCACAGGCACAATTAACACTTACACGGAACCATCATCAATCCATTCGCGTGGGAACAAGCTTGGGGCAGCATAGAAAAAGCAGAGCTAGCACCATCTGCATCTGGTCAGCGCACAGATGAGGAATTGTAGCATATTTCTGAGCCATACCTCCTGAGGCTGTTCCAGCAGACACGAAAGAACAATCACCTTCTTGGAAGAGTTGCAGTGGCTGGGACGACTGACTCTGGAGGTACCCCTCAGCAACAGGTCCACCGGAGACAGTGGCTATCACAGGAAGCAGTGTAATTGGCTCTAAATTGTCGCCGTTTTCAAAAGATTTATCCCAAATATGCATGCAACCCTGCTCACCTGGATCTCCAGCACGGTGCATTGATGCCGAAGTTTCACTCAGAGATAGGGAAAAATCCATGTCGGTGCTGCATTCGCTTGAGGTGTCTGAAATGGCAACATTATTGCGGAAAGGAAAGAGAACTCAATACTTTTATGGTAAATAATCTTCAAAGAACTATACCTTCCATAGCATGCGGTTCACAAGCGACATCACTATAGGAAACACCCAACCTTCGCTCTGCCAAGTTCGCTTGCCTGCCCCCTGACTCTGCTGTTTACCTACCTTTGTCACCTTTCCCGCCTGTGCCTGACGGTGACTATGTTGCTTGCCCTATCACCGAGGTCTTTCTTGACCGCAACGTCGTTCTTCCTCATCTCATCATACGCGTTACACAGAACAGCACCTACCTTCCTATCCTGAACTTCACTCTGTCACCCCAAGTTCTCCCCGAAGCAATATCCCTTGCTACCTTGTCCCCTCTCACAGACTGCACCATTTGTGCACTCACTCCTGGCCCACATTCAAGCGGCTTTCCAACACCCGTACTCCCCACCACAATTAAAGACCCTATTCCCGCAGTGATTGCCTCTGATCTCAGCCCCGAACACGCTCAGGACCTGCACAACCTTTTGTTACCCTTCTCCGACATTGTTGACTTTGCTGCCGGTTCTCTGGGCCAAACATCAGTTGTGACTCACTGCATTGACACCGGCGATGCAAAACCTGTACAACGGAGGCCTTATCATGTGTCCATTTCTGAGCGCCAAGTCATCCAGCAGGAGGTCGACAAGATGTTGGGCAACGATATCATCGAACATTCGAACAGCCCCTGGGCATCCCCTGTCGTGCTCGTTAGAAAGAAAGACAACAGTTGCCGCTTTTGCGTCAACTATCGACATCTGAACAAGATTACAAGGAAAAATGTTTACCCGTTGCCGCGAATAATAAAGCAAGAAACATGCGGTAGGCGGTGCGCTAACTTTTTCGCGAAAAGTACGGCTTCATGCGCACGACATGGACAACCTCGGATTTCTGCTGGCGACGAGTAGAAGAAAAGCCGTCCGGAAGCACTTCGTACGTGACGTCGCTCAGCTGACGGAGCACTTTGTATGGGCTAAAGTACTGCTTCAGAAGTTTTTCGGATAGTCCCCGACGTCGAATCGGAGTCCAAAAGCTACACTCTATCGCCCTGTTCGAAAGTCACTACACGGTGGCGGTGATCGTAACGCTGTGCGTCTCGACCTTGCTGGTTCCGGATGCGTGCCTTCGCCAGCTGTCGCGCATCTTCTGCACGTTGAGTGAACTCCTCGGCGCCAACTTCGAGGTCACGGCCGTCGTGGGGCAACATGGCTTCGAGCGTTGTCGAAACTTTGCGGCCATACAATAAAGAGAACGGCGTCATTTGCGTTGTTTCCTGCTGCACCGTGTTGTACGCAAACGTGACGTATGGGAGGACGTCATCCCAAGATCGATGCTCAACATCCACGTACATGGTCATCATGTCGGCGAGAGTTTTATTCAGACGTTCTGTCAAGCCATTAGTTTGTGGATGGTAGGCGGTGGACCTGCGATGGGTAGTGCTGCTTAGCTGCATGACAGATTCCAGTAGCTTGGCAGTGAAAGCAGTGCCTCGGTCCGTTAATATAACTGTCGGGGCGCCGTGCCTCAGGACTATGCGTTCAAGGAATATTTTCGCTGCCTCGATTGCCGTACCACGCTGGAGGGCCTTCGCTTCAGTGTAACGCGTGAGGTAATGTGTAGCGACAATTATCCACCTGTTGCCGGAATCAGAAATTGGAAAAGGACCGCACAGATCCATGCCAACTTGGTCGAATGGGCATCTTGGCACTTGAACACGATGCAGTAAACCGTCCGGTTCCACAGGCGGTGTTTTCCGTCGCTGGAAATCATGGCATGTTCTCACGTAATGTCGTGCTGCGGCCGCAAGGTTTGGCCAGTAATAACTCTTCTTAATTCGGGCCAGAGTTCGAGCAAACCCCAGGTGACCCGCGGTGGGCTCGTCATGACATGCCTGTAAGATTTCTTCGCAAAGAGACTGTGGTACGACGAGGAGGTAATCTCTTCCCGTCGGAGCGAAGTTGATCTTGTATAAGACATTGTTTCGCATGCAGAACGATGAATGCGTTCTGGCGAAGAGACGGGAAACTTCTGTAGTGCGCGCTTCCAGAAAATCGATAAGTGGTGCGAGAGTCGGATCGTTGCGTTGCTGCTGCGAAACAGTGAGCGCGTCGACGGGTGCGATAAAGGGAAAGTCTCGTTCTTCGTCTTCCCGCGCAGCCTCGACAGGTGAACGGGACAAGCAGTCAGCGTCGTTGTGCTGACGTCGAGACTTATACACGATGGTCATGTCGAACTCCTGTAGCCGTAAGCTCCATCGTGCAAGGCGTCCGGAGGGGTCTCGCAAGTTCGTTAACCAGCACAGAGAGTGGTGGTCACTCACAACCCTAAAGTTGCGGCCATAAAAACAGGGTCGAAATTTCATCACCGCCCATACAACAGCCAGCCATTCTTTTTCGGTAGGTGGAATAGTTCGATTCGGCACGGGACAAAGTCCGGCTAGCGTATGCGATAACTCGCTCGGCACCGTCTTGCCACTGGACGAGTACAGCGCCTAGACCCACGCTGCTGGCATCTGTGTGGACCAGAGTCTCGGCATTCGCATCGAAATGGGCCCGCACAGGTTTTGTCTGCAAGCGGTGCCGTAACTCGTCGAATGCCTTTTGCTGTTCGCCCGTCCAGGTGAAGTTGACATCATCCCGGGTGAGACGTGTTAACGGAGCGGCAATGCGTGAAAAGGTTTCAATAAATCTGCGGTAATAGGCACAGAGGCACAAGAAACTGCGAACTGTGTTCTTGTTACATGGAGTAGGGAATTTGGTGACGGCTGTTGTGTTAGCCGGGTCGGGACGAACTCCTCGATGGCTGACGACGTGGCCCAAGAACTGGAGCTCTTCATAGCCAAAATGACACTTTTGTGGTTTTAACGTGAGGCCGGCAGATCTGATAGCCCGTAGCACACCGGATAGACGTTGGAGGTGTTCCTCGAACGTTGGTGAAAACACAACAACGTCGTCCAGGTAGACTAGACACATCTGCCATTTAAGACCAGATAGAACTGCGTCCATCATTCGCTGAAATGTCGCTGGAGCGGAACACAATCCGACAGGTAGGACTTTGAATTCATAAAGTCCGTCGGGCGTGACAAACGCTGTCTTCTCGCGGTCACGTTCATCGACTTCGATCTGCCAGTAACCGTTCTTAAGATCAAGCGATGAAAAGTAGCGCGCGCGGCGCAACCGGTCTAATGAGTCATCAATGCGTGGCAGCGGGTAGACGTCGTTTTTTGTGACCTGAGTGATCTTACGGCAGTCCACGCAGAACCTTAAACTTCCATCTTTCTTCTTAACGAGGACAACAGGCGAAGCCCAGGGACTCCTCGATGGTTGTATGACATCGTCATTTAACATCTCGTCTACCTGTAGAGCAATGACATCGCGTTCCCGCGGTGACACTCGGTAGGGGTTCTGTCAGACTGGTCGGGTGCGGTCGTCGGTTATTATGCGCTGCTTGGTCAAGGGCATCTGTTTAACCGCGGAGGCGGATGAGAAGCAGCCTTGGAACTGAAAGAGTGGTCCGACGAGTCTTTCCTTCTCTGCTGGTGATAGAGCGGGAATCACATCAGGGTCGAAGTTGGGCGTTTGACTGGCAGACGTGTTGGTCTCAAGAACAAAGCAGTCGTGGGCAGCTTCTGCGACACCTTCAAAGTAAGCTACCGTGGTGTCCTTAGCGATGCGTTGCCGTTCGTTTCCGAAGTTCGTAATCAGCACGTGAGCTAGGCCATTAGTCAGATGAACTATACCGCGTGCAACACAGACTCCAGATGTAACAGAAGCTCTGTGTTCTGTTCGGCAACACCGGCAGCACAGGACTGATCGTCGCACCTGACTGTGACGAGGCGGCATGGATACGTCTGCGTCAACGATGCGTAAAGGTGCGTGGCGTCGTTCTGAGTCAGCGGTCATTGTTGCAGGCGTCGAAAACGTTACAGTACGGCGAGGAACATTAATAATGGCCCCATGCTCACGTAAAAAGTCCATGCCGAGCATGAGGTCCTTGCAGCAGTGCGGCAAGATAAAAAAAACGGCTACAAAGGCTGAATCGGCGATGGTTACACGGGCAGTGCATCGTCCGATCGGCGTCATGAGGTTACCGCCAGCAGTGCGAATTTGCGGCCCCAGCCATTCACTTTTCACCTTGGAGAGCCGATCTGCGAAATTCTTGCTTATTATTGAAAAGTCTGCTCCGGTGTCTACCAAAGCGGTTACTGGGTGTCCGTCGACGAGAACGGAAATGTCGGCGCTAACAACGTGATCGGCTTGAGGTTGATTGGGAGTTTCGGGTTCATGGGGCGGCGGAGGCATCGTAGTTACAGCATCGGGCTGAGTCGTCACGGGAGGGTCTTCGGGACATCGATTTCGTTCGTCAGCAACCTGCCCCCCTGAGGTCGCCGCCTTCAGTTTCCCTGGTGTGGGCTTGGCGACCGGCGCCTCGGCACATGATTAAACTCACGGCGGCCGGGTGCCGAGTAGCGCACGGGAGAAGACTGTGTACTGTCGCTCGAAGAGGTTGCCCGAGTTGCCAGATATTCTTCGATTTCTGAAGGGCGTTCGCCGACCCGGGGACGCGGGGAATCACGAGCAAAACTCCGAAGACCGAGTTCACGGTATGGAAAACGGCGGTACAAGTGGCCGGGTTCTCCGCAGTGGTAGCACAGCGGCCGTTGGCGAGGAGTTCGCCAGACGTCTGCCTTCCGAACCGGTTGCTGCATGACGGGGCTCGGCTGGGATGGCGGCTGGTAGGGAGGCTGGTAGGATAGTGGCTGAGGAGCGGACGGCTGCATGACGAGGCTCTGCTGGGATGGCGGCTGGTAGGACTGTTGGTAGAACGGTGACTGCAAAGTGGGCGGCGGCTGTGCTTCAAAACGAAGCTGTTGCGCAGGAGGCACTGCAGGCCGACGAAGAGCCGCTGCGTAATTCATACAACGTGGCTCCGAGAGTGACTCAGGCGGTGACAATGTTTGACGTATTTCTTCCCGCACGGCTTCGGCGACAGCCACGGCAGTCGGGTTTGGCGATCCAAGATTGAACTTGAGGAGCTCCTCGCGAACTACCTCGCGGATCAGCTCACGCAGAGAGTGATCGTCAGGGGACCCGTTCAATGTGGCCACACTGCTGAAGGGCTGACCACAGGCAGACTCCGTGCGCCGGTATCTTTGCTGCAGGGCTCGCTCAATGAGGGTAGCTTCATTGATGAAGTCCGCGACGGTTTCAGGTGGACTCCGAATCAGACCAGCGAAGAGGGGTTCTTTTACGCCCTGCTTCAGGTGGCGCAACTTCGCTGATTCCGTCATGTCGGGATCAGCCCGTCGGCAAAGACGCGTCGCGTCCTCGGCGAACATGGCCACTCTCGCGTTAGGTAGTTGCACACGAGCTTCTAGGAGGCGGCGTGGGCGATCACGGCGGTCGTGGTTGGCAAAAGTTTCCCGCAGCTGCTGGTGAAAGGAATCCCAGTTTTGAAGACTGGCCTCCCTATTCTCACACCATGTTTTAGCACAGTCTTCAAGCGCGAAATATACATTGCGCAGCTTCTGAGCCGGGTTCCACTGATTAAATTGCGCCACTCGCTCGAACTGGTCGATCCAGTCGTCGACATATTCCCCAGTACCGCCATGGAAACTGGGTGGCGTACGAGGCTGCTGAAGCAGCAACTGATGCTGACTTGCCTGGGCCATTGCAGAAGTCTCTAAGTGCTGGTCAGCTGGCGTCGGTTAAGGTAGAGGAGCGAATTCCGGCGTCAGACCACGGAGGCGACGGCTGCAGCGATGAACGGGTGTAGATACGAGCGGAAGCCGGTTGGGACTCGACGAGCGGCTGCGAGAGGCCCGAGACATGTAGTTCAAGGCCTCACCTCCACCAGTGTCACGTAGCCGTTTAGGCCCGTAACCAGAAGGTTGGCTTTTAACGGGGGGTTGAGCTAGCAGGCGCAGAAGAGCAGGTCCGGAGCACCGAGAGACGGCAGCTGACTTCAGCTCAGCTTCTTCTTCTTCTTTTTCTCCCTCGTTGTAATGGCACATACCCACAGTGGGGGATTGGCCAGAATTCGTTGTAGGTGACATAATATTTGTGATAATGTCGATTTGACTGTATGATATAGATAACCTAATAATTAAGAGCTAGTGTTGCTGAAATAACTTGAAATTTTGAGGCGATGTAAGAGAAAGCAATGAAAAAAAGGAATAAATTTGTAAATTACTAAAAATAATAATAAGAAAAAAAACTGCAATTCAGACAGATCAGCGCTAACACAAAAATCTTCCAGTAGCAACATTATAATTATGAGTTAATTCACACACCGGTTTTAGGGGATACCCTTTGACGGTTGCACCAAAGGAGAGCAGGACAGGAACTGTAAATGGCAATCCTAGGCAAGTAAGAGGTATTTCTAGATAATGTCTTCTCTGAGTAGCATACCTGTGGCAGGAGAGGATGTAATGTTCAATTGTTTCCACGTCATTACATGACCCACAAATAATCGACGGCGTGAATCCAGATCGACATAAATAAAGATTGAATAAAGGAATTCTACAGCGCATGAGCGTCATGGAAACCTCACATTGCCTCGAGGTACAACATCGGACATTCCAATGGAAATTTAAATGGTTAAAATCCGTAGTCGCAAGGAGTGGCTCATGGCTCAAGGAGTTTAATGTTTGAAATCGTTCAAAACGGGATATATTTAGCAAGATAATATTGGGTAAAACATCGGCAACAGGCCCACTGAGAGATGAATTTGCTAAATAATCCGCCATTGTATTAGAAGCGATGCCGCAGTGTCCCGGAACCCACTGAAAATGTACTTCCTCTAAGTGTATCGGAAGGAAAAACATCAGGGTTTGTTTCAAAAGACGCATTTTCGGACTTTCTAATGCTGCTAAGACTGACAGGCAGTCAGAGAGTATGATTACGTGAGTAACATTACCGGGAATTTTTCGAAGGGCCAAACCAATTGCAAGCAATTCAGCAGTAAATATTGGTGTGTAATCAGGGATCCGTACAGAAAAACTCCAATCAAGTGCCGTGGAGTAAATCCCTATTGCTGCTTTTTCATTTCGTTGTGAGGCATCTGTGAAAATAGCTACGTGCCGTGGATATTGTAATAGATAATCTTCAAGGTGTCCCTTTATTACCGTGGTAGTCAAGTGTTTTTGCATTAGACAGCAACGACTGGTGAAAGCACAGTGTGGAAGTAGCTTGAACATTGCTAACACGTCTTACTGACCTAAGCGAAACTGCAATTTTGGACAGCAAGGACTGAGGAAATACAAATTGTGGTTGCTTATATTGCGGCCAATGATAATCTAGAAATTGAGATTGGTGTGTAATAAAAATGGGAGAAGCCACTCCAGACAGAGAATCCAGTACTCTTAAAAAGGTTCGCACAGTTAGCAGCTCAAATCGAGAGTTCAAGTCACGTACACGGGCCTCTAAATAGAGGACTGCATTTGAAACTGTTCTTGGCAACCCCAAACATAGTCGTAAAGCGCGCCTCTCCAGTAGCAACAAAGGTCGTAGTTTGTATTTAGGACTGCCCGAGAAAAGAACACAGCCGAACTCCAGAATTGGTCTCAAATAAGTTTTATAGAGAAACAAAAGAGTATCTCTACGCATACCGAATTTGTTATGGCTAATTCGAATCAGGCGACCAAGGGCTCGCTCACCTTTCAGGCAATTACATTTGATATGATGCCGCCGGTCTAATTGGGAGTGGTATAATACACCCGAGTATTTTAAGGATTCAACCTGTGAGATTTGTGAACCGCAATAAGCAAGGGAAATATAAAGAGGGTGTGCCGGTGGGAAAACGAGTACTGAGGATTTCTTCACGTTGAGAGTTAATTTAACTTTACCGAGCCAAACTTCAAGGGCATTCAAGTAGGCTTGCAATAGCTGATATAAGAAATGAACATCTCGTGCAGAGGAGAGAAAGTAAATATCATCCGCATACACGTACACTTTTATATTTGGATGAACAGGAATATCTCTCATTAATATATTAAATAGCAATGGAGACAGCACCGATACCCTGAGGCACGCCTCTAGTTTGGTAATAAGTTTCAGAAGTTATAGAACCTCTCGTGCAGAAAAAGTTTTTATTGCTTAAGAATTCTTTTAACCATGCAAACATGTAAGAAGGTGACCTAATTTCGTTTATCTTATTCAACAGAGTAGAGTGTACTACACTGTCATATGCGTTGGCGATATCCAAAGTGACCAATGGCGACACTTCTTTTTTCTTCATTGCTAACCTAATTCTACTTTCCAAATCTGTATGAGCCGTCCAAATGGAGCACCCTTGACGAAAACCAATTTTTGCATCATTAAATGCATTCAGGGCCATCACATGGTTTGTGAAGCGCCGATGAACTATGCGTTCAATAAGTTTCACTAGATTTGAAGTTAGAGAAATTGGCCGAATATTATCCAAATCAATGCCTTTTTTCGGATCTTTAAGGCTTAGTATAATTTTTGCAACTTTCCAGTCTTTAGGTAACCAAGCATTTTCCAGAGAAAAATTGACAATATTCAACACCTCCGAGCTGTGGTCTTGCACTAAAGCTTTCAGCATAGCCACTGTAATACCGTCACACCCTGGAGCTGCAGGTTTCAGAGCAGCCGCTATACAATGCAATTCCGGTGGCTCAACTGCAACGAAATCAGCACGTGGTGTAGGTCGAAGTAACGGAACCACCGTTTGCGTTTGAAAGCGAATAGCAAGACCGTTCGCAATTTGTTCACGTTTCGCTTTTGCTTCATTGGGTGATAACACCTCTGCCTCGGTTACATGTGGCGGAGAAGAACTTTGGTTGCGTTCCATGAACCTATACAATGCCTTCCGATTAATTGGATTAGAGAGATAAATATTCATATTAGCATTATACTCATCATTTGCTATACGAAAAGTTTTTTTAAATGAAGCCGCATAGAATTTATAATTTATCCAATGTAGGGGACACTGGTTACGGGAAAGGCTCTTCCACGCAGCTTTTCTACGACGGAATGCTTTCTCACATTCTTCGTTCCACCATCGGCATGACATTTTGTTAGGGACAGACGATTTCACAGTGAACACTGAACGCTCAGTGGCATCTAGCAGAGAAGAGAGTGCTTATTGAGCACGTTCAGAATGCTGAGGTGATGCTATTGAGGAAAAAGAGGAGTTCACAAACTTTTTAAAGAGTTTATGGTTGACAAATATTTGTTCGCAAGTAGTTACTCTAAGGGGAGTAGATTCTATATTAAACGTAACTGGAAAGTGGTCGCTAGATGTACCACAATCCACAGTAGCCCATTATGAGACCCTTACTCCATTTTCTGCTAACGTTAAATCAATTACTGACCTAGAAGCTGCTCGCATGTAGGTTATGCCTGGACTAATACAGCAATGCACATCATTTACAGACATCCAGTTCCAAAGTCGCTGCCCACATATATCTGAACGGTAACCCCAAATAACATGGTGTGGAATAAAATCGCCAGCAATAATCAGTCCGTTGGTTGAACTCAAAAGATCACTTACATCATCTGTTGTACGGACACCTGTTGGGAAGTAGACATTTGCAATAGTGAGAGGAGCAGACTGTGTAATTGCGATATCAACTGCAAGCAGTTCGCAGTCTTGTCGTAGAATTTTGTATGACACCTTCGCCCGATGAATTGTTTTTGACGAAATTAATGTTAGCAAGCCGCCACCCCGGCCGCTAGTGCGATCTGATCTAAAAGTTCTAAAATATTTTAGAGAAAATTTGGCAAAAGCCAAGTTCATTGTAATAAAATTATGTCTGGGTTGAAATTTGAGAGAAGATTATGTAAATCGTGAAAAGAAGATGCAATTGAACGACAATTCCACTGTAGTACTTTTAACGCCACGGGGCACTTCTTCGAGTCCGCGCACAAGACTCTCGATGAGCAGCCGCCTAGCGGCTGTTGTTGCACACGCTACAATATCATGCGAGCTTACAATGCACATATTCCAGTGACCATTGAAGTTTTGCGAACTACAGTGATGTGAAAGCATTGTTTTTGTTATGTTATGTGATCTTTTTTTTTTTTTTCATTTTTATTTTTTCGCTTTCCAGATGTTTTCCGGTAGGAGGGTGTAGCAAAACCAGATGCGTGATATGAGCAGAGCAGACCGTCATGTGATAAAGCCAAGAGAACTCAATGTCCTCGTGTACCTTCTTACATAGCGACGTTGAACAACGCGAAGGTAGAGCAAAATGTGAAGTTCTAGCTAGGCATTCAGGAGGTGACCATAGTGTGATACACAGTTGGAACGCCAGTACTACAATACACAACTAGTACCTGCCGCGCTCGGCTTGGGCAAGAAATTGTGTTGTTTTGGTTGGTGGCAAATGTTTTCTTGCACAGTTTTATTTTTGCAAAGTGTCACTTATGTGGGCGTGCTCTGATAACTTCGTCCACACAATGTAGTGATGCCACGCGCGTGGAATGCTTTTGCAAAAATATTCATTTAATTTGCGAACTCTATGCTCTGCGTTTCACATTTCCATGTACAATGCTTCTTGTGCTGCTTTAGAAGTGTAACGAACATGTAAGTAGTGTTTCCTTGTAGTCATTTTCCGGTATCCTTGCATCATTTGCACATCTCAATCTAAAATATGCAGAAATCGTTGAATACCGTTATGGGTTGTAATAATGAGAGCTTTTAATATCTCTGTCTGTGCAGTGCATTTTGTGTACAACTAATTGAGGTTTATAGGATTTGCTGCCAATGCTACTGTAAATTGTTTGTTTTACTGCGGCATATACAGATGTACAAAATGCAGCTAAATAAAGCTGCATACTGAGTGCATATCAACCATACATTACAAGCAGATTCTACCTCCTTGTGATTTGTTTATTTATTCCTCCTCTCATTCCATCACACACACATACAGTTCACACCGATACGGTTTGCACCACGACGGCAACACCCAGGCAGGATGTACGAAGACCCCTTTGACTTGCTCGATAAGGTGTTTCGACGGATGTTACGTCTCGAGAAGGAGGAAATCCACCGACGGTACAACGAACTTGCCGATGAAATGGGAGGTGTCCAGCCGCGTGCACTGCCAGGGAGCAGCAGCTGGGGTGGGCGTGTGCTTCTTCGCCACTGCAGGCTTCCTTGCACACACACCAGGTTAAGGCAAAGTTAACGAGTTGGCCGGCAGCTACGCTGCACTTGGCGCCGCATTTGACGTACCGTGCGCAGGTGTGCAAGCTGTTGTTCTCGCGAACAGGCTCACAACGTGACTGCGCACGGCTTTACCGTGCAGATATGTAAGGCGCGACCGTAAGCCCACCAAGTAGCTGGGACGTAGAGGCGCAGATTGGCGTCAGAGCCACCTGCCTCCTCCTCGTCCAAGGGCACGGGGCAATCCAGTCAGAGGATATGCAGCGTGGCACACGCTGCAATAATTTACGTTGTACGGTCTGGCTGATAGTGGAGCGGCCGGTACCTTTGCAGGCACCGGAAGCGGATTTAAGCACGCCTATGCAACGCTCCATCACCGACCGCATGGAGACGCGTGCTGCGTTGTATAGCCCCCCGGGAGAGCTCGGACTAGAATACCCTGTAACTGGAGTGAGCAGCCATGGCTACAACAGGTAGCCGCTATCTCCTGCACATTGAAATATGGCATGCAGTTAAGTACAACCTTCCCCCAAAACAGTCTCGTACCATGCTGCACTATACAACGCAAGATTCACACGAAGTACCCCACTGTGAGGAATTGCCAAACATGACATCCATGGATAGGCAGACAATGCACGAATGTCATATTTAAGCAAACACCGCATGAAGGCCAACCTTGCGACTTTAATTTGCTGTAATCAATGCGGCACTTTTGTACTCAAAACAAGTACCCCAGAAACGCTTTCTACTGTTTTATCTTAACTAGACATACCATGCATTTCTACAATGTAGTATGTCCTGTGTTTCAACTGCAATAGAAGCAATCCAAAGACGGCGATGCACGTGAGACATGCTGCTAGTAATTTAACATGTATTTGCTTATTATAGCATCACAGGAAGTGAGTTACTTTTCACATCGTCCAATGCATCGCCCGAAGACCGACAGGTTCTTTTCCTGCTTACCCAAAAGAAACTCGCCGTCATGCAGCAGGCCTGCCTCGACCTCTTTATGCAGCGATGAGTAGCGCCACGAGAAGGCGTCGTGGCACGATCCGGGGCAGCGGGGTCTACTGCGGTGATCCTCATGTTGGCGTCACAGATCTGAAAACAAGTACAACAGAAGCGTACAACTCGTTCACTTCTACTATCGGGGTGCTCACTACTCGAGCAGTGCATCAAGAAAAGTGTACTCACTATCATGGTGTTAAGGGCGTAGTAGCCCTTGCGGCTCCAGAAAGCGGCTTTGTGTGCAGCATTGCCCCGCAGCGCTCTGATGACAATGAGCGTGCCGTCGACACAGCCGACGACGCCGGCGATGCTGCCGTGGCGAAGGAAGGCTTCCTGCGACGCCGCCTTCTCCTCGTCGTATACAGGGAACCGCACCCAATTCCTCTGTGCGCCAACCTTACAAATAGCCGCCGCCACCCGTCGCACACACTTGCTCACCGTCGGCTGCGCGAAGCCGATGTACGCCTTGGTAGCCTCCCGTGGCGAAAAAACGCAGCGCACACGGCACCTGCCGCCGCACTGACAGCGCACCCGGCCGCGCACTTCTCAGTTCATCAGCGAGTTTGTAGCACAGCCACAGCGGTCTCTCCTTCTCGTGGGGGAACATTCGTCGAAACACATCGTCAGTCAAGTCAATGGGGTCTTCGCACACCCTCCTTCATCGTCGTTCGCGGATGCCGTCTTGACCGCCTCACAACCCCGCCGGCCACTACATAAAGGATGGCGTCCATTTTAACTTTGTGAGCGCTCACAGACGAATTGTGAGCTGATCGCGTCGCTTACAACCCCCGCTCACAATTGGCCCATAGTCTACGTCATCACTTCAAGTGTGTTTATGACGTGAAAAGCAGCCGTCTAGGACGTGTAGAAAGGCTACTCCCGCCGTTTCGCACTGGCCAATAGGAAGATTGTGAGTGTTATTGTGAGTGTGAGCCGTCTGTAATTCGGCCCCTGATTTGCATTCTTTTTAAAAGCTACAGTGAATGTTTTTTGTCCGTGTCGAAAATGCGACAGGCGCCGTTTGCAAAGCACCGCATTATCACACAGAAACACATTCGGCCTCTTCATCAAAGCGGCTATCATGTATCGCCGCCAGAACCCCAAGTCATCCGGGAGCATACCGACGAAATGCTTCTTGACGACGTCATCCAACCATTGAATAGTACCCGTCGTCATGGTGACGAAGATAGACAGGGCACTTTCTTTTTGCGTCCACTTTGGCCACTTAAACAGCGTAACGAAGGATGGTTACCCTCTTCCTCTGATCGACAACCTGGACAGGCTCTGCAACGCAAGGGACTTATCGTCGATTGATTTAAAGTGTGGCTACTAGTAACTCGAGGTTGACGAAAGAAACCGCGTTAAGACCGCGTTCATATCCCCAGACAGCCTCTTGGAATTTAAGGTAATCCTGTTCGGCCTCTGCTCCGCAACCGCTATGTTAGAGATTAATGAATAGCGTACTGGTTGGTTTGAACGGGCATATTTGTCTAGTGTACAGCTAGAATTAATGTGAAAGGAAACACTGGACACCGTGCCGCTTGATACAGCCAGCGCATTCTAACGAGCGGTCTCGGCATTATTGCGGGAGAGGGTGCCGTTATTGCGGGGTGTGGTGCCGCTATTGCGGGATGTGGGGCCGTTATTGCAGCGGGTGCACCCCCTTTCCGCATGTTTGTCGTCTACTCAAGACGCCGATGCCGCGAACGAGCAAACTTCACATGTTTTGCGCATCTGCTTATCGGAAAATTGATGCCGACGGGCCACACGTGCTCTGAAAATGTTTTCGGACGCTGCAGCCCGTCTCCTGTGCGTTTCTTGCTCGGCATCGCGTGTACGCTTCTATAAACGTTGAGTGTTCATTGACTCGAGTCGGCTGCTCGGTCGGTTGAGACCGGCGTGCCGTGGGGGCTTTGAAAGCGTGTCGCACACATTACTGCGACGTCGTCGGTTCTGTTTCTTTTCGCCTCCTCGTCGCGGCGGTTCTGTGAACCGGTCGTGCTCAGTTGCGTGCTCGGTCTGCTGAGACTGCCCATCGCGGATTTCGTGAAAGGGTTCACTCGTCGCCGCCACGTCATCGGCCCTGTTTCCTTTCGTTTCCTCATCGCGGCGGCTCTGTTAACAGGGGCCGGATTACGCACCGCTCTCAAACGGATCGCTCTCAAAGGCTATGTCGGATTGGTCAGTTCTGACCGGTGGCCACATTGCTCTTCTGCGTCACCAGTGGACGTCATCAGATGTCATGAACACGAAAGAAGCGATGACACTGAGCACCTAGATATGGCCACCAATTGAGAGCGTTTTTTCGAGAGCGACAGAAGCAGTCTCAAACGTTGGAGAGTGAAAATGGCGACCGCGTACATTGCGATGCGCCACTGTGAGGCATTGTATCGGCAATCCACGGCGAAGAATGAAGCACGAGGACGCATTTGACTTGCGGGACGAGATGTTGTGACTCTGTTCAACTCGGGAACAAGCAGAAAAAATTGTGGCTGTGCGACGATTGGCGACATCGATGAATGGCGGCTTGCGGGCGTGTGCGTCGTAAGCGCGACGGCCATCGCACCTCATTTTCTTTTGTTACCAGAGGCTTCCAACCACGATAACACGGTACGTCCAACGTACGTAGGGAATCTAAGGTCGTTTACATCACACAATGAGTGCGCCGGTAGTGGAAACCATCGGGCGGAACGCTGATTGCCGTCAAGGCACCGTGGTGAAATACGGAAACAAGTCAGTAGGCAAGGGATTCTACGCACGCTGTGAACATCATAATAGTGAGTAGGTTTTGTTTTTGACTGCGTGTGTTTTGCCAGTTCGGAAGATCATATTAAACTTGTATTGTGCCTGCTTTATCTCAGATCTGTGACGCGAACACGCGCATTTCGTGACCCTCGCTGCTGTCCCGCCGAGCAAACACCTCCTCCACCACGCGATCGTCTAGCGGTGCTCCTGTGCACCGAAAGGTGACTTAAGGTCTGCTGAACGCCTGCGTATTTTTCCTGGTTAAGCTCTAAAAACCCGTGTTGGTCATCGAACGATCTTAATTATATGCACTGATATGTACAATTCCACCTGTTGTACGTCGGCTTCTCTGGAAGCATTTTTTTCCAACCAAAAGGTCTCTTTCCCACTCGTGCATTATTTTTCAACAGTTGTCTTCAAGATGACCTAGCGAGAGCTGTCGAAAGGGTTCTGTATACCCGCACTTTATATGTAAAGTACAGGATGAAGAGACTATTGATTGTCCAGCACGCCTTGCTCCTCGATGACTGGTTTCGGGCCATTTGTCACGCTCCCTACCTGCGATACATTCGTGACTTGAAAGTGAATGCGCCGTAAAAACGCCTGCTTTTCATTTCAGCAAAGACCGAAAGTGTTTTCTGATGACAACACATTTTTTTTTTTAAAACAAGCCTTGCAGGGAGAGACTGACTTAAATTTCGGCTTCGGCAAGAGATCCATGTCCTGAATATGCGAAAACGGGCTATATGCCGAAGAATGCACGTTGCAGAAAAATGTTATGATGGCAAAAGCAATAGGATACGAATATTTAGAGTGTGTAACTTTAATTTATGCCTAAGAAACCGGGGTGCTTCTGTTATGATTTAATCATAGCAGGTTAGTTTTATCACTACCTAGTTACAAGGATGTGCTTACAATGATGCTTGCCTAAACAGCATTGGCACACGTCAGCATTCCTGCGAATGTTTACGATTCTGGCTATGGGCTTCTTAGTATGGATCTTCTATTGTATTAAAGCGTACTCAAAAGCTGTTGAGATTAGCAAAAGGATGGGCCTAAGTGGATGTCATATTTTGATGATGCAGGAGACGGCAACTGCCCACTGAAGTCATGGCTGATTACACCAGCGCCAAGCCATCCCAGTCCCAGCTCGCTGTCCCTTCTCTGCTACCGTGTTGCTGCATGGTACAGTTTGCTGTGTTCACTGTGGTGTAAAAATGCTTAAACTGAAACATGCAGTAATAATTTTTCATGATGCTGATTTTAATCAGAAAATACCACCAACAAAGGTCTTTTCACTGCCACTTATATTCAGTAGAAACACTTATGTCTTGGCAGCAACATTTCACTTGACTGTTTTTACTGCAAAAGAGGCAGCATATAGAAAAGCCCATGTACCTTGATGTACATTGACCATACAACATTGACATGTACAATCGAGAATAAATAACTAGGCCCACAGAAGCCATTCCCTTGCATATTGAAGCAACCTATACAAATAGGTATGTATGCATGGTGCCGTATACAAAATGCTTATATATAAGATATAACAGATCCAGCTGAATGGTAGACTATTAGACGTCTTGCTCTCTGCTGTAGCAGCTGTTCGGAGAATAGTGCACTTTACTGAGCTTCAGTGGCCAGAATGACTGCTGAATGACAAAAACTTTTAGTGACAATAAAATAACTGTAAGCGTAACAAATGCATTGCTAGGGCGATGTGTGAATGAAGGTTATTTTACACTAATGAAACTTGCAACACTGTCAAGAAGAATGCTAAGCAGCTTGAAAACAGTACAGTAATCTAAACTATAAGCATCCAAAAATTGAATACGCAATAAACTTGTGAGAGGTACACCTTTTGCACAGCTACGTTTGTTATTGGCATTTATTTCCCAAGTCGTTTTCAACAAATAGCCCCAAAACTTCATCTTTTGTTCAAACTGACATTTTAATAGAAAGACGTGTACGTAATTCACACAATATTAAAGAAATGAGGAATGTGTATAAAATGAACATGTTTTGAAACTCTACAGAGACTCCTTGATAAATATAAAGGCACCTGAAAGCTAGTACACATTCTTCACCTTCGAGATATCTGCACACCTCTCTCGTGGGCACTTTGTCATATTGCGATCGCGGAAATTGAGCCGATTTAACAGCTCGCCTGAGATATCGCACACCAGCATACGTAATGCGCTTGCCTTTCCCACCGACATAGTGGATACCGTCTAACACGAGCAGGCACTATGACACTGTCAGAGCAGGTTTCCAATGATGTGCTACCACTTCCTGTTGCGCGAAATGCAACATACTAGACATCTTTGTTCAGGCCTACCTTTATCGCCTCTTAAACGGAGGTCTGGGAGAACAACCTCGTTCTCGCCTCGGTGACGGTAAAAAAATCTAAGTGTTTTCTTTCTCTTGATCAAACTGAATGGAAAATAAGCATCCGTTTCTGTACCTTACACTGTCTGAACATTAGCAAATAAATATGAACGGAATGGAGAAGCAGCAACAGTAATCGGAATATCAAGAACCGAGCCCAATGTGCCTTAAGTCAACTGGTTGCGAAGAACAGCAGTTAGTCACCGTAGCTTTCACGAGAAAGTCAGTGGTGGAGGGTCGTGCGTTGGATCTCGTTTCCCGCACTGCAGTCGCGAGCTCTTGCATAGCGACAGCCACCTACTTTACCAATACTGCCAGCTTCCACCTGTCGGTAGTGGTAACAGTGTACTTCATTTTCCTCTTGTATTTTCTAAAGGAACAGAAACCTAGATCACATGGCTGCCGCTCGTCGCTCTTGTCATCGCTGGTAAGCACTGATGGAAAACACTGACTGTCTTCAGCAAGTCGACTTAGTCAATTTTCATGACCAACACTTTCAAAAATGCCTCTATGCTTATTTGTAGTTTTTAGCTTAAAACAATGTTGCTTAGGTAAATAGAACATTCCTACTTTTATTCGCTGCGTTTTCACGAGAAATGTTTGCACACGGCCCTCTTATCGTGCAAATAAACGTTTCCGGGGAGGGGGCTCTGCTATTAAGCACCCTAGCTTTGCTAGTAATTGGCTAAAGCCGTGATGTCGTCAAACTTCAAATGTCTGGGCCTCATTTTGATGTCGCGCTCTCAAACTTGAGAGCGTGACGTCCAAATGACGAGGCCCAGCGTGACAAATGTCCCGAGAGCAAGGCGCGCTGGATAATCACTCGTCCCTTCATCCTGTACTTGACATATAAAGGGCAGGCATACAGCTATTGAACCCTCTCGACAGCTCTCGCTGGGTCATCTTGAAGACTGCTGTTGAGAAGAAAAGAGAACTTGCCTCTCTACGTTTCAAACAATGCACGATTGGGTACGAAACCTTTTGGCAGGAAACAAAGCCTTGCCGAGAAGCCGACTTAGAAGTGGTGCATTGCGCACGTCAATGCCTATGATAAAGATCGTTCGATGACCAAAACGGGTGTTTTAGAGCTTGACCAGGAAAAAGACGCAAGAGTTCAGCAGACATTCGTTCCCCTTTCGGTGCACAGTACCGCTAAACGAACGCGTCGAGGAGGAGGCGTTGGTCCGGCGGGGCAGCGAGGGTCACAATATGAGACTGTTCACGTCTCAGATCAGAGATAAAACAGGCACAATACAAGTTTACTATAATCTTCCGAACTCTTAGCTAACACACGCAGTCAAAAACAAAATCTACTCTCTATTGTGATGTTCTCAACATGCGCAGAACCCTTTGTCTAGCGACTTGTTTCCGTACTTACCCGCGGCGCCTGGACGGCAATCAGCGTTCCGCCCGATGGCTTCCGTCTGCTAACGATGCAAACGATCTTACATTCCCTACGTAGGTTGGAAGCAAAGTGTAGTCGTGGTTTTAAGCCTCCGATAGCAAAAGAAATACGGTGCGCCCGCCGCCGAGGTGACAACGCACTCGCCCGCAAGCCTCCGTTCATCACTGTTTGTCGGTAATCGTCGCACAGTCACTCCACTTTCTGCTTGTTTACGAGTTGAATAGAGTCGGAACAACTCGTCCGGCAAGTCAAACGCATCTTCGTGCTTCATCCCTAGCCGTGGATTGCCGACACAATTATGCCTCACAGCGGCGCACCGCAATGTACGCGGTCGCCATTTTCGCTCTCAAACGTTTGAGACTGCTTCGGCGGCTCTCAAAACAACGCTCTCTATTGGCGGCCATATTTAGGTGCTCAACGTCATCGTTTCTTTCGTGTTCATGACGTCTGATGACATCTGTCGGTGACGCGGAAAATTAATATGGCCGCCGGTCAGAACTGACCAATAGGACATACGCCTTTGAGAGCGGTGCGTAATCCGGCCCCTGGTTGACATTCGCGCGTTGCGTGCTTGGTCTGCTCAGACTGCCCATCGCGCCTTTTGTGAAAGAGTTCGCTCGTCGCCGCGACAAGGTAGATATACCATGGTAGCGAAGGCTCCATTGACGCCCAGTGGTCCAAAAAATGGCGGCTCGTGGGCACCGCCATATTGGGGGGCAACTACGTATGAGTGACTTCACGCATACGTATGTTTTAGCGCGAACTTTAAAGTTGTCTTTTTATAGAACCCGCAGTTTCAAGCCGGTATCTCATGAAGCTGCCTTTCAGTGCGCACCAACCTTTGCCAGTCAAATGTTCTCGAGTTCCTGCTAGTTATGGCCTTGCTAATGTGCAATTCGGAACCCAATGAAAGTGACTGGCAAAGAAGGCAGCGTAGAAAGGCAGCAACACTTTCAGACGCTGGCTTACCTTGGCTGGCTAAGCATGCAATCATGCATGATTCGTAGTGGAAACCTTGGTGGAAATACTGGTGCTAGTACTTTTGAGTACTAGCACAGGCTCAAGTGCACACTTTGCAATACAGTGCACGCAAAGTATGGTTTTCATATTCATGGTTTATTACAGCAACCAAGCAAATACAGTGATGAAGCACAACAACAAAAAATACGCGTCACAGGCAGTTAAGGAGGGTTTCTTTAAGCTGGCTATTCGTCTCAATGGTCACAGTGCGGATAGAAAAAAGCCCTGCAGTTCCACGAACGTTGCCAGGTAGGAAATTGAAAAGCGTAGAAGACAGTGCTAAGACAGCTTCAATTGAGGCAAACATGACATGACATAAGTAGGCGCATCAACACATAAACACAGCACACTGGGATTACTCTTCACATTTCATTTCTTCAGCTGAAAGATATTAACAGCTGTGTTTACATCTACAGGACATGTTAAAGCTAGCTTTAGCATCAACAAACCTGCTCAACGCAGGAGCACACCACACATTGAGCCTACGTAGATTTCATTTCTTCAGCTGAAAGATATTAACAGCTGTGTTTACATCTACAGGACATGTTAAAGCTAGCTTTAGCATCAACAAACCTGCTCAACGCAGGAGCACACCACACATTCAGCCTACGTACAACCTCCAGAACTACTTCTAGTCGTCAGCCGGATCAATTTGAAGTAATTCTAATGCAACAAAAGCATACACGAAGTACAGCTTATACCGTTGTCACATGGGCATTTCTAAGGCCCTCGAACCAACTGCCTATTGACTCGTCGGCCTTCGCAAGCTGCAACACGGGCGTTTTCAATGGCCATTGAGTCGATAGTCTATCGAGTCGACGGGACAGCTCAGAACTCTATCGAGATCTCGAAGGCCTCCGAACGTCGCGCAAGGTTGCTAGCGTTGACCCGAGGAGAGTCACGCACACACTTGAACAGCGCCTTTTACTGTGCAAAAACGTTAACAAACGTTATTATTTTATATCTTTAATTTACGCGGTAAAATATTAATACCCGTAATAATTTTAATATAGCATCGCTCTTTTTGTAGGCATATTATTTATGTAATCTCGACTATTGTAGCATGCGCCGCCGAGAAAAACAAACACAATGAAGAGCACAATCGTATGAACGCCAACGCATTAAAAAAAGCTGTCCTTGAATTACTAAACACCTGCAGTTACTAAAAAAAGGTAACAGTTATATTTTATTTTGCATTTATAGAGATATCTTAGTTCTTCAAGCAAAACCGAAAGCAACGATAGTGGCGCCAAAAAAGTTTGGCGCCAAACACCAGATCTATATCAATAACCTTCGAGTTTTTCCGTGTAGCAGCGGCACAACTCCTTCGAGTTCGATCGCGATTGAAAATCTCGAAGGCCATCAACTCAATCGCCTTTGAAAATGACAGTGTGACTGGGGTATTACACCGAGGTTCAAGGACATTAACGTGGCAGTACGGCATGTAATCATTGTACTCTACCTTACAACCTAGCCAAATAAAGGTTCAGGGCTGTTCTGCTGTTCGTTGTGCTTCAAATGATCCTACTAAAAGCACTCAAGATGCAACAAGCCTGCTTAAAGTGGCTTGGCAGCCAGTGGTGCTGAGTGGCAGTTACGATGACAATGGTTCATTTCAATATACCTGCGAGCACGAGACTGGAAGAGTTGAGGAGGTGTTAAAATTGACCCGAATGCCATGAAAACTAGGCGAATCCATTGCCTAGAAGGTCTCCATTAGGAGCCATTCACTTTATCTTTGTGGAGGTTTATCTGACAATATTCTGCAAGTACATAGGAGACACTTGAACAGGCGGCTGCAATTGGCACAAAAGCACCCTAAAAGAGTGACATAGTGGAAGGAAGGATGAAAGATGTAGGCTATTTTGCAGCTTGTGCAATGTAGCAACTTCAAAAAACACTACCACTAACTCCAGAATTACAGTTTTCAATTGCTCCACCTCACTGCCTGCTTCGTGGCTTTCCGTTTAGTTGTTTGACTGTGCAGTTGAAGACTTTTGCTGCGTGCAAGCCAATGCAACCTCACCCTGACGAACAGGGCAAACAAACTATCATAAACATCATCGCCACACACAGTCAGCGATTTCTCTACCTTGGCTTGAAGCAACACGCACAGATCATGCCCTACATGTTCTTTTCCTGTAACATTGGAGGTAGATGCAACAAAAAGCTGCTCGAAAGCATTGATGAAAGCTACAGAGGAGGGTGCCGGAACCGGTAGGCTTCGAAAGTCACCTTCTCCCGGATTTTTAACACTTAGGTACAAGAGAACTTGGTAATGATCGGCAAACGTGGCGTTTTCTAGTCTTGGTTCACACGTAAGTAACCCTGTAACACACCTGTGGTCATTCATAAAATTGCCGGCAAGCCACCCAGCAAAGTAGACAATGTGTTTCTCTGCCATTGGAGATGGATAATCAGAAGGCAAAACTTCTACTGCAACTGGCAAAGATGTGGTAGCTGTGCAAAGAGAAGGAACAGATTTAGTAAAACAAACTGGGAGAGTGGCTAGAAGGCTAGACATGTCTTCAGCACAGTTGCTGCTTTCCGACAGTTTGAAGAGGTTGCTGACTGAAAGATGTCTGAATGCTGCTTGAAACTGCCGGCAGGACGAGTTGCTGTTTGACCCGGCTTTTGACCTAACAATTGAAAAAGTGTTTTCGAGTGCATCCTGGTTGAGGTGTCTGGTAAGGAGGTAAGCGAAACCATAGCGAGAGGCCAGGTGGTTCCAGAACAGCAGCACAGCCCTCATTTTAGAAAACGTAGCGCAAAGACGACAAGGATAAAAAAAGAAGGAAACACACACGAGCGCTCGTGTGTGTTTCATTCTTTTTTTGTCCTTGTCGTCTTTGCGCTACGTTTCCTAAAATGCGAATGCACCAACTCGCCCGATTTAGCATTCTTGTGCAGCCCTCATAGTCTGGCAGAAGCCCCGGATGCAAAGAGGCTGCCGTGCGCAGCCTAGAACTTCGATGTGCTCAAAAACTGCAATGCAGTCTTCCAAACAATCTTCGTGCACAGATCCTGCACACATCGCAGAGGCGTACGGAGACTTTCCCCGCTCTTGCGAAATATTTAAACTGTCGAAGAGTCTATCGATTCTCTCAACAAATCTGGCTGTGTGGATAGCCTCTGCTGGCAATTGCTGGAATGTTACTAATGTGCACATTGCAACAGCGCAATGATTGCTGAATACCTGTGCTGCGAGTTTTACAGACATCTTCGAAGCAAAAGTTAAATTGAAGTGCCGGGCACTCAACTTCGGGATGGACAGAATTTGCATTTCTCTATCGCTCTTATAAGCCTGTCGTAAGAGCTCGTAAGAGTGTGACTGCCTACCCTGAAGTTGTACTTGAAGAACATATTGCGCAAGCACTTCAGCAAATGTAGTGGATCAAAAATAAAGAAAAGTGCTTCAACATTCACACTTAGGTAGGGCTTCTCAGGGGTCGCAAGGTTTGAGACAAAGAAACATTCTAATTTCCCTGATCGCAAACTACTGCCACAGGCTGCAATCCAGCTCCAACCAACATTTCATGACATTTAAAGAGAAGGTTATGCAGAACAGTCGCAGGCGCCGCCTTATCTGCAAAGAAATAGCCAAGAGGCTGCTTCCACGGCGTACATACTCCTTTGGCCATGAGCACAAGCGTCTTGTTTGCAAGATTTGGACCTTGTTCTGCACTGTACTCTTCGAGTCCTTCAAACCTGTCAGACACTTGATTGTACGACAGCTCCTTTGAAATATGCATCTCGTCAAATATTATGGTGCAAGCCACGTCTTGTCGCGGAAAAGACGCTGCCCGTCTCTTGATCAAAGCAAAAACTTCAGGTATTAATCCGTCTGCGCTGGAGGAGCCGTTCTTGCAGCCTCATGTTGCTGTTACGGAGCTGCCCGAGCTTAGTACGAAGTTTCTGAAGTGGCCGACTGTCATTGATGGCGGCTGGTGGATGATCCTGCAAGGAACGGAATTGACGGAAGAGCAATAAGTTGCGATTTCTGGTTTAGTCATACCTGCATGTAATCTGGCAGCACCAAGAATTGCGCAATATTGTGGAAGAGTTCTAAAGCTGCTAGCCTTCATGAGAAAGCGGCGAAGTGCTGAACGGAGCTCCTGGTGACAGATCAGCACGCCGTCACAGTGCTGTGGAAAACCCCGCCGTGCCAGGTTCCAAAGATAAAGCGCTGGCTTCAGTGCTTATTCTTATTATGTGCTTATATGTGTGGTCAGCTGCGACCACAGAATATAAAGAACAAAATATAGTGACAGCACAGTTCTGGAAGTGAAGCCAGAAACCCAACAATGCACAAATAATAACCAAGCACCACAGACACTTACACGGAACCATCATCAATCCATTGGCGTGGGAACAAGCTTGGGGCAGCATAGAAAAAGCAGAGCTAGCACCATCTGCATCTGCTCAGCGCGCAGATGAGGAATTGTAGCATATTTCTGAGCCATACCTCCTCAGGCTGTTCCAGCAGACACGAAAGAACAATCACCTTTTTGGAAGAGTTGCAGTGACTGGGACGACTGACTCTGGATGTACCCCTCGGCAACAGGTTCACCGGAGACAGTGGCTATCACAGGAAGCAGTTGAATTGGCTCTAAATTGTCACCATTTTCAAAAGACTTATCCCAAATATGCATGCAACCCTGCTCACCTGGTTCTCCAGCACTGTGCACTGATGCCGAAGTTTCACTCAGAGAAGGTGAAAAATCCATGTCGGTGCTGCATTTGCTTGAGGTGTCTGAAATGGCAACATTATTGCGGAAAGGAAAGAGAACTCAATACTTTTATGGTAAATAATCTTCAAAAAACTAAACCTACCATAGCATGCGGTTCACATACGACATCACTATAGGAAACACCCCACCTTCGCTCCGCCGAGTTCGCTTGCCTGCCCCCTGACTCTGCTGTTTACCTACCTCTGTCACCTTTCCCGCCTGTGCCTGACGGTGACTATGTTGCTTGCCCTATCACCGAGGTCTTTCTTGACCGCAACGTCGTTCTTCCTCATCTCATCGTACGCGTTACACAGAACAGCGCCTACCTTCCTATCCTGAACTTCACTCTGTCACCCCAAGTTCTCCCCGAAGGAATATTCCTTGCTACCTTGTCCCCTCTCACAGACTGCACCTATTGTGCACTCACTCCTGGCCCACATTCAAGCGGCCTTTCGACACCCGTACTCCCCACCACAATTACCGACCCTATTTCCGCAATGATTGCCTCTGACCTCAGCCACGAACACGCTCAGGACCTGCATAACCTTTTGTTACCCTTCTCCGGCATTTTTGACTTTGCTGCCGGTTCTCTGGGCCAAACATCAGTTGTGACTCACTGCATTGACACCGGCGATGCGAAACCTGTGCATCGGAGGCCTTATCGTGTGTCCATTTCTGAGCGCCAAGTCATCCAGCAGGAGGTCGACAAGATGTTGGGCAACGATGTCATCGAACCTTCGAACAGCCCCTGGGCATCTCCTGTCGTGCTCGTTAGAAATAAAGACAACAGTTAGCGCTTTTGCGTCAACTATCGACATCTGAACAAGATTACAAGGAAAAATGTTTACCCGTTGCCGCGAATAGACGATGCCTAGGACTGTTTACATGGAGCCCGCTACTTTTCCTCCATCGACCTTCGTAGCGGCTTCTGGCAGATCTCTGTCGACGAACAAGACCGCGAGAAGACAGCTTTTGTCACACCCCATGGACTTTACCAATTTAAGGTTATGCCTTTTGGACTTTGCAACGCCCTGCTACGTTTGAACGAATGATGGACTTCTTACTCCGCGGCTTCAAATGGACGACTTGTCTATGTTACTTGGATGACGTGATTGTTTTCTCGCCCTCATTCGAAAGCCACCTTCGTCGCCTTTCTTCCATCTTGGCACTTTTCCGCCGTGCCGGACTTCAACTGCACTCAAAGAAGTGCAGTTTTGGTCGCCGCGAACTTAAAGTCCTTGGCCATTTGGTAATGCCACCGGCGTGCAACCCGATCCCGACAAAGTTCGCGCTGTAGTGCTTTTCTATTTCCCCGTTCACCCCGTGATGTCCGCAGCTTTGTAAGACTGCTCTTATTTTCTCCGGTTCGTCCCAAACTTTGCCGCTGTTGCTCGTCCTCTCACCAATCTGCTGAAGAAAGGCGTTCCTTTCTCATGGGGACCAGAGCTGGCTAACTTATTCTCCACCCTCATCGCTGTTCTAACAAATCCTCCTGTGTTGGCCCATTTCAACCCGTCTGCCCCGACAGAACTTCGCACCGACGCCAGTGGCCACGGGATTGGTGCCATTCTTGCACAGCGACAACGCGGCCAACACTGCGTGATTGCCTACGCCAGTCGTCTCCTGTCATCAGCGAAACAGAACTATTCTATTACGGAACGGGAGTGCCTGGCTCTCGTTTGGGCCGTTGGAAAATTCAGACTCTACTTGTTTGGCCGACCCTTCACTGTAATTACTGATCACCGCGCCTTATGTTGGCTCTCTTCCCTCAAGGATCTTACTGGCCGCCTCGGCCGCTGGGCAGTGCGCTTGCAGGAGTATACCTTTTCCGTTGTATACAAATCCGGTCGGCTCTACCAGGATGCAGACTGTCTGTCCCGTTATCCCGTCGATCCCCCTTCCTTTACTGACCATGAGTCGGACCCCTGTGTCTTCTCTATATCGGACTTTTCCCACATAGCCGATGAACAGCGCTTGGACCCAACCCTCAGTTCTCTTGCCTCCGCACACACAGCCGTGACTATTCTCTCGCCCTGTTCTTCCTTCATGGGAATACGCTATACCGCCGCAACATGCGACCTGATGGTGCTGAGCACTTGCTGGTCGTTCCCCAACACCTACGCTCTGCCGTTCTCGAACAAATGCACGACGCCCCTACAGCTGGTCATCTTGGCCTCTCACGCACATACAACCGCGTGCGCCGGAGTTTCTTCTGGCCTGGACTCTACCGCTCTGTCCAACGTTATGTAGGCGCTTGCGACCTCTGTCAACGCCGGAAGAATCCCCTGTGCTACCACCTGGACACCTGCAGCCGATTGCTATCCCGACTGAGCCATTTTCTTGTGTTGGCCTTGACCTCCTAGGGCCCTTCCCCGAGTCCTTGTCAGGAAACAAATGGATCGTTGTGGCCACCGATTATGCCACGCGGTACGTGATCACTCGCGCCATTCCAACCAGCTGCGCCATAGACGCTGCTGACTTCCTTTTGTACGACGTCATATTTCACCATGGTGCTTCCCGTCAACTACTTACCAACCGTGGCCGCTGTTTCCTTTCCCGAGTTGTTGAGGAAATACTTTGTTCTTGCTTCGTTCGGCAAAAGTTCACCACTGCGTATCACCCTCAGAAGAACGGTCTTACGAAGCGTATTAACCGCACACTCACCGACATGCTCGCAATGTGCGTATCCGACAGTCATCGCGACTGGGATATTAGTCTGCCATTTGTCACCTTTGCATATAACTCTTCGCGTCATGACACTGCTGGGTACTCACCATTCTATCTTCTCTTTCGAAGAGATCCCTTACTGCCCTTCGACACTTTGCTTTCCGCCGCTGCGCCGTCACAACCTATGCCCGCGATACCATCGCCGAGCCGACGCTGCTCGTCACAATCTCACCATCTCTCAAGAAGCTCAAAAACGCCGCTACGACGCTCACGACCGCGATGTGCACTATCCTCCCGGATCTCTGGTGTTGCTCTGGCTTCTGTGCCGTCATGTGGGGTTGTGTCAAAAATTCTGCCCCACTACACAGGTCCTTACCGCGAACTACGCCCAGTGACCGACGTGGCCTATGAGATTGCACCGCTCCACCCAAAGTCACCGACTGCTACATCACTTCCGAAATCATACATATCGCCCGCCTCAAGCCATATTACTCCCCCTCCACACCGTACGCCTAATACGCACCGGGACGTTGCCTTTTGCCGACGGGGGTAGTGTTACGGGGAAACGCGGGACCAAAGTGATGTGCTCATTGACAAAGACGACGACCGAGGAACGTGGGCGCGACGAAGCGTTCAGAAAGAGGACGACACTGACAGAGTAAATACAGCACGGCTACTGAAGTCTAGCGTCGAGTTCAGCCCATCGCAGTGCCGTTACACTAAGTACAACCCCGTAACGATATCTATCAAGAAGTCTCTATCAAGAAGTCTCTGTAGCGTTTCAAAACATGTTCATTTTATACACATTCCTAATTTTTTAATATTGTGTGAATTACGTACACGACTTTTCTATTAAAATGTCAGTTTGAACAAAAGGTGAATTTTTGGGGTTATGTGTTGATAAAGACTTCGGGAATAAATGCCAATGACAAAAGTAGCGGTGTAAAGGTGTACCTGTCACACGTTTATGGCGTAGTCAATTTTTGGATACTTATAGTTTAGATTCCTCTACTGTCTTCAAGCTGTTTAGCATTCTTCTTGACAGGGTTGCACGTTTTATTAGTGTAAAATAACCTATATTCACGCATAGCCCCAGCAATTCATTTGTTATGATTGCAGTTATTTTATTGTCACTAAGATTTTTGTCATTCAGCAGTCATTCTGAGCACTGAAGCCAAGTAATATGCACTATTCTTCTAGCAGCTGCTACAGCAGAGAGCAAGACGTCTAATAGTCTACCATCCAGCTGGCTTTGTTATATCTGATATATAAGCATTTTGTATGGCACCATGCATACAGTACCTATTTGTATAGGTAGCTTCAATATGCAAGGGAATGGCTTCTTTGGGCCTAGTAATTTATTCTCGGATGTACATGTCAATATTGTATGGTCAATGTACATCAAGGTATATGTGCTTCTCTATGCTGCCTCTTTTGCAGTAAAAACACTCAAGTGAAATGTTGCTGCCAAGAAATAATTGTTTCTACTGAATAGAAGTGGCAGTGAAAAGACCTTTGTTGGTGGTATTTTCTGATTACAATCAGCACCATGAACATTTAATACTGCTCGTTTCAGTTTAAGCATGTTTACACCACAGTGACAACAGCCAACTGTACCAGGCTGCAAGACGGTAGCAGAGAAGGGACAGCGAGCTGGGACTGGGATGGCTTGGCCCTAGTGTAATCTGCCATGACTTCAGTTGGTAGTTGCCGTTGCCGTCTCCGGCATAATCAAAATATGACATCCACTTAGGCCCACCCTTTGCTAGTCTCAACAGCGTTTGAGCATGCTTTAGCACACAATCGAAGATCCATACCAAGTAGCCCATAGCCAGAATGCTGACGTGTGCCAATGCTGTTTAGACAAGCATCATTGTAAGGACAGCCTAATAACTTGGTAGTGATATAAATAACCTGCTATGATTACCTGCATAACAAAAGCACCCCGATTTCTTAGGCAGCAATTAAATTTACACACTAAAAATATCGTCTCCTATTGCTTTTGCCACGATAACATTTTTCTGCAACGTGCATTCTTCGGCATATAGCCCGTTTTAGCAAATTCAGGACATGGATCTCTTGCCGAAGCCGAAATCTAAGTCACTCTCTCCCGCAAGGCTTGTTTTCCAAAAAAAGGTGTTGTGATCGGAAAACACTCTCCGTCTTTGCTGATATGAAAAGCAGGCGTGTTTTAGGCGCATTCACTTTCAAGTTGCGAATGTATCGCAGGTAGAGAGCGTGACAAAAGGCCCGAAACCAGTCATCGAGGAGCAAGGCATGCCGGACAATCAATAGTCTCTTCATCCTGTACTTTACATATAAAGGCCGGTTATACAGAACGCTTTCGACAGCTCTCGCTAGGTCATCTTAAGGACAACCGTTGAAAAACAATGCACGAGTGGGAATGAGACCTTTAGGTTGGAAAAAAAAAGCCTTGCAGAGAAGCGTACTTACAACAGGTGGTATTGCACACATCAATAGATATAATTAAGATCGTTCGAAGACCAACACGTGTTTTAGAGCTTAACCAGGAAAAATACGCAGGCGTTCAGCAGACCTTAAGTCACCTTTCGGTGCACAGGAGTACCGCTAGACGAACGCGTCGTGGAGGAGGCATTCGCCCGGCGGGACAGCAGCGAGGGTCACGAAATGCGCGTGTTCGCGTCGCAGATCTCAGATAAGCAGGCACAATACAAGTTTACTATGACCTTCCAAACTCTTAGCCAAACACACGCAGTCGAAAACAAAATCTACTCACTATTATGATGTTCACAACGTGCGTAGAATCCCTTGTCTAGCGACTTGTTTCCGTATCTCCCCACGGCGTCTTGACGGCGTTCCGCCCGATGGCTTCCGCTACCGGCGCACTGTGTGATGGAAACGATCTTAGATTCCCCATGTGCGTTGGAAGCACCGTGTTATCGTGGTTGGAAGCCTCTGGTAGCAAAAAAACATGAGGTGCGCTGGCCGCCGCGGTGACGACGCACTCGCCCGGAAGCCGCCGTTGGTCGATGTTCGTTGGCAATCGTCGCACAGTGACTTAATCTTTCTGCTTGTTCCCGAGTTTAACAGAGTCGGAACAACTCGTCCGGCAAGTCAAACGCGTCCTCGTGCTTCATTCTTCGCTGTGGACTGCCGATACAATGCCTTACAGCGGCGCATCGCAATGTACGCGATCACCATTTTCACTCTCAAAAGTTTGAGGCTGCTTCTTTAGTGTGCTGAGCGCGGGCGGCGCGGTGGCGCCAGAGTTGATGCCTGCCGGCGGCGGCCGCATAGCGGCGCTGTGGTGCGAGAGGGTCCGAGCCGGTTTCTCGCGCACATTGCGCCGCGCTGCTGAGAGTTGGAAAGGGAGCTGCGCGTTGCTTTGGCTCACGTTTAATACTTTGTTTTACAGCTCTTTCAGGAGCTTAGGATTGATGTAACGTTTTAACATGCTAATGTTAATATAGAATTGCTTAGTGCAGATTGTTCGAACTTGAAAGCTCGATTGGTACGTGAGCCGCACGCTAATCCGGTAAACGCACATGAGAGCTTTCGCGTTTGGAGGAATTCAAACTCAAAGAATACAAGTCACGAAACACAGATTCTGTTTAATAGAACGAGGGCAGCATGTTTAATCAAAAGTGACAATGCGAGTGGAAGGCAATGCTTTTTGGCGAACAGAAGCTACGAAAAGTGCGTTCAATTGCAGTGGCGCAACTTCAACAGTTGGAAAAGGAATGAACATGATGCAGAAGGTTGGAATGAGATGTAAGGCCACTGCAGCGCGCACACATCTGGGCATGTGGGTGCGTACTGAAGACTTGGTGTACAGCATGTATGGTCCAGAACAGAAAAGCTGTCATTCGTAAAATTGATACAAAAGCTACTCTTGCAACGTAGAGGTCAGGAAATGCAGGCTAACCGAACCTATCTGAAAATGCAGTTCTACAGTGAGTGAAATAACAGCCACTAAACAGTATTCCTCAAAAGCACTGAACAGCTGAAGCAATGAAGCTTGCAGCATAATAAAACATTTAGCACTTTAACGTTGTTCCGTTAAATGCAACGCGACACCGCGCAAAACTAGCCGTGCGCAATACCGCGGCCTGGCCTCAACACGGGTGGCGAGAACGCCATGTTGGCTTGCCCTTCATACGCGACTTTGTGAAGCGCAGACCGCCCTGCTGAGCTTAAACTGCCCGAAATGCCTCGCAGTTTGACAAGAATGAAACATATATCACCTTGCTGTTGCCCTGGTAAACGCGACACGACGCAAAACCGCCTCACGCCATGTCACGTCACCACGGCCAGCACGCCTTGTAATGCCTGTTAGCTTGCCCTTCACGCGCGACTTTGTGAAGCGCAGTCGCGGCCGTACTGAGCTAAACTGCCTAAAATACTGCGCAGTTAAAGAAGAAAGTCGGGAATGCAACATTCTTTCCATTACCGTCGCCCTGTTAAACGCGACACTTAGGAAAACTAGACGTTCGGCAAACCGCGTTAGGCCTGTCCACAACGACCGGCTAAACCGCCATGTTGGCGCAACGGCGTGCCTTTGTGCCTTCACCTGCCACTTTGTCCAGCGTGCTGGGATAAACTGTTCGAAATGCAGCTGTTAGCCGGAACACAACATATTAAACCTCGCCGCGGTTGGAAACTGCCGGAGTGTCACAAACTGCGCCTGAACTTCTATATGCCAGAACAGCCTGTGCGCCTGTTCACGAGCTGCGAAACCTAATTGGCACCGGCCGGCGTGGTCATGCTAAACTGCTTCAAATGCAGCGTAGTTCAGCAAAAAACGTTGCTCACCTTGACGTCGTTACAACCGCAGTCGTTCCGCGTAGCAGCCCACGAGAGATAAAAATATTCGGTCTGCGGCGAGCCGCGAGCAGACCACTCGCTCGCTTCGACAACTTTCTGCCGTCTGCTCCGGCGGGCTACCGCTGCAGCAAGTGCCTGAATGTCCCTGCTGGTGCCGCCATCCATCAATCGGCGGCAGCGCAACAAGTCGCGCGTCATTTCCTGGGGCTAGTTTTCGCCGAGTGGCCGCTCTTTACCAATCTCTTTCTCTATGGCGCAGCTGCGACTGTGGAACCCTCCCGACGAGCAGCGCCCTCTATTTACAGTAGCGGGCAGGCATCACGGAAGGAGCCACCCTCTCGCATAGCGCGGGGCGCGCGCTCAGCACACTAGCCAGTATATTCTAGGCACTATACTTCTGTCGCTCTCAAGAAAACGCTCTCAATCCGTCTCTGGATGGATGGATGGAATATAGGAGCGTCCCCTTTGAAACGGGGTGGTAGCAGTAGCTATCATGCTCATTTTTCTCCATATATCTTAATTATTGATTTAGAGTGGTTAACTAAACCATCATTCTATTTATTAAATTTTGCTCCTACATTACTAACATTATGTCACTTCTCTGCTTTTAAGCCACCAATCTTCCAGCCGTTTTTTGCTAGTTTCCACCTCCGGTTTATTCACCCGGCCACTGTTATCTCTAAACCCCAGAGCTTCAGGAACAGTGATTGCGCCTGCATCAACTTCCGGTTGGATACCATTGCATTCGAGTATAATATCGTCAATTGTTTCACTGGAGTTTCCACATACAGCACATGCGTCATCTCCATTGTTAAACTTCTTTTTGTAGCTGCGTGTTCTAAGGCACCCTGATCTAGCTTCAAAAAGTTGGGCACTGCCTCTTGAGTTATCAAAGAAATCTTCCTTCCTGATCTGCATTTTCCACTTTCGGTATAATTCCACACTCTGTTTTTTTTCCATCGAATTTACCCAATTTTTACCTTCTGTGTTTTTCACCTGTTGCTTAATGCTCTTTATTTATCCGTCCTTGTTACTAGCATACTTACTAGTTATTTTCCTAGTTCTTTTCCTCCATTGTGAGTCAACGCTTTTTAGGTACAGGTATTTAAATACCTTAGCTGCCCATCTGTTACTGTCCAATTTCCTCAGGCGTTCCTCATATAATATTTTACTCTGAGCTTCCCGTACTTCGAAAGATGCCCAGCCCATATCTCCCTGTACCGCCTCGTTTGTAGTTTTGCCGTGGGCACCTGGTGCTAATCGTCCAACGGATCTCTGATTTGTTTCTAATGTCGACTGTACCTCTGATTTTAGGCACAAAACCGCATTTCCGAAAGTAAGTCCGGGCACCATAATTGCTTTCCAAATACCCCTCAATACCTCCTACCTATTGTATCCCCACAATGCCTTATGATTCATTATCCCGGCATTCCTTCGCCCTTTGGCCTTAAGTGATTGCTCATGCTTTCCATTGTATGCTAATCCTTCGTTTACCCATAGCCCCAAATACTTATATTCTGTTACTCTAGGTATTTCAAGGCCTTGAATTTTAAGACCCTGATCAGATGATCCGTTGAAAATCATCAGACCCGACTTAACTGCGCTGAAACTGAAGACTAGAGCGTCCCCTTCGTCTCCGCAATACTTAACTAGAGTTTGCAATTCTTCCAGACTCTCAGCTAGCAGCACAATATCGTCTGCATACATCAAACCGGGGAGCCGCTGCTCTACCGCCTTTCCACCTAATCTGTATGACAGGTTAAAACCTAGGTTACTGTCTTGTATCCTCCGTTCCAGGTTTATCATATAAAGCATGAACAGCACCGGTGATAGAGGACAGCCTTGTCTTAATCCTTTGCATACTTTGACATCCTCCGTACTTCTTATCCCTTCCCACGTAATTTCTACTTTGTTATCCCGGTATATTTCCTGTAGGAACTCTATTATCTCATAACTGACACCTTCTTCTTTTAATATGTTCCACAGGAGTTCCCTGCTTACGTTGTCGTATGTCCAGCAAGGCCAAATACAAAGGTCTATTTTCCACTCTAGATATTTCGATGCATTGGGTAAGCACGAACAGGCAATCATCTAAGCGCCTACCATTTCTAAAGCCGTTCTGAAGTTCTCCGAGTATCTTCTTACGTTCAACCCGTGCTTGCACCTTTAATTTCACCGCCTGCATGGCTAACCTGTACATTACAGATGTTATGGTAATCGGCCTGTAGGATTTTATGTGCATCCTTTCTCCTTTCCCTTTATAAATCAAATTCATTTTACTCTGCCGCCAGCTGTCCGGAATTTGCTTATTCGCTCTGACTGTTTCCAAAGCTTTTAACAACGTTTCGTTACTTTTTGGACCGAGTTCATTAATCAGCTTGATCGGAATTCCATCTATTCCTGTAGATGTGTTTTTAGGAACATTTTTTTTCTGCCTTTTTCCAGTTTAGATTGGTCAGTTCTAAGCTGCTTTGTATTCTGCTACCTTGTGTTGCTTCCTGATTTGCGGAGATTACCCCATCGTCGTTCTTAAATGACTGGGCTATAACTGATGTAATGTAGTTCACTGCATTGTCTCCCTTTAAACAATTTCCCTCGTTATCTTGAATCCGATCTTGCTTTCTTTGATTCTTCTTCCCTAGCCAGCTTATATGGTTCCAGAATTTTCTTGCTCCGCCTCTAGAGGCATCGTGTATATCAGCCATCCAGCGGTCGGTGGACTGTCTTATTTTACTTTGCACGAGGGCCTGCACTTGAAGTTTCTTTTGTCGATATGATTCCCATTTTTGGTCGATCTCCTCCTGAGAAGCCTGTGCTTTCTTTGCCATTCGGTGTTCCCTTGAAGCAGCCCGTCGTTGTTCAATAGCTTCCCTGATTTCCTTATTCCACCAGCTCCGTGGCTTCCTCTTTCCATTCCAGCGGTTTGGTACTTTAACCTCCTGAATTTTACTCTTTATGAGTAGTTCTACCTGTTCATAATCCCAGTCTTCCATGGGGTTTTTCTCTATTGCTTCCTCTATGTCTGCAGCTATCTGCGCTATTTGATCGTCGTTTAATTTTGCGTTTACGTTTTGTCTAAGTTCCATTTCTCTTTTCATCAAGGGCCCCATCTGCAGACTAAAACGTTAATGATCACTTCCCAGACTACACTCCCCTTCTTCGTCTATTTCCATTTTTGTGACCTTGCTATAAATTTCCTGCGACATTAGACAATAGTCAATGGTCGTCTGCCTGTTGCGGAATTCCCACGTGATTTGGCCTTCACATTTTGTTTCTCTATTTACTATAACTAGATCGTGTCGCTCGCAGAAATCTAGCATTAGCTTCCCGTTACAATCCGTGTATCCATCGAGATCGTCGATGTGGCCGTTCATGTCCCCCAGCAGAATAATATTGGCCCCGTTTCCAAACTGGCTTATATCGTCACTGAGACATTCAACAAGATCCATGTTTTCTTGCCAGCACTGATGGCCTGTTCCTAAATAAACTACCCCTAGTCATGTCCTTATGCCGGCAATGGTTCCTGAAACCCAGATATGTTCTTTACAAGATGATTTAATTCTTTGCCAATTTGTTCCCTGGTGTATCAACATACCTACCCCTCCACCCTTTCTTTCCGTTCTCGTTCTGTTGCACCCTTCCCAGACGTAGCCTTCAATAAACGGCGGATCTTCTAGATCCCTGAGATGAGTCTCGCAAAGAGCGTACACACCTATTTTGTCATCCTTCAACTGCTGTTCTATATCTAGCCATTTCGCTCTTTTTCTACCTCCTTGCATGTTTATGTAGCTGATCCTAGTGTTAAATTTCTTTTTTGTACTTTTCTTTCTCGACCTACTCTTTGCCATTCTTGGGGGCTCAGCCTCCATTATTACACTTTCTTCTGCTTCACTTCGAACTACCTCTGTGCACGGAGTCCTCGCGGACCCCCTAAAAAAGCTACAGCCCTGCCTGCCAAGCACCAGCCGATCTCTGCTCCGACCCTTCTGTTAAAATGAATGCCATCTCGCTGAAAAGCCCTACCAAAACCTGCTTTATGTACCTCCCTGTTTACCTCAACCACTTCGAAACGCTTCTCCAGGCTTAACTTTCTTATGTCCTGATTAACTGTCACCACGTCCTTTTCGATCTTTCCGTTCAATCCTAGCACCTCTGGTACTGTGCATACAACTATCTGCGTCTGCTGTGCTATCTCCCTGATCTCGTCAACTCCCTTAGCTAAACTTTCCACCACTCCTGCAGCGTCACCATTTAGGACATCGTTTAGACCCGCGGCTACTATTACCATACTGCGCTCTGTGGAATCCTTCAACAGCCTATTTTTACTCTCTTTTAGTGCAGCCCTCATTGTTCTCCCTGGGAAGGCTCCAACCAACACTCTCTTATCACCCCTTACACGTTCCAAGATATCTCGCTTGCACCTGTTCATGTTAGGATGTCCGGCGATAAGCACCTGGGCCTTCTCTCTCCCTCTCCCAACTGTTGGCTGCTGCTTTCGGTTATCTGTGTCCTTATCTCTGGGATTTTCATTCTTCCTTACTTCTTCCTTTTTTTCCGGTGTCTTAGCTGCTTCTAAATAACTCTGACGGTTCGGATCCGCCTGACCTAATTTGCTTATGCCTTCCATGCCAGTGCTGGCCCCTGCCACGTGGCCCGCATTGGAATGTTCGTCCTTGTTGGTTCCAAGGACAAAGTTGGCCCCTTTCTTTTCAATCTGAGTAAGCTGTCCAAGCAGTTTCTGATTTTCCGTCCTTAGCAAACGTACTTCATTTTCTAAATCCTCCACACGAGACACTAAACTGCCCCTTTCTTGATCAACTCTATCTAGACGTGCATTCAGTACGCAACATCGACACAAAAAGTCGCTGCCTTCCGCTTCACCTACAGAATCAAAACGCGTTTCTTTGAGATTAACCTGCGCCTCACACTGAGTACACTTTACCTTCTTTTGATTGCACATCTTAAGCGCTCATCGACTGAACTATAACTGTTACGAATTCTTAGAATATACAAATTGCCAAAAGAAGACACAAGAAACGACTAGCAAACACGCGTTAAAAACCAAATCTGCGAATGCCAATAGCCTAGAAAGAAAAATATTTATCTAGACAATATAATTAAAGCATGAACGCCAAGAAAACCTAGCTTCCGGCACGAAAAACCAGGCCGCTAGGACCAAGAGCTAAAATCTATTCTTTAGGCTGCACCTAACCTAACTAGCTGAAAAAGAAATAAAGTTAATAAAAGAAAGAACTCATCTATTTGCCGCTTCGAAAGCTCCCGCTGTCGCCAGTCCGTCCGTTTCCGGTACGTGCAATCGGAGGAGCGATGGAACACGCGTCCGCACCACACGGCTGTCAACTGTCACTCTTGCGCGAGGATGTGGCGCCATCATGCGGGAGCGGGCGGGAAACAAACTGGACGGCAGTGTAGCAGACGACGCGAAAGCGCACCATACGAAATGGCCACGCCAACGCAGGTAGAAAGCGAAAGCTTCCCCCCTTTTTTGGCCTCGGAGCGTAAAGTAGTGACAGTGATTGCAGAATATCATGTTCACGCAGTATGGGGGAATGTAGAGCGTTTTCACAATCCACTCATAACGCACGTACGCATATACTATCTTCGTATTGTAAGAGCGTGCAGCCCGGGCCATGTTCGACGCGACAGAATGAGATGCTCTGAGCGGGCAGGTTTTCGGCAGACAGGAGAGCGCGGGGGCAGAGAGAGAGAGAGAGCGGGATCGCAAAGGGCAAAGCAGCCAGAGTTTGTTGATGCTGCAGAGCTAGGTGATCGTCTCCTGTGACATCGAGCGGCGCATATGCGCGGGGTGTCTTGAGTTACCGAGCACAATGCGGTTACTGCAGCGCCGGGATGGTGCAATAGGCGTCGCTTCCTCCTCGCGTCATCTACAACCGTGCAGCTATAGGATTTCATCTACGAAGCTCGGCAGAGAGGCACATATACACACCCCCTGAAAAGGGGATTGTCCCGGCCGGACTGCACACCTGCAGGAAACGCGCTGCATTTTTCTGGCAATAGATGATTCAGCGCTGTAGCTCGTTTCTGCCCTCAGGAGTCAGGAGAAATGTGGTCGCAGTGGTGAAAAGGTTCTCGGTGCGCAGAGAATGGTCATTCTGCTGTGAAAGGATCCACAACGTTCTTTTGCCTCCGCCGCGATTTCTGCGGAATCAACAACTTGGTGACACATGTGCATCTCCTACATATCGGATGCGCATCTCGGTCAGGAAGCAACCTTGTTCTACGTCCAGAGCGATCCACTCTGCAAATGAACGAGCATGAACCCTCCAGGAGACTCATTTATTGTGCCGGGCGGTTTCCTTGCCGTTGCAAACGGTTGGACAAAGACGACGATTATCAAGCTCCCTAACGAAGTGCATCTGATTGCGTACACCAAAGGAACAAAATCCGGATGCTTTGGCGTGCACGAAGGCAAGCGCTTAATTTAAAAAAGAGATACTGTGCGTCGTGCAAGAGTGTAAAGTGCGTCATATGATCCGAGCGGCAAAAACACAGATACTACAGGTATGTATGCATCTAAGCGAAATATGCATGATGAAAAGTACCTACTGGAGTTTTCACCCAGGCTGTAGCGCACCAGTGATAGCTGCAATGAGGATTTCTTCGGTGCGTGATTGCTTTAGTTGCACCGGGGCCTGAAGGCGATGTATTTTGTCCCTTTTCATTATGTGCGAAAGGGCTAAGCAGCTTAGATATCACAGGCGGCTGTTTGCGCTAGGCCATAATATTTAGCATGTTTTATCGTGACTGCCACCTCAATAACAAGAAAAAAAAAATACGGCGTTTTAATCCACTGCCGTTCGCGAGCCTCATGACCAGCTCAACCCTCGGCTCGCTAACGGCGGTGCATCACAACAAACGCCCAATGTTTTTTTTTTTCTTTTTAGTCAGGCGGCAGTCGCGATAACACATGCTGATTATTACGGTCTAGCGCATACAGCCACCTGTGATATCTGCGCTACCCGGCCCCTTCGCACATAAAGAAAAAAAACGACAAAATACATCGCCATCAGATGCGCCGAACAAATCTCATTGCGGCTATCACTGGTGGGTTACAGGCTTGGTGCAAACTCCGGTAGATACCTTTCATCATGCACATTTCCTTTAGATGCATACATACCTATAAAGAAGTGTTTTTCGCACAGTCGAGAGTACGCAGTCTGTTGCTAAGGTCAGCCATTCACATCTTGACGCTTGGTGGCCCTAATTGTAGCTTCGCGTCGTTGTTGGCCGCGGCCCGGCAAGGGAAACCTGAAAAACCGCGTCTTGCATCTAGGCACGCTTAAAGAGTGGCAACCGTACGCGGCAGATGTGGTTGGCATCGCTTTGCCAAGCCTGTGACGGCCACCGTGCCTCCCGGTGCCGCCAGCCCCCTTGCACTGGCGGCGCCGAGAAACGCCGTCGACACGATCCAATGTGTTTCCATCGGTCTCCGCTACGACTTCGCGCATGCGCAGAAAACTCGCGCAAAAGGCGGATTGGTGGTCATATTTAGGTGCTCAGCGTCATCATTTCTTTCGTGTTCATGACGTCTGATGACGTCCACTGGTGACGCAGAAAAGCAATATGGCCATCGGTCAAAACTGACAAATCGGACATAGGCCTTTGAGAGCGATCCGTTTGAAAGCGGTGCGTAATCCGGCCCCTGTTCACAGAGCCGCCGTATGAGGAGACGAAAGGAAACAGGGCCGATGACGTCGCGGCGACGAGCGAACCCTATCACGAAAGGCGCGATGGACAGTCTCAGCAGACCGAGCACGCAACTGAGCACGACCAGTTCACAGAATCGCCGCGACGAGGAGGCGAAAAGAAACAGAACCGACGACGTCGCAGTAAGGCTTGCGACACGCGTTCAAAGCACCCACGGCACGCCGGTCGCAACCGACCGAGCAGCCGACTCGAGCCAATGAACACTCAATGTTTATAGAAGAGCACACGCGATGGCGAGCAAGAAACGCACAGGAGACGGGCTGCAGCGTCCGAAAACTTTTTCAGAGCACGTGCGGCCCATCGGCATCAATTATCCGATAAGCAGATGCCCAAACATGTGAAGTTTGCTCGTTTGCGGCATCGGCGTCTTGAGTACACGGCAAAATTGCGTAAAGGGGGTGCACCCGCTGCATTAACTGCACCACACCCCGCAATAACGGCACGCTCTCTCTCGCAATAATGCCGAGAGCGCTCGTTAGAATGCGCTGGTAGTATCAAGCGGCACGGTGTCCCGTGTTTCCTTTCATATTGATTCTAGCTGTACACTAGACAAATATGCCCGTTCAAACCAACCAGTACGGTATCCATTACTCGCTCTAACATAGCGGTTGCGGAGCAGAGGCCGAATAGGATTACCTTAAATTCCAAAAGGCCGTCTGGGGATATGAACGCGGTCTTCTCGCGGTTTCTTTCGTCTACCTCGAGTTACTAGTAGCCACACTTAAAATCCACCGAAGATAAGTCCCTTGCGTTGCAGAGCCCGTCCGGGTTGTCGATCCGAAGAGGGTAACCATCCTTCGTTATGCTGTTCAAGTGGCCGTAATGGACGCAGAAAGGAAGTGCCCAGTCTATCTTCGTTACCATGGCGACGGGTTCTATTCAATGGTTGGATGACGTCTTCACGAAGCATTTCATCGATATGCTCCCGGATGACTTGGGGTTCTGGCGGCGATACATGATAGCCGTTTTGACGAAGAGGCCGAATGTGTTTCTCTGTGATATTGCGTTGCTTTATCAACGGCGCCTGTCGCATCTTCGACGCGGACGAAAAACACTCACTGCAGTTTTTAAGAAGAATGCAAATCAGGGGCCAAATTACAGACGGCTCACACTCACAATCTTTCTATTGGCAAGCGGCAAAACAGCGGGAGAGGCCTTTCCACATGTCATCGACGTCTTCTTTTTACGTCATGAACACAATTGAAGTGATGACGTCGACTACGTGCCATTTGTGAGCGGGAGTTGTGAGCGACGCGAGCCGCTCACAATTATTTTGTGAGCGCTCACAAAGTTAAAATTGACGCCATCCTTTATGCAGTGGTCGGCGTGCTTTTGAGGCGGTCGTGACGGCGTCGACGCGACGACGAAGGAGGGTGTACGAAGAACCTTTTGACTTGGCCGACGACGTGCTTCGACGAGTGTTCCGCCTCGAGAAGGTGAGAGCGGAGTGGCTGTGCGACAAACTCGCTGATGAACTGAGAAGTGTGCGGCCGGGTGGGCTGTCAGTGCGGCGGCAGGTAGTGTGTGCGCTGCGTTTTGTCGCCACGGGAGGCTACCAAGCTCCGTTGGCAATCAGCTTTGCGCAGCCGACGGTGAGCAAGTGTGTGCGATGGGTGGCGGGGGCTATTTGTAAGGTTGGCGCACAGAGGAATTGAGTGCGGTTCCCTGTATACAACGAGGAGAAGGCAGCGGCGAAGGAAGCCTTCCTTCGCCACGGCAGCATCCCCGGCGTTGTCGGCTGTGTCGACGGCACGCTCATTGCCATCAGAGCGCCCTGGTGTAATGCTGCAAATAAAGCCGCTTTCTGGAGCCGCAAGGTGTACTACGCCCTTAACACCATTATTCGCCGCGAGATCGACGTAGAGGTGGCGCCACCATCACTCCGGTAGTGTGGATCGGCAGCCGGCGGCGCTCGCAGAAACGCGCGCTGCGTAGGTCTGCTTCCGAGTTTACGGCGGGTTTGTTGGCGATGAAAACGTGTCTTGCGCAGCATCTCTGCAATATTGCAAAAAAAGATCCAAGGACTTCGCCAATGCAGCAGAAGAAGAGCGGATTTAAGGAAAACAAAGCACGCAACCACCAGACGTCCAGATTTACTTCGCACTTTTCTTGCGCTGTACCGCGCTCACGCGCCTAATGTTTGGGCCTGCCTAATGACAGGTTTGTTTTTCTTATCGACTTTTAAACAGTTTGCGCGTGTCTCATGCGAGTGAGACCGGCGAATTTAGTTTCAAGCCCACGCAGATACCTGCAATACTTTAGATTGAATCGAGAAAGCCTGGTTCATTATATCGTACCTGACTTGAGGATTAAGCAGGTTAAATATAGCATTGGCAGCGCACTGCATGGCGAGTGGCTTTAGACTGAGTGCACATCAACTCTGGCCCAGACAACCACGCACAAGTATTCCCCAAAAATGAGATCACGCAGACACTATACAGGAAACCTCGCCGCACAGGAAAGCTGATTGTTCACAGGTACAGCGCTGAGTGGATTGAATTTGCCGAGATGCTTTTTGTGGCAACTGTCATAGAACGTAATAGTGTATTACTGCATGCGCCACTAGCTGTAAATGATTTCCTGAAACCGAGGGAAGTATAAGGGATTTCTGATGTGTGTGATGTTAATAAATAACGGTAAATTAGTAGTGTAATTATTTTGTTTTGCAATGCCAATAAATTTTACCGTGTGAGAGAACTTTTACACACATGACAGAATTTACAATAATCAGCGATTAATTTCCAGTAACGTTAAAGTGCAAGCTACCAATTACTCGATGCGAAGACTTCGTTATAAACTGCGCATGGGGACTGCCATGTTCTGGGAAGCGATTTTACAGGCTGAAACTTTTTTTATCACTGATTATTTAGCAGTGAATAAATCTTATGCGAAGTAAAATATTAGGGTTGCTTCCAAAACAGATGCCGGATATAAAACTATTCCGAAAGAAATGGAGGTCATCTTTTCATGCGACTATAAATATGTATTTATTCCCGAACTAAACACTGATATTTAAGCCCGCATGAAGCTGTTTGACTCCTCTTGTCAGAAACGACGAGTTTGCTCGGAAGACAGCACTTTCACGAAAAGGGATTATAATTATTATAATAGGCTACTAGTAAAGTAGCCTATGTCCAGGCTACTAGTAATAGGCTACTAGACTACTAGACTAGGCTACTAGACTACTAATAGACTACTAGTAAAGTAGCATGTCCAACCTTCAGCTGGACATGGTATCCGTTTGTGCAAACTAGTGCGGACGGAATTGCACAGACAACAGCGTCTATTCAAGGATCACGTGTGGTTACAGCTGCAAGCCTTCAAGCCTAATGGCAGCTCGGGTGCGTTATGCCGGCACTTCTTCCGACTCTTAGACAGGAGAACTGAATCCCTTTGGCAGCTCATGCTTACTCGACTTCGAACGCTTATGCCGAGAAAGCCACCCTCGAGCAGAAACCAAGTACATCTTCTAGACGGTGCCATGATTCCCAACGATGTCCACGACGTTCTAGCTCGCGGTCCCAAGTTCGCAGTGGAGCGAAAGCGATCTGCTCCGGAACTCCTGAGAATGGTCAGACAAGTTTCCAGAGTAGCGCCGGGAACTGAGTTGGATCGCTGCGTTTCTGAAGGAGTGGACGTGTTGAACCGTGGAAGGTCGGCTAGCATGACGCTGCCTGCGGGGAAGACTGTGACCTACCTCAAAGAAACTCAGCTGTGCATCCTCCCTGCGGACAAGGAAGGGGGCTTTGCGGTTTTGTCAAAAAGACTGTACATAGAAAAAGCCCTTGAAGCCATCGGTACGTCCTTCGATGAGTGCAGCAATGTGTCCTTAAAGAAGGTAAAAACCAGAGCTAAGAAAGTGTGTGAACATTTGAGTCTAGGAAAGCTGTGTAGTGCGATCGAAAGCAGCAAACACCTGAGCTTGGAGATGTTTTTCTCGGTAAAAACCCATAAGGTGGATCGTCCATTTCGTGTAATAGTTTCAGAGACGGAGACCTGGCAGAAGTCTGTTGCATTATTTTTACAGAGACAACTCAAGCTACTAACTGTTGACGACCCATTTTTGGTAAAAAATGCAGGACCTGTGGTTGACTTTCTAAAAGCTAACTCCGAATTGACATTGACAGGATGTTCTATCGACGTAAAGGACTTATATTATTCCATCCCCCATGACGACTTAGTTAATTGCATTAAGGATTGTATTGACCAGCATGGAGCTGTAAAATTTCAGAATGCGAGTTGTGTCTCAACTGCCGGCTTCCTTGAGCTATTGTCAACATACCTGAGATCCACCTTCGCGGAATGGAACGGTTCACTTTTCATTCAGAAGAATGGTATCTGTATTGGTTCATCCATTGCACCCATCCTCAGTGATCTTTACTTGGCCATGAAAGATAGAGCGCTACTCAGGTACATTCAGGGAAGCAATGTGAAACAAATCTTTAGATTTGTGGATGATTATCTTGTGTTGTTACAGTGTGAACAGGACGTCTTCTCTTCCGAAACTTCCAAAGTTCTTAGCAATTTTGCAAACACTCTGAGCCCATTGATTGCCACTCATGAACTTCCTACTAATAGCTTCATACGGTTTTTAGAATTGGAAATTTATTTTAACCCCAGTCACGTGTGCTGGGCCTTTGAGCCTCGAACCAACAAATCACTTCTTCCTTTTGACTCAGCACACTATAAGTTAGTTAAGCGTAGTATCATCAATTCATGTTCTGACAATTCATTCAAAAAATCCTGCAACCACAAACTGGAAAACAGCTTTTTAACCCAGACGAGCCGACTACTACAGGCTGGATACCCGCTAACCCTCATAACCTTAGTGGCTGAGGCCTTGTTGAAAGCAAACGAAACAAGAATCAGAGATAAGGGCAAGATCGCGGTCATCCCCTACGTACACGGGATTTCCCACAACTTAAGAAAAATAGGAAAAAGAGTAGGAACAGACGTTTTATTTTCAGCCCCGAATCGCTTGTACAGCCTCTGCAAGCGCGTTAATCAGATTGGTCGTAGGCAATCAGGATGCACAGTTAATCATCGCGACCAGATCGTTTCCTGTGCTCAGGGTGTTGTATATTCCATCCCCTTGTCTTGCGGCCATGCATATGTAGGCCAAACCGGCAGATGCCTCAACAAGAGATTGTCCGAGCACAATCACAATGTTACGCAACGAATCTCGGGCCATCTGGGCATTCATTGCCGAGATTGCAAATGCACCCCTGAGTTGGGCAACACGAGCGTGATAAGCAGGTGTGGTGACAAAATCACGCGAGAGATTATTGAAGCTTTAAACATTGCGCATCTTAAAGAACATTGTGTCAGCACCCCCTAAATAGCCCTTATAGATAAAGAATTGCAGTTCTTATCGGGAGCTGGATGATCTGTGTTTAACTGTATGTTTTCTGATGGCGATGACTGTTCTCAACCAGGTTGTTGTTGTATCCCTTGATGTAACTGTATATTTACCGACGTGTCTGAAATAAACCTTCAGTTGTAAGTCAGCGCTGTGTGTGTCTCGTCATCCCTTTTTGTCCGTGCTTAGCTTGCGCTGTTCCCCCTTGCGATGAACCAACTAGCCCGCAACGTTTTGTTTTGTTCTAGTAAAGTACGTTAACCTAGGTGTATATGTAATATTTAGGGCAACAATTAGGTGCAGGGAATAGGTTTCTCGAACATTCGTCTAAAACAAAATGTTCTCACTAAAACTTTTACGGATGCACGGAAGCCTTCAACAACAACAAAAAAAAAAGAAAAGAAATGCATATTGGCCCGGGTTTAACGCATGAAAGCGGCATCGACTATGACGGATGATTGCAAAGGCTGGTTTTGGTGTCGTTTTTTTATTATTAACACCACATTTACCACGTGGGATTGTTTATTGTGCAGTAGAATCCCACAGCAAAGTAGCGCCTTTCGAAACGGTTGTGATTGAATCCCCGTTCTCGAAACCAGCAGTCGAGCGGCCATACCATTGAGACACCGCGACAGAGATTTAAAAGCAAACAAAAAAGTACTCACGCAACTCCATCGTGAATACAGAAGGCATAGTAGGCATAGAGTGGTCTGTTCAAACTGCATTATGCTATATGAATCAGTCTGCGGTGGCGTATCTTTCAGTAGCTGCGGGATTCCAAACAAAAACGGGAATATGCGATTTCTGAGCGTTTGTATTAACTTTTATTGACGGCAGCGACCTGTTTTACTTTAACACGGCGATAACGACAGTACCACTTCATTTGAGACATTGCATGTCGAAGAATCAAGCGCCGAATACCGCGATGAATGATGTCCTTATCCAAGCATGACATGCTCGATACGGACAAGTATATTTTTTTTATTGAAGCGTGGGGTTATAGACTGTTCATATTTATTTTTCGAGAGGCATAAAGGTAAGCAAAAGCGCACAGGAACCGCGAGACAAACAAAAACACTCCTGTACACGCCGCATGCGCGCGTAAATCACTGCGGGCTGGCACGCGACGCGAAAACGCATCCACACTTTCGCTGCTGAGCCGCAAGGTGGCGACTCTGCTCGATCTCGAGGTCAGTAGTGAGTACATCTTTCTTCATGCACTGCTCGGGTAGTGTGCACCCAGATAGAAGTTAACGAGTAGTACGCTTCTGTTGGACTTGTTTTCAGATCTGTGACGCCAACATGAGGATAACCGCAGTAGACCCCGCTGCCCCGGATTGTGCCACAACGCCTTCTCGTGGCGCTACTCATCGCTGCATAAAGAGGTCGAGGCAGGTCTGCTGCGTGACGGCGTTTCTTTTGGGTAAGCAGTAAAAGAACCTGTCGGTCTTCGCGCGATGCATTGGACGATGTGAAAAGTAACTCACTTCCTTTGAAGCTAAATAAGCAAATACATGTTAAATTACTAACAGCATGTCTCACGTGCATGAACGTATTTGGATTGCTTCTATTGCAGTTGAAACACAGGACATACTACATTGTAGAAATGCATGGTATGTCTAGTTTAAGAGAAAACCGTAGAAATCGTTTAAGTCGTACATGTTTTGAGTACGAAAGTGCTGCATCGCTTACAGCAAATTAAAGTTGCAAGGTTGGCCTTGATGCGTTGTTTGCTTAAATATGACATTCGTGCATTGTCTGCATATTCATGGATGTCAGGTTTGGCAAAGCCTCACAGTGGGGTACTTCGTGTGAATCTTGCGTTGTATAGTGCAGCACGGTACAAGGCTGTTTTGGGCGAAGGGTGTACTTAGCTGCATGCCATATTTCAATATGCAGGAGACAGCGACTACCCGTTGAAGCCATGGTTGCTCACTCCAGTTCCAGGGCATCCCAGTCCGAGCTCTCCCAAGGGGCTATACAACGCGGCACACGGCTCCATGTGGTCGGTGGTGGAGCTTTGCATAGGCGTGCTTAAAAGCCGCTTCCGGTGCCTGCAAAGGTACCGGGCGCTCCACTACCAGCCGCCACGTGCAACGTACATCATTCCAGCGTGTGCCGCGCTGATAACCTCTGCTTCGATTGCCCCGTGCCCTTGGACGAGGAGGAGGCAGCTGGCTCTGACAATGGGCCGCCTCTACGTGCCGGCTACTTGGTGGGCTCATGGTCGCGCCATACATACCTGCAAGATAAAGCCGTGCGCAGTCGTGTTGTGAGCCTGTTCGCGAGAACAACTTGCACTCCTGTGCATGGTAGGTCAACAACTGCGGCGCCAAGTGCAGCGTAGCAGCCGGCCATGATCACCTCATGTAGCGGGCCAACTCAGCTTTGTCTCAACAGATTGCCGTGGCGAAGAAGCACACGCCCACACTAGCTGCTGCTTCCCTGGCAGTGCACGCGGCTGGACTCGTCCCATTTCATCGGCGAATTCGTTGTACAGTCGGTGGATTTCCACCTTCTCGAGACGTAACATCTGTCGAAACACCTTGTCGAGCAAGTTAAAGGGGTCGTCGTACATCCTGCTTCGGTGTTGCCGTCGTGGTGCAAACCGTATCGGTGTGAACTGTGTGTGTGTGATGGAATGAGAGAATGAATAAATGAACAAATCACAAGGCGGCAGCAACTGCTTGTGATGCATGGTTGATATGCAACCAGTATGCAGCTTTATTTAGCTGCATTTCGTACATCTGCATATGCCGTAGTAAAACAAGCTGTTTACAGTAGCATTGGCAGCAAATCCAATAAACCTTAATAATTTGTACACAAAATGGACTGCACAGATACAGGCAAGATATTAAAAATATATCTGTTTATTAGAACCTGTAATGGTACTCAACAGTTTCCGCATATTTTAGATTGAGAGGAGCAAATGATGCAAGGATGCCGGAAAATGACTACAAGGCCAAACTACTTACATGTTCGTTACACCTCTAAAGCAGGACAAGAAGCATTGCACATGGAAATGTGCAAGGCAGAGCATAGAGTTCGCAAATTGAATGGTTATTATTGCAAATGCATTCTCCGCCGTGGCATCGCTACATTGTGTGGACAAAGTAATCAGAGCACGCCGACATAAGTGACACTTTGCAAAACAAAATTGAGCAAGAAAACATTTCCCACCAACTAAAACCATATAATTTCTTGCCCGAGCCGAGCGCAGCAGGTACTAGTTGTGTATTGTGGTACTGGCGTTCCAACTGTGTATCACACTAAGGTCATCTCCTGTATTTATGTCTAGCTTGAGCATCACATTTGGCTCTACATTCGCGTTGCTCAACGTTGCCATGTAAGAAGGTACACGAGAACACTGAGTTATCTTGGCTCTATCACATGACTGTCTGCCCTGCTCATATCACTCATCTGTTTCTGCTAGAACAAAACAGTTTTGCTCCTCACTCTTACGGGAAAATATATGGAAAGTGGAAAAATAAAAATGAAAAAAAAGATCACATAACAAAAAAAACAATGCTTTCATATTACTGCACTTCTCAACACTTCAGTGGTCACTGGATAACGTGCATTGTAAGCTCGCTTGATATACATCACTGGTTATACATACTTGAGAAGGCGCGGCACATATTCAAGAGTAAAAAAATGACGACGTCACAAGGACCGTTATCACAGCTTGAGCACACACCAGGACCAGGTAAGCTGAGGTGGATGATGCAATAAGATGACCTGGCACTGTGTACAATTGCTACGCTAATCAGTGGCCACAAGTCTGCACACTTGCAAAATCTGCATCATGCAGAGAGTGCTGCTTGATGCCGAACATTGTAACAAATCGAGGATAAGGCTCCACAAGTGTACACATAGTACGGAGTGTGAGGTTTACAGCTCACAGCGACTAACATGATTTTAAAATTGTCAACGTTCTACAAATCGGCGCAAATATCACTGATGCAGCAAGGTTACATGTGCATAGGTTTTGTCAACCAAAAGAAGAGCAAACACCCAAGACAATTTGTTGCAAACATGAAGCGCGCATTGTAATGCACGCAAGGAGCACTACACATAAAGTCCCGCCGCAGTGGTTCAGACTGCTACCCCAAAGACGCAACAATTCCAGGCTGTGGTGGCTGCTTCTCGATGTAGGTGAAAGCAAGACGCTCATTCAGCGTGCGATGTCAATGTACACATCAGGAACCCAGCCGGTGCAAATTTACGGAACCCTACACTACAGTGACCTGCACAGTCTGAATTGCTTTGAGATGTTAAACAGCACAAACCAAATCATAAAAGTGTAATCAAGTTTGCGCACCTGGCAAAAAGATGAAAACACACAAAAAAAGTTGACATAAATGTTTCTGCATCTAGCAGAGGGTAACTAATGTATAAGAAAACTGAAAAAAAAAATTGCGACTGGCAGGTAATGTACATAGAAAAGTAAATATAAAATGCTTAAAAGTTACATGAAAAAAATTACGAAGATGTGGAAGGTGGCTGTAGCTGATTGCGAAGAAGCAGGGTGACTGCCCCAAGAGCTGCACAAGATCACAGTCAGCCCTGGCAAGTGAACAGTCAGCCCTGGCTTCGCGAATAGCTGCCGCTACCACTCGCATAGCAGCCTCGATTCCGCGCGGGGCTTCGCATGTTTCGGCCCTAGATTCAGCCGCAGCTTGGTGTTCCTGCATAGAAAAGGATGCTGAAGTGAAAACCAGGCCTGCAAAGTCTCGCACAAGAATTTCTTTGCTTTTATTCTTCAGCACAGGTGCTGTGTCATCATCGTTAGCCTGAATGTACCCATCACATTATGAAGGCTCCTTACATATCCCTCGAAGTAACACTAACCCTGATTATAGTCTGGTAACTTTATAGCTATGTTGTCCTTTTTCATTGCATGCAATGCTGTCCTTAATTTGAGTACATCCCTGTTTATTAGTGTCCATGCTTCTCTCCGTTAGATTTACGCCGATATCATCCTAGAGCTGTACTAGCAACCAACCATTCATGACATCATAGCGCAAGCCAAATGCGGTCCGTTGCAATATATAATTGTATGCAATCCCCTTCCGTGATACAGATTTGTGGTCACTACCTGTTTCAAAAACATTTATTTTTTTATCATTTCCACAACATCGCAACTCATCGTTAATTTCAGTTCCTTAATGAAGCTATTAGCCATTCCTTAGTCTTCTGCATAATACAAATAACGAACATCTTGCCTTCCCTGCCTAGGTCAATATTCACTCATTACAATGAATCCCCCGATATGCTTAGCAAGGCATTGTCATCGCAGAGTAACATACTACAGCGCTCTTCTCTATTTACTCACAATCCTAACAGTTCAAAGCCTCAGATTACGACAAGCAGTAAATGGTACTTCACAAGACATGCCTGCTTGCAAACATACTTTCTTATGTGGATGTTTACAACTGCCTTTATGGAGGACAATGCTCGCTTTGGGACAGTGAGGTTTACTGGGATCACTTCTCACAAGAGGGTGTTGTACAGAGGTACAGTATGCAAGACAACCAATAGAAGTACATGTACATTTCATATGTAATGCCCTACTATACGAATTATTGGGTGCACTGTCTGTACGTGCCTGCCTGTTCTCAGTGATGACCGTCTGAAGTGCGGCCAGCACCTGCTGCTGAAAGTATGTCTCCTGCTGGGTCCTGGCCTCGGTGAGGGAAGCTGATCTCGCGGCTTCCCTCGGCAGGTGGTCAAGTATATCAGCATCATCAGCAGGGATCGGGTGCGGAGTGGCTGCAATGGTAGGCTCCTCCTCAGCTAACATAGAGGAAAGTGCACTTATCACACAATGCAATCAGCAAACTGTTTGTTGCAATATCTTGGATAATTAGTGAAGTGCGTAGGGACAGTAGCGGCACACAGACACAATTAGTTACGAAACAATAGTGCAATTCCTTCTAGAACGTTCGTTGTGGCAATTCATTGAACCATTTGGACACAGCACTAACTCTACTGCAAGAGAAAAAACTGTAACACGGTGCAAATGTCAGCGATGAATAGTTTCATGACCAGTGTAAACTGCTTGGCACTATAATGTCCCTCTTTGAAATGTTTTTCTATTCTTTTTGCACCTTGCAAAAAGGGTGAAGCGGAGCTTAGCTAATCAAATGCACACTCACGGGTCGCGCCGCTGGCACTCGCCTGTAGCTCCTCCACCTGCTGCTCCAGCTCCTCACAAAAGGGGCTTCCTACGGAGGGGCTCGTCACGGTGTCCTCAGGGTGAAATTATTTCATAGGACATGACTACTTAGTTAACAACTGCAATAAGTATGATTACAGCAAGAATATACGTGAGAGACAATGTATAGAGAACCATCACGTCTATTACTACGCAAGAAAAGGGGACGTACACAATTACAAGCTGCATTGTCAGGGAGCATTCCTTCACCTTTAAAATAAAACCATAAACGAACATAACAAAGTGTACAAGTTTTAAGACACATAAGTAGCCTGGGTAAATGGTCTACTTACACGCTGCCGAGTTCGCCTCCGTTTGAATGCTACTTGGCCCGAGAACTGCTGCTCCTGCTGGTCCGGGCTGCTGTGACAGGCCAGCGGGCCAGGCTGGGACACAGTGACACAGGGCAGGGCGCTCAATATAGATCTCTTCATTATTTGCATGAAGGAATATTTTCAACTGCCTATAACGTGACCACAGTTTATAAATGGCAATGTGTACCCACCACCTGGCGGGTCCTCGGGAAAATTTCCATTGCCCCATGCCAGTCGCGCTGGCTGCCCCAAGCAGAGCAATGACCCTGCCAGACAGCCCGGACAGCTCGCCACCGCCGGTTCCCCTGCGACCGAATAAAAAGTAGCATGAATAATTTGCACTATACGCTCACATATTGAAAGACTCACCTCGCCTCGGCTTTTAGGTGCGCCGCCTAGGCTCTTTTGCTTCTGCACATCATGTGCCAAGTGTGGCGCCACTTTTCCTCGTTTTTCAGAGCTGGGCCCTCTCTGTTGAGAGCGGCGGCAAGCTGCCTCACAACTCTCGCTTCTTGGCCGCCTTCTGCTGAGGCGTGAGCTCCAAAGAGGCCCGCGCCAAGATGGGAAGAACGGAGGTTTGGGCTAGTTGGTGATCATCCATGTTTAAGCATCAGCGCAAAAGGACAGAGACGAGTGGAAGGAGGTACACAAAGACGACGCTGAACTTACAACTGTCTTTATTAGGAAAAAACACAGATCAATATATACTCTACTCAATCAGCGCATATGCGCAATGTCAAAAACATGTGTCAAACCCAGACGTACTCATCAGGATAAAATCAATTTCAAATCGACATGCGTGTGCAATGAGCCTTTAACCTTTGTGAAGTAGGCTCATTTCTCTGGCTGATAAAGACACGGATGGTGTGTCTCTTGTGCGCCGGTCATTATGCCCAAACAACGCTTCTGTATCTACAAAAAATGGAACATATTTACATGAAAAGCAATGTTTGGCTAGGTTTGTGGCTTGTTTGTCTAATGCATTACAATGATCCATGAGCCTAACGTTGATACATCGGCCAAACTGGCCGATGTACGTTCGGCCACATGAGAGCGGTATTTGGTACACAACACCCTTTTGACACGGAACGTACCTACTCAAATTATTAATATTACACTCATGTCCTTTGCGTCCTTCACTCTTCCTTTGAACGGCAGCCCTCAATTTTTCTAGTTTGTTAGGGGCTGAGAATAACACATACACTCCGTGCTTAGCTCCCACTTTCTTTAACCTGTGTGATAAGGCATGCACATATGGCATAACAGCCACTTTCTTGCGTTCTCTCGGAACCTTTTGCAGCTCCGAACCGCGTACTGAATGTTTTAACATTCGGATAACTTTGTCTGCACAAGATACTAGAACGGCGTCAGGGTACCCCGCAACCTTACAGCTATTAATCTGAGTGGCGATACTAGTGCTCTGGAAATTTTCTTTTCAGCTAAAACACATAAGCCCAATATTCCGTTCAGAGCTATTGTTTCGAAGCACTACACTTGGCAGTTCGTTGTGTCTTCATACCTTTCAAAACATTTGTCTTCTTTACAAGTAGCCGACCCCTTCCAGGTACCTAACTCGGAAGCAGTGACAAGATTTCTAATGGACAACAAATCTGTTCCTCACACCGCGTTTAGTGTGGACGTAGTTGATTTGTATTATTCGCTTCCACATAGCCAACTGATGCGGTATGTGCGACAATGTATTACAGAACACAGTGACGAATGCTTGTTTCAAAACAACTGTGGAATTTCAACGGAATCATTCTTGGAATTGCTGTCTTTTTATCTCGATAATACCTATGTTATGTGGGATGGTGAGATTTGTATGCAGAAATCGGGGGTGTGCATAGGCGCAAAAGTAGCCCCTATTCTAAGCAACATTTTCCTAAGCCAGGTTGACAAGAAAATAGAGGCTGATCTAGATGGAACAGTATCCCGCATTTTCCGCTATGTGGACGATTTCCTTGTGGTTGGAGGGTCCCTGGAACCTGAGGATGTGACACGAGTTTTGAAGTGTTCACAAGAAATGGGTCGGGTCTGAAATTCACGCACGATATTCCTCAGGGAGGTGTTCTTCAGTTTCTTGATTTAAAATTGACGTTTCAGCCGGACCATATCTGCTGACAGTATTCTCCCAGAAGTGAGAAGCCCTTGCTGAATTATAAATCATTTCACTCTAACCTTGTGAAAACCGCTATAGTTAATAGTTGTTTAAGGATGGCAGTTAAAAAGTCTTGCCATCATCAAATGAGCACTAGTATCGCCACTCAGATTAAGAGGTGTAAGGTTGCGGGGTACCCTGACGCCGTTCCAGTATCTTGTGCAGACAAAGTTATCCGAATGTTAAAATATTCAGAACGCGGTTCGGAGCTGCAAAAGGTTCCTAGAGTACGCAAGAAGGTGGCGGTTATGCCATATGTGCATGCCTTATCACACAGGTTAAAGAAAGTGGGAGCTAAGCACGTAGTGGATGTGTTATTCTCAGCCCCTAACAAACTAGAAAAATTGGGGGCTGCCGTTCAAAGGAAGAGTGAAGGACGCAAAGGACAATATTAATCATTTGAGTAGGTACGTTCTGTGTCAAAAGGGTGTTGTGTACCAAATACCGCTCTTCTGTGGCCGAACGTACATCGGCCAAACTGGCCGATGTATCAACGTGAGGCTCATGGAGCATTGTAATGCATTAGATAAACAAGCCACAAACTTAGCCAAACATTGCTTTTCATGTAAATGTGTTCCATTTTTTATAGAAAGAGAAGCGTTGTTTGCGCATAATGACAGGCGCACAAGAGAGCTGGCTGAGGCTTTCCATATACCAGAAAAACAGACGGGTGTGTTAGCACACCACCCGTGTCTTTATCAGCCAGAGAAATGAGCCTACTTCACAAAGGTTAAAGGCTCATTGCCCACGCATGTCGATTTGAAATTGATTTTATCCTGATAAGTACGTCTGGGTCTGACGCATGTTTTGACATTGCTCATGTGCGCTGATTGAGTAGAGCATATATTGATCCGTGTTTTTTCCTAATAAAGACAGTTGTAAGTTCAGCGTCGTTGTTGTGTACCTCCTTCCACTCGTCTCCGTCCTTTTGCGCTGCTGCTTAGCCAAGATGGGATGCTGTTCCATGAACTGGACCAGAATCTCCCCTTGGGCACGGGACATGTGGGGTGCCTTGCCAGACATTTTTTTTTTTGACCGAATAACTGATTTGCCCGTTAATTTCCTCAAATTAATAGCAGATTTGAAACTGCATCAGGGAACTACATTGAATTAGGTCTAATAACGGGGATTTATAGGGGTTGATTTCACTAGGCTGGGTTCTGGCTGGTTGGTACACCATAAGGAGGTGCATAGGCATTCGTTGAACTGAAGGAGATTACAGTTAGGACCAAATAAGAATGATAAAGACTGTTGCCAATGTGTATTTCTTTTCTGCTCGTCCTTGTTGCTTCACGCGGTCGTGTTCGTTTATAACTACCCAGTTGCATAGGAACTCGTACATACAAACAAGAAGTGAGTACGCGGTCACACTTCCTACACTCGCTACGTGCTTTATGGTCGTCTTTTATTTTTTTTAAGATACGCTAGCAAAACCACAGTCACGCTCTAATATGAATTATTTTGTTTTAATAGTAACCGGCGATGGAGAACACTCACCTCCACTAGTCGTCTTCGTCCATTTCTGTGTCAAGCGCTCCATGAAATTTTATCACTGCAGGCCCTGAGTACAATGGCTAGAATAGGGGAAGTGTGCGGACCGCGCTGCCGACTTTGAAGCCCTTCCTCGATGCTCCGGAGCGGGAGATCCAGGGGACGCTGACAAACGCTTACATGTCCGCTCACTGTGTGTCGTCTGCTCGCCGCGCGGTTAAACAGCCGCGTTTGAGACATCCCTTCAAGATCTGATGCATACTTTCTGCTCTTACTGCGACCGTCAGGTCATCAGGCTGCTCACATGACAGGGGCCGCAGCCCCTTAATCGTTATATGTCGTCGCCTTTATAGCAGTGCTGAACGGTGGGCACCGCCTCACCTTATGATTATTTTCCATGAAACGGTTTTTGCCACATGTATATCAAGGCACAATCAGAAAAATGGTCCTGAACACGCCGTACAAAGGGGCCGCCCACGATCGTTCTATCAATTAACATTAACAGTTGTGCCGCAAACAACGTGGCGAAGCTGACGTAACAGTAGTTATTTTCCAAAGCAGCTCGCAAACAGTAGCGTTGCGCCTTTCAGTAATTTGCCACACAGAACAACTATTCCTAGTCCGATTTGTACCCGCTTTTGTAACAAGGTACAAGACAATGACTTTGTCGCCGGCTCATCACACATCGTGAGGCAGAATTTGTACCAAAAAACAACGCAAAACGCCCACATCCCGTGCACACTCCAGGGTTCACGCACGCGTTTCATGCGCGACCTGACGTGGGGAATGGATGGATGGATGGAATATAGGAGCGCCCCTTTGAAACGGGGTGGTAGCAGAAGCTATCATGCTCATTTTTCTCCATATATCTTAATTATTGATTTAGAATGGTTAACTAAACCATCATTCTATTTATTAAATTTTTGTTCCTACATTACTAACATTATGTCACTTCTCTGCTTTTAAGCGACCAATCTTCCAGTCGTTCTTTGCTAGTGTCCACCGGCGGTTTATTCACCCAGCCACTGGTATCTCTAAACCCCAGAGCTTTAGAAACAGTGATTGCTTCTGCATCAACTTCCGGATGGATACCATTACATTCGAGTATAATATGGTCAATTGTTTCACTAGAGTTTCCACATATAGCACATGCGTCATCTCCATTGTTAATTTTTTTTTGTAACTGCGTGTTCTAAGGCACCCTGATCTAGCTTCAAAATGTAGGGCACTGCCTCTTGATTTATCAAAGAAATCTTCCTTCCTGATCTGCATTCTCCACTTACGGTATTATTCCATCGGTACTTTTCCATCGAATTTATCCAATTATCACCTTCTGTGTTTTTCACCTTTTGCTTAATGCTCTTTATTTCTCCGTCCTTGTGACCAGCATACTTACTAGTTAGTTTCCTAGTCCTTTTTCTCCATTGTGAGTACACGCTTTTTAAGTACAGGTAGTTAAATACTTTAGCTGCCCATCTGTTACTGTCCAATTTCCTCAGGCGTTCCTCACATAATATTTTACTCTGAGCTTCCCGTACTTCGAAAGATGCCCAGCCCATATCTCCCTGTACCGCCTCATTTGTAGTTTTGCCGTGGGTACCTAGTGCTAATCGCCCAACGGATCTCTGATTTATTTCTAATGTCGGCTGTACCTCTGATTTTGGGCACAAAACCGCATTTCGGAAAGTAAGTCCGGGCACCATAATTCCTTTCCAAATACCCCTCAAAACCTCATACCCATTGTATCCCCACAATGCCTTATGCTTCATTATCCCGGCATTCCTTCTCCCTTTGGCCTTAAGTGATTGCTCATGCTTTCCAATGTATGCCAATCCTTCGTTTACCCATACCCCCAGATATTTATGTTCAGCTACTCTAGGTATTTCATGGCCTTGTATTTAAGACCCTGATCAGTTGAGCCATTGAAAATCATCAGCCTCGACTTAACTGCGCTGAAACTGAAGCCTAGAGCATCCCCTTCGCCTCCGCAATACTTAACTAGAGTTTGCAATTCTTCCAGACTCTCAGCTAGCAGCACAATATCGTCTGCATACATCAAACCGGGGAGGCGCTGCTGTACCGCCTTTCCACCTAATCTATATGACAGGTTAAAACCTAGGTTACTGTCTTGTATCCTCCGTTCCAGGTTTATCATATAATGCATGAACAGCACCGGTGATAGAGGGCAGCCTTGTCTTAATCCTTTGCATAATTTGACATCCTCCGTACTTCTTATCCCTTCCCACGTAATTTCTACTTTGTTATCCCGGTATATTTCCTGTAGGAACTCTATTATCTCATAACAGATACCTTCTTTTAATATGTTCCACAGGAGTTCCCTGCTTACGTTGTTGTACGCCGCCCCGTTGATGTCCAGGAAGGCCCAATACAAAGGTCTATTTTGCACTCTAGATATTTCGATGCATTGGGTAAGCACGAACAGGCTATCTTCTAAGCGCGTACCATTCCTAAAGCCGTTCTGAAGTTCTCCAAGTATCTTGTTACTTCTACCCATGCTTGCACTTTTAATTTCACCGCCTGCATAGCTAACCTATACATAACAGATGTTATGGTAATCGGCCTGTAGGGTTTTATGTGCATTCTGTCTCCTTTCCCTTTATAAATCAAATTCATTTTACTCTGCCGCCAGCAACGTTTCCTTATTTTTTTGGGTCGAGTTCATTAATCAGCTTGATCGGAATTCCATCTATTTCTGTAGATGTGTTTTTAGGAATATTTTGTTCTGCCTTTTTCCAGTTTAGATTGGTCAGTTCTAAGCTGCTTTGTATTCTCCTACCTTGTGTTGCTTCCTGATTTGCGGAGATTGCCCTATTGTCGCTCTTAAATGACTCGCCTATAACGGATGTAATGTAGTTCACTGTGTTGTCTCCCTTTAAACAATTTCCCTCGTTATATTGAATCCGATCCTGCTTTATTTGATTCTTCTTCCCTAGCCAGCTTATATGGTTCCAGAATTTTCTTGCTCCGCCTCTAGAGTCATCGTGTATGTCAGCCATCCAGCGATCGGTCGACTGCTTTATTTTACTTTGGATGAGGGCCTGTACATCGTTTCTTTTGTCGATATGATTCCCAGTTTTGGCCGATTTCCTCCTGAGATGCCTGTGCTTTCTTTGCCACTCGGTGTTCCCTTGAAGCAGCCATTCGTTGTTCAATAGCTTCCCTGATTTCCTTATTCCACCAGCTCCGTGGCGTCCTCTTTCCATTCCAGCGGTTTGCTACTTCAACCTCCTGAATTTTCCTCCTTTTGAGTAGTTCTACCTGTTCATAATCCCAGTCTTCCATGGGGCTTTTCTCTACTGCTTCCTCTATGTCTGCTGCTATCTGCGCTTTTTGATCGTCGTTTAATTTTATATTTACGTTTTGTCTAAGTTCCATTTCTCTTTTCATCAAGGGCCCCATCTGCAGACTAACATGTTTATGATACCTTCCCAGACTGCACTCCCCTTCTTCGTCTATTTCCATTTTTGCTACCTTGCTATAAATTTCCTGCGACATTAGACAATAGTCAATGGTCGTCTGCCTGTTGCGGAATTCCCACGTGATTTGGCTTTCACATTTTGTTTCTCTATTTACTATAACCAGAAAGTGTCGCTCACAGAAATGTAGCATTAGCTTCCCGTTAATTTCCGTGTATCCATCCAGATCGTCGATGTGGCCGTTCATGTCCCTCAGTAGAATAATATTGGCCCCGTTTCGAAACTGGCTTATATCGCTACTGATACATTCAACAAGATCCTTGTTTTCTTGCATGCATTGATGCCCTGTTCCTAAATAAACTACTCCTAGCCATGTCCTTATGCCGGCAATTGTTCCTGAAACCAGATATGTTCTTTACAGGATGATTTAATTCTTTGCCAGTTTGTTCCCTGGTGTATCAACATACCTACCCCTCCACCCTTTTTCCCGTTCTCGTTCTGTTGCACTCTTCCCAGACGTAGCCTGCTATAAAAGGCGGATCTTCTAGATCCCTGAGATGAGTCTCGCAAAGAGCGTATACACATATTTTGTCATCCTTCAACTGCTGTTCTATCTCTAACCATTTCGCTCTTTTTCTACCTCCTTGCATGTTTATGTAGCTGATCCTAGTGCTAAATTTCTTTTTTGTACTTCTCTTTCTCAACCTACTGTTTGCCATTTGGGAGGCTCAGCCTCCATTATTACACTTTCTTCTGCTTCACTTCTAACTACCTCTGTGCACGGAGTCCTCGCGGACCCCCTAAAAAAGCTAGAGCACTGCCTGCCAGGCGCCAGCCGATCTCTGCTCCCACCCTTCTGTTAAAATGAATGCCATCTCGCTGAAAAGCCCTACCGAAACCTGCTTTATGTACCTCCCTGTTTACCTCAACCACTTCGAAACGCTTCTCCAGGCTTAACTTTCTTATGTCCTGATTAACTGTCACCACGTCCTTTTCCAGCTTTCCGTTCAATTCTAGCACCTCTGGTACTGTGCATACGACTATCTGCGTTTGCTGTGCTATCTCCCTGATCTCGTCAACTCCCTTAGCTAAACTTTCCACCACTCCTGCAGCGTCACCATTTAGGATATCGTTTAGCCCCGCGGCTACTATTACCATACTGCGCTCTGCGGAATTCTTCAACAGCCTATTTTTACTCTCTTTCAGCACTGCCCTCATTGTTCTCCCTGGGAAGGCTCCAACAAACACTCTCTTATCACCCTTTACACGTTCCAAGATATCTCGCTTGCACCGGTTCATGTTAGAATCTCCGGCGATAAGCACTTGGGCCTTCTCTCTCCCTCTCTCAACAGTTGGCTGCTGCTTTCGGTTATCTGTGTCCTTATCTCTGGGATTTTCATTCTTCCTTACTTCTTCCTTTTTTTTCCGGCTTCATAGCTGCTTCTAAATAACTCTGACGGTTCGGATCCGCCTGACCTACTTTGCTTATGCCTTCCATGCCAGTGCTGGCCCCAGCCACGTGGCCCGCATTGGAATGTTCGTCCTCGTTGGTTCCAAGAATAAAGTCGGCCCCTTTTTTTTTCAGGAAGCTGTTCAAAGCAGTTTCTGATTTTCCGCCCTTAGCAAACGTACTCCATTTTCTAAATCCTCCATACGAGACACTACACTGCCCCTTTCTTGATCAAATCTATCTAGACGCGCATTCAGTACGCAACACCGACACAAAAAGTCGCTGCCTTCCGCTTCACCTACGGGGTCAAAACGCGTTTCTTTGAGATTAACCTGCGCCTCACACTGAGTACACTTTGCCTTCTTTTGATTGCACATATTATGCGCTTATTGACTGAACTATATTTATTACGGATTCTCAGAATATACAAATTGCCAAAAGAAGACACAAGAAACGACTAGCAAACACGCGTTAAAAACCAATTCTGCGAATGCCAATAGCCTAGAAAAAGTATTTATCTAAACAATATAATTAAAGAATGAACGCCCAGAAAACCTAGCTGCCGGCACGAAAAACCAGGCCGCTAGGACAAAGAGCTAAAATCTATTCTTTAGGCTGCACCTAACCTAACTAGCTGAAAACGAAATAAAGTTAATAAAAGAAAGAACTCATCTATTTGACGCTTCAGAAGCTCCCGCTGTCGTCAGTCCGTCCGTTTCCGGTAGCCACGTGCAATCGGAGGAGCGATGGAACCCGCGTCCCCACCACAAGGCTGTCAACTGTCAACTGTGTAAGCTAAAGCCCCTTAATAAACTAAAAGTAGCGCCAACATGTGAAGTTTGCCGCCCGCCTCCTCTCCTGCGCTCTCCTTCGTCGTTCGACCCTCTCATTGGCCGAGCTCCGTCACGTGCGCGCGCGCTTTTTTTCTTGCTGGGCGTGCAGCTTCCTCCTTTCCAGCGGGGCGGGCGGCGCGCGCGCGGCACATATCGCCATGTGTTTTGCTGCCACGCGGACTGCTACTAACTCGTTCCCGCTGGCTATTTAATTTTTTTTTTTCAAGCATGTTGCGCTCTTTGGCCGGCGGCTGATAGAAGCACGGTGGTGAAGGCGAGTTCAACCAACGCAGACATCGCGTACAAATGGGGTCACGCACTGACAGTTGAAAACGGAACCGTTTCAGCGCAAAATATAAAAAAAAAACTGCTACCACGCTTCTCAAGTTTCACGGTAGCTTACAATTCAGTCCAACCTGCGAAAAAACCACACAGACTACAGCTTCCGCAGCCTAGTTAATTTTTTTAAGCATGTTGCGCACTTTTGTCAACGGCTGATGGACTCAAGGAGGTGAAGGCGAGTTAAATCGACGCCAAAATCGTGTACGTATGGTGACACACCATGGCAGCTGAACACGGCACCGTCTCAACGCGAAATATAAAAAAAAAATAACTGCTACCTCCCTCCCCAAGTTTACTGGTAGCTCACAAGTCAATCAAAGCTGCAAAAACTCCACACAGACTGCAGCTTCCGCCGCCTATAGTTAATTTGATCTGCAGCTGAAGTTGAAAATACATGGAAGACAGCTGCTGCCACACTTCTCAAGTTTACCGGCAGCTCGCAATTCAGTCAACGCTGCAAAGAAACCATACACAGACTGTTCCGAAATTGTTCCTGTCCGCCGCCTAGTTACAAATTTTATAAAGCATGCCGCTGAGTGGCCACATGTGACGAACTACGGACACACGGAGATGACGGCGAGTTGAACCAACGCCGAAATCGCGTATATGTGGTGTATGACACTCACAGCTGAAACTATTCTGGCGGGAAATCCCTGCCAACATTCGGTAATTATGTTTCAGCAGTGAGTAATATTTTAACCTGAACACATTGCGACAAAATGCAAGGCTCTGATGAGACCCGGCGCACGGTCGCCTCGATCGGCGCGCGCGCGGCGCTGATCGAGACGGCTGTGAAGGGCGCCTGCTCCGGAGAGCGCGCGCGAGTCGCGCACCCCGTAGGTGGAGCCACGGTCGAAATGCGAGAGGAGGAGCGGCGCCGCCGGAGGAGGAGAGAGGAGATGGCGCTACTTTTAGTTTATTGAGGGACTTTAGTGTAAGCGAGAAGGCGGCGCCATCTAGCGCAAGCATCACCAGACGGCTTCAATGCTCCCCACAGGCGCCCACTTGGCGGTAATCACACTTCATCATTCTAACCACTGTACCCTGAGCTTCGACTACTTTCTATTAGATATTTAGCATGCTTATGGCCCTCGCGCAGTGCTTCGATTTCAGCCGATGCTAAAAAATTACAGCATCTTGCCAGGCAATAAGCGGTTTCCTGCAGGCCGCCATATGCACGCCATGACATCGCCGGCACACCCTCGCGGCAACCAAAGTTACCTAATAACAAGTTTAATTGCAAAACTAAGAACGCTTCTGCTTGAGCTCAATTTTATTCAATACTAAAAATAGTACCTTGTCAAAATAAACCGGTATTTGTTTTATTTATTGTGTATTAATTGCGTCGTGTTTCAACAAGTTAGGAGACGGTCCCTGCTCAGTTTTGTGCCACGTTGTGGCATCATCGTTTGTCGAGGATTCAGGACTACTGGGGCGGAGCCACGCTAAAAGTCGCTGGTAATAGGACGATTTCCTACTTCGTCATGATTGACGTCTCAAGGCTGCGTCACGGCTTTGCAATTTTGATGTCACGCTCAAAAACTTGTGAGCGGAGTCCGTATTTCAGCCCCTGGGGTCGAATTACAGACGGCTCACACTCACACTCCCAACCTTCTTATTGGCCAGCTACAACACGGCGGGAGGGGCCTTTTTTTACGTCATCCACGTCTGCTGTTTACATCATACTTGAAGTGATGACGTTGGCTACAGGCCAATTGTGAGCGTGCTTTGTGAGCGACGCGAGCCGCTCACAACTCGTTTGTGAGCGCTATCAAATGGAAAATGGCGGCGATCTATGCGGCGGCCGGCGTTCTCGTGAGGCGGTTACGGCGGCGCCCGACGCGATCATTGGCGAAGGACTGTGTACGAAGAGTGTTTTACGTGCTGGGCGAGATGTTTCGACGCATGTTGCTACTCGAGAAGGATATAGTACAGTGACTGTGCGACGCGATAAACTGAGATAGGTGTGTGGGGTCGAGTGCGCTGTCTGTGCGGCGGCAGATAATGTGTGCACTGCGCTTTTTCCGAACTGCTAGTGGCTTCCAAGCCGCCACTGGCAACGAGGCGAACGTCTGCCTCGCGCAGCCGACAGTTCGAAAGCGTTTGCGGCGTGCAGCTAGGGCGGCGGCGAAGAAAGGGTTCCTTCGCAACGGCAGCATGCCCGGCGTCGTTGGGTTTGTTGACGGCACATCGCGCGTCTACGATTAGGCTTTGATGTCTCTGTTTTTAGATATGAGATGCCAACATTATTTGGGCCATGAACCTCCCTACCTGGTATCTTGGCATGATGCTTTCTTCTGACGTCATTCTCGGCTGCACACAGGCATGAATCGGGCCTTGGCAGGCCTGCTGCGAGGCATCGATTTCACGCAGTGATCCGCGCTGCTCTTTGCAAGATAAGTTACGGTAGGCTCCACATGCCTCACATGTATTACCGTTCTTGGGCTTTTATAAACAATGAAACATAAGACATGTAGTACATTTTGGAAATGCCTACGTAAGAAACGAAGATCGGAATGCGTGTGTTTGATGCCTTTATTGAGTAGGAATGGGGCATATCATTTATACCAATATGAAGTGCAAGACTGTCCTTACAGCAGTGTTGCTGAAACATTCAATCATTCATTGTCAGCACGCCCATGAATGTCATCGTCGGCAAAACCTGCATTGAGCTACTTGATGCGACTGTTTCATTGTGTTAGTAAGACTTTTAAAGCTTTTGAGGCAGTTGAGGTTGACAACGATGAGGAATGTGCTTAACAGCGGGCCATTTTCGGTTATGCTGGTGAGAGGGGCACCTGTTGGAGACATGGAGGTCAGTGTCATGGAATCCCGGTCTGGACACTCCATAAGGGCTATAGAACAAGGCATACACCTGCACAAGGTTAATGGTGGATAACTGCATCGGCGTGCTGAAGAGCCGCTTCCGGTGCTTGCAAAAATACTAGACGCTCCTCTACCAGCCAGAGTGTGTAGCATGTGCCGTGTTGCATAACTTCTTTGGATGTCTTCCTGCCTGCAGACGAGGAAGGTGCTGCTGGCTTGGACAAGAAAGGGTCATATCTGTGTACCGGCTACTTGGAGGTGATATCACTATTGCCATGCATACCTCTATGAAAAATCCATACAGAATCATGTTGTGAGCCTGTTCCACAGAACCTGCCACCAGAGGCTAGCACAGCTGCCCATGGCGCGGCAACAGCTGCGGCGTCAATCCCAGCACAGTAATCGGCCGTGATATACCACACGTAGCAGACGAACTCATCGCAGACAGCCAAGTGCAGCGTCTTCTCGTTTCATGTCTGTGCCAGAAACCTGTTGTGATAAAGATGCATCTTCTCGAACCATGCGTTAAACACCTCATCTGTCAAGTCAAATTTGTCTTCGTACACCCTCTTCAATGTTGCTTGCAGCCGTGCATGTTGGTGCTTGTGTGTGTGCATGTGTTTGAGTACATAGTGTTTCAGAACGAAGCAGCTAATGTGATGCCTGTCGGAATGGGAAAGTCTCACAGAAGTTTATTTAGAAGCACGTGTATACACTTGGCACCTTTATTTTCCTGCAGCATTTCACACGCTTGAATACGCAGCAATGAAACCAACTACCTGCAATAGCATCTGCAGTTATTTGACGTGCTGCACAGATAGGACAGACAAGAATAGCTTTTAGAGCGTGTAAGCTGGCACAGTATTCATCGCAGGTCTGACACACTTCAGAAGCAAGAAATGAAAGTATTGTGCATAAAACCAATAAAACTGCGACATGGAGGCGAGACACAAAGGAATAGTTGCTTAATGATTACAGGCTGGTATAATAGTTGTCATAGGCTTGGCACATTTCAGAAGCCAGAAACAAAGTATGGCACTGAACAGTACAGAAACATGACACAAGTAGTGCTATGTACAACGTCTGCATAGGGCAGTCTCCATTAGTGAGTCTTTCAGGACTAAAGGCCTGCATATACTGTTAGGATGCATAGAACGCATTTGCTTAATGCTAAACAGTGTAAAGCTGACAAATTGAATGTATAATATTGCGAGTTTTAGAGCTCACAGTGTTTGTAGAATAAGTAAAAAATTCCATAGTTATACAAATTGGTGCAAAAACATCACATGTGCATCAAGCAAATGGTGTGTGGGCAGAAGGTATCGCTCAAAAGCAAAGCAACCCAGTCACGGAGAACAAAAAATACAGAGCACACTACAATGAACGCTACATCGAGATCCCTGTCACGGTGGCGCTGCTTCGGGTTCAGTCCCGCCAGTGGTGGAAGCATTCCAATGATCATTTTCTTTCCTAAACTATCCAGATACATACAAACAGATGATCATGAACCACAGAACTTCATTTTGGCCTATACTACATACTTCACAGTGGTCTTGTATTTGCTAAAGAGAAAAAAATAGAACCACAGAGCCTGCATGTTGCACTTTCAGCACTTTTCTCATCGACACTAGTAGGCTCCGACCGAAACACCTCCGCAAGTTGTCTTTGTTCATTTCCGTGTCAAGGGCTCCATGAAATTTTATCGCTGCGGGCCCTGAAATTCGACTGCATTCTATTAGATTTTAGCATGCTCACGCCACCCGCACGGTGCTTCGATTTCAGATAACGCTTAAAAAGCAGCCCCTTCTTGTGGAATCAGCTGTTAGCTTGCAGGCCTCCATGTGCACGCCATGGCGCCGCCGGCGCACCCTCACGGCAACCGAAGTTATCTAATCGCAAGAATAATTAAAAATTACGAACGCTTCTACTTGAAGTTAATATTATTCAATAATAAAACTAGTAACTTGCCAAAATAAATCTTTGTTTGTTTTATTTATTGCCTAATAATTGCGTCGTGTCACTAAACGTTAGGTGACGGTTCCAGCTGTTTTATGCCACACTGGCAACAGCGTTTGCCGAGGATTCGCAATTACCGGGACGGAGCCACGCTAAATGTCACTGGTAATTGAACGATTTTGTACTTCGTCACGATTGACGTCTCAAAACTGCGTCACGGCTCCGTTATTTTGACATGATGCTCACAAACTTGCGAGCGGAGTCTGTAATTCGGCCCTGATCTTGTCTGCACCGGGGTAATGCATGGCTGACGTCGAACGTCACCAGATTTCCTCCAGTTGCTGCATCGTCTGCTGGCTGGTCGAGTAATGCGAAAACGTCTGGAGTGTCCGCTAGTGCGTCGAAGAGAGCTATCGTCATCCCCTTGTTAAGGCGCCGGTATTCTTCGATGAAGTTCGTCCCCAGCAATTTAGCTTGTCTTGCCCAGAAATTAGCGATGACTCTTGCAATGCCGAGGCCTCGTTTCAAGACCAACTGGGTTTTTCCTTCGGCGACCTCATCGGCGGTTTCGTTGTCTGCGCTACGTGCGCAGACTACGATTCTTGATAGGATCGGCACGGTCAATTCTTCATCCAGAACGTTGAGAGCGGCAGATTGCGCCGAAGTCGTCGTTGTCTTTATGATCTTGTCTTTCAAAAGCTTGATGAGCTTTGATCAATAGTCGATTCTCGATCGATGTTCACTGAGAAAATCCATACCCAGGATAATGTCTCTGGAGCAGTTCGGTAGGACCACAAAGCTCGTAGGATAAGTACGTCCATTCACTGTCACTCTTGCGGTGCATTCCCCGAAGGCATATAAGGTTACCACCAGCGATGCGGATTAGCGGGCCATCTCAAGTACTAGTTGCTTTCTTGAGCTGAGCGATGAACGCTTCACTGATGACACAACATTCAGCTCCTGCGTCCATTACGACGATAACCGCGCGACAGTCGACAGCAACTTTGAGATTACTTGTCCGCGTTCTCGTACTGCATGTTGTCTTCGGTATTCCATCTCTGCTTCGTCTTGTGCTGACGTCGCTGCCCAGGCACACCGTCATTACCTCGCTTGGACATCTGGTCATCTGGTTGCGTCGTCATGGATGCTGTATTCGTGCGTAACAGTGGTGCAAACTTTACTTTGTCGTCATTTGTCGGCTAAGAATCTTCAGTAGTTCGTTGTGTAGCAACCCCACCTCCAAGAGTTGCTGTTTTTTGTTTCCCTTGAGGGAGATAGGGGACCTTCGCCTCTCGTAGTTGCGGCCCGGCGACGCAAATCGGGAACAGTACGGCGATGGAGAGTAGGATGGCGGCTTTATGACACCTAATCTGCCCCGCGCAGGTAGTTGTCGATATCATGTGGTCGTTCGCCAGGACGGGGTCGTGGGGCGCCGGTGGTGAATTCGCGCATCCCGATGCGTCTGTATGGGCAGTGGCCTACGATATGGCCGGCCTCACCGCAGCGGAAGCACAGTGGGCAGTTGTTGGCAGTCCAGGCGTCGAACTTCCTAGTGCTTAGGGGTCATAAGTAGGCTTGGCGGACGGTGTCCAAGGTGTGTCGTTCAGAAGAGATGTTTTTGGGACGAGGCGGCATGGCGTCATTCGTCGGAACGCAGGACAGCGTAAGGCAGCAGCGTAGTTCATCGCTGTGGTCTTGCGCTACAGAAGATGTATCCATTCCTTCACGGCCGACGTCTGCAAGCGTCGGTATTAGGGACTGTTGGGACAATGGCAGGAGCCGTCGTAATTCTTCGTGGACGATATCGCGGATAAGCTCGCATGCAGGTTATCACCGCATGTAGATGAGCCTTCATAGGGGCTCTTGGGGAAAACTTTGAGTGGACGGTTGTACTGGCCGGTCCTTGTTTCCAGAGTCATCTCTATACTCGCTGTTCCTGGAAGAATAGCAAGTCTTTGGCGGCTGCCGTACAATACCGGCAAAATGGTTTTTACACTGCGCACCAAGACGTTTGTCTTAGTCTCATTGTCATGTCGAGGTCGGCGCTGCGGAAGAGACGCTTCATTTCTTTAAAGTTGAATTCGGGATTGAAAGTGGGCCAGAGCTTTTTTATGGGATGACATTTGCAGATTAAGTCCAAACCTCTCTTAAGTTTCTCCAAATCCTTCGAAACATTTTCACAATTTTCGACCCAATTCGGGGAGAATTATGAAGAACAAAGTAGACTTGCCTTAGCTTAGTTTCTATGTCCAGGCGTGGTATGCTGATAAGCGTTCAGACAGATCGAGACAATCTTCCGTGTCCTCTTCCGGTCATTCATTGAAGCAGGGCACGGGGCTGCATAAAAACCAAAGGTGGTTTGGTGGTTTTTGTTCAACTGGTGGCATCGTGGTGGTTAAGCCACAGTGTCGGGGGTCATCACCTCCACCGGATGTCACGCAGTGGCGACAAGGCCACGGGCGATAAAGGAACAGGCTTGAAATTCACAGGATCAAATTCTTAATTGAGTTGATTTGCGCCCGCAAAAGAAATAGACCTTTCAGCGGTGCTGCTAACAGCAAAAGTGCTCGCTGGTCGTGGAATAAAGAACGCCTGCGCTCAAGAAAGATGTAGATAAAACAGCAAACTGTTACTAGTACAACCTAAAACACTGCAGAAACATGTGCAAGCAGGTGGAATCTTCGACACAAATCTCGGCGCATCTTGCGCGATAAAGAATCTGGCAAAGATGCGTCTCGCGACATCGAGTATGAACAGAGAATACAAATAATCCGCGTGCTAGAAACAGAGTGATAAGGCCGCTTTGCGAGGCGGTCGAAAAAAAATAACAAATAAGTTTTTCAATAGTTAGCGGCAATATAGAGATCATTAAAGGCACCGCAGATAAAAACTTCGACACCACGGAGAGGGTAATGGAAGAAAACGCCCTCAAAGTGAGAAAACTTTGATCGCGTTTTCGGAAATATATCCCACTTGGAAGGCTTTCAAATGGTTAAGCGTTCTAAACCTGAAGATCTGTGGATTTTCTGTAGAAGCAAAAGGAACGGTACTTTGTTATTGGGGTTTATTGTCTCAAGGAGACTTAGGCTATCAGGACGCCGCACTAGAAGACTCCGGAAATTTCCACCATCTAAGGGTTATTTGCCGTGCACTGACATCGCACAGCACAAGGGTGTATTGCTTTTCGTCTCTCTCGAAAAGAGAGCGCCCAGGCTGGGATTTGATCCCGCGTCCTTGGAACAGTAGTCGAGTGTTGTAACCACTGTGTCACTCCGGCATAGTAGAAAGGTTTTTAGCTGCCTAGTCCATTTAATGTTTAGATCTCATGTTGTTCAATTCAGCTTGAGTAGCTGAAGAAATGTACTGTGCTCTGCAGATGATTTTTTAAAAAATCTCTTTACTTGTGCCTTTCTGCTCGCTGTGCTTTTTCTCCTCGTAATGTGAGACGTTAGAGAAATAATAAATTTGTAGCACTATTTATTAAGGATGCTACCTTTTAAGAGCCTAGTCTTCAGTAAGATTCTCAAGCTCACGTTGCATGATGAAGACACACTGCAATTCCGGTTCACATCAAACAGGTGGCCAAGTGTGAGTGGAGAGTATGACCACTCCTTCCAGGGACTTATTGGGGATCTTAGAGGGTTATCAGGGTGCCCCAAATAGTAATCACACGACACTTTCACGGCAGTCGTTAAGTGCTAGATAAACGCAATATGACTCCCAAATGAGTGTCATTTCGCTGTAACAATAAGCGTCCTGCTGAACCACTGAAAAGTTGCCAGCTGAGCACAAGAAGGAGTCAACGCAACAATTTTCTAAAGGGGCAGTGAGACATCCATGGGAGAGTCTTTTCACCCTATCAATGGGAGTCATTCTGAACTTCTTAAGAGTTGCCATCTGACCACCCTGCAGGAGGCAACAAGGCAATGTTCTACGGAATCACACTTGCACGTTTCCTGCCACTGGAGGGTCGTTATGGCTTTTGCTCGGAGGGAGCCACTGGATACTCTAGAAAGGGATCACATGTGACAAATGTCTAACTTCCCAAAAGGCATCCCCTGTTGCCCTAATGTATCTCAAAGTGTACCGCGGGGGTATACGTGGGATGCCTTCACCGCATAGTTACCATGTCGGTAGCTCCGTTCACCCAGTGTTGTTTTTGGTGCTGTAGGTGTTGATGGTGTTGGAACTGTTTCCACTGCATAGAGACGAGCGACCCTAAAGGCAGCTTCCCTCCCCCTGTTTAAACGATGGCAGCAGCCCCAGGTTGTTTAGGTGCCAGAAAATCGGTTCTATAGACGTAGGCCTGGATTTCTCGGGTAACGTTTGGCGCTATACTTTCAATGTGCCGTGCCATATTATGTATTCAAGCAGCACGAAGGCGAGGGCATCCAGCATCCCCACCTCGCATAATGCTTATCTGTTACAAACCGCCATCGGCTGGCGGACGCCTGCCAACGGGTCGGCGGCAGAGCCCACTAGAACCCAACAAGACTGGTGGCTGGCACAGAAAGAACAAGGTTCATTGCGTAGCTTGGGTTTTTATATCAAGCTAAAGGAAACCGAGATCGAAAGGAAAGCTGCAAGCAGAGGCTGCCGTGACGCTTGGTGATAACGACGAGCAGAGCGGAGGCGGGCACACATGGCGGTGACGAAGCATTCAGCAGTTCGCTGCATCCCCCTTTTCTTGGAATCCATATATTACTACGGGCCTTCTGACACGTGTTGACCGCCGCAGCACAGGACCCTCGATGTCGCTGGTTGTGGGAGCCTTCGTTCCCTCCAGGTCCGCGTCTGAGTGGTCTGCAGGTACTCCAGGGGAAGCAGGGGGAGTTGAAGCAGAAATGGGTGCATCGGTGCTTCTTCTGCGGAGCTGGTCCATGTGACGGTAAACAACAGCGTTGTCTGTCTCTACTTTCACGACACGCGAGCCCCCTGTTTCCTTGACCTTGCCCGGCGGCCATTTCTCGCCGCTGCTATAGTTGCGGACGTATACCGGATCTCCTGGGGCAAAGCTCCAGCCGGCGTCTTCCCGTGACTGGGCCTTGTCGACTGTCTTACACCTGGGCGGGAAGCACATATCTAGTCTCGTGCGCAATCTGTACCCGAGCAATATTCTGAATGGCGAGTGTCCTGAGGGTAGCGGCGTGCTTCTATAGCTGCACAATATTCTTGAAGGGCCTTCGTTATATCCCCTTCTGTGCCCCTTTTTAGTCCATCTTTATTGGTTCGCACAGCGCGTTCAACCGCACCATTGCTTTGTGGGTGATACGGTGGTGTTCGAATGTGTGTCACGCCGTTCCGCCCTATAAATATGGCAAATTCCCAACCGGTAAAAGGCATCCCATTGGCAGAGACAACTTTGCGGGGTAGACCAAATTGACTGAAAATCGTCCGAAGGGTCTTGACTGTGGTGCAGAAAGTGGCATTGGATAGGGGTATGGCCTCATGCCACTTGCCATGCGAGTCTACAATGACCAGGATCATCTTGTTTTGAACCGATCCCGCAAAATCAATGCGCAACAGGGCCAATATTTCCTGCGTCTCTTGCCAGCTAACAGGTGCGTGGGTAGGCGGCATTGGAAGCGCTTGAACCAGCTTTGACACCCAGTAGCTACCCGTTTAATGTCTGTTCGAGACTGGGCCACCAGAATGTAGACCGCGCAACGGTCTTCATGGAATACGCCCCTTGGTGTGCTGTGCTGCATGTAATAACTTCAAAACTCTTCCACTGGCTGCTGCAGGAATCACAACACGGTGGCCCCAGTAGAGGAGGTTCTGACTAACCGACAGGTCGTGTCACCTTATCGAGTATTCCGCTATCTCCCTTCCTTCCATAACCAAGTGCCTCGGCCAACCCTCCAAGACATAACTACAGACAAATCGAGAGCACTGCGTCTGCTTGCGAGAGCGCTCGCAACTCCTTTAGGGGCATGGCAGGGTGGTCCCAGGCGTCCAAGGTTAACATGTACTACGCCTCGTCCTCCGAATTCTCGCGCACATGCTGGGAGGGTAGCGGTAGGCGGCTTGAGGCATCTGAGACGAACATGTGCTTGCCAGGCTTGTACTGTAACTTATACCTCTATGCGTCAAGCAGAATGGCCCATCTCTGGAGTCGGGCAGCTGCCATGACGGACGTTTGCCTATCATGCTTAGGAGACACAACAGGGGGTGATGATCTGCAATGAGCATGATTTCCCGCCCGAGTAGATAGTCTCAAAACACCGCACACCGAAAACTAAAGCCAAGGAGAGAATAATTCTCAATGTGAGAATAATTCCTTTCTGCGGCGTTTAACGAGCGCGAGCGCAACCCGATCACACAATGTTCACCATCTATGCGATGGGAAGGCGTGGCCCCAACATCATCGGGCGATGCATCGCATTCTAAAAATAGCTATTGTTTCGGGTTGAAGTGTGTGAGCATTGGGGCCGTAGGCAGCGCCTCCTTCGCTAAGGAAAATGCATCTTCTTCCTTAGAACTCCACACCCATTTAGCACCCTTTTCGAGAAACCGGTACAGGGGGGCTAGCAACGTAGCCATGTCAGGCAAAAACTTGTTATAGAACGTTACAATGCCCAGAAACGAGCGGAGCTCGCTAACATTTCGGGGAGCGGGGATTAATTTGATGTCATCAACAGCTTTTTCAGTCGGATGCAGTCCGTCCGCATCAATACGGTGACCGAGATAAGTGACAGACGTCTCGTTGAAATCGACACTTGTCAGCACGCAGCTTGATGCCATGCTCACAAAAGCGCTGAAGAACCGCCCTGAGGTGATTGGTTTCGCCATCGTGGTTTTCAGCAATCAGAACGTCATCGAGGTATGCTTGTACCACGGGCAAGCCTTGCAGAATCCTTTTGTTGCCAATCTAGAATTCTGCGCCAGGTCCTTTGATACAGGCGAAAAAAAAACAGGGTTTTATAGTTACGTCTTCTGTAAAGACTAACAACAGCATTCATAATAGCCATTTCAAAGTCGCACATAACAATATCCTGATGTGCACTCACGCTATCAAATTCGCACTTATAACGAAGTGACCTGACAGTTCTTCGTGTGCCTCTTGGGTTTTCGTGTCATAAAGGCATTCGCAACTGACACAAATTCCTCTCCGAGTGGCACAAGAATGCAGGAAAACTTTTGGGGAGAGACCGAAGTATCTGTCCAAAACCATGTGCTGCTCTCGTTGAGCAGATTTAAGCAATGTGGACTAGAAAATAGAGATTTCCGGGGTTTGGTCTTGGCCCCAATATTACCACAGCGAAAGTGCTCTGGCTGGCTGCCAACGGTAATTGTCCACAGCAGCCGCACAATAAGATCCCAGAGACTGACAGGATTTGGCGAGCAGATGTTGCTCCGCTGTTGACAAATGGCTCATATCAAGCGGTGTTCACTGCTCATGCGACATTCTTATTCTCATTCTGTCCGCATCGGCGAGAATAGCAGCAGGCTTTTCTTTCGAGACAAGGGCGCTCTGTTTCAATTAGATGAATTTGAGAGTTTCAAAATTCATCTTGTTTAGCGCAAAAGGACAGGACATACAGTAAGAAGAGACGTACACCACATGTGCTACCCACAACTGATTTATATATATGCCTACGCATATATATACTCACGGGCCTGCGCGCGCACAACCTAGCAGGTAATCTGAGTACAGCACCCATGCAAGGTGCCTCTATCCCTTCCAACATTTCAAGCCTGCTTGAGAAGGGCCCGAAGTTCAATCTGCAGCCACATGTTCCTCCTCATGAACTCACCGCTTTGAACAGAAGCATAGCTAAGAAGGCCCCGCAAGATGATCGGGAACGTTGCCTTTTAGAAGGAATAGACTGTCCTGCCAAGAATGTGAAGCGGGCTAGACCAGCGTGTGCCAAAGACCCTTTGCTTAGAATTGAGAAGTTTTTTAAGGATGGAGAAGCTTTCTCTTTTACAGGCTGATAAAGTTGGTGGCTTTGTTGCCTTGCCAAGATCAACGTATCAAGAAAAAGCTGCTCAGGCCAATAATAGGAACTTTTCGCTTGTGAAAAAAGGTCAAACTAGAATCAAGAACTCAGCAGTAATTGCCTAAACAGTTGGATTTGCAATCACAAATGGAGAGTGTGGCTAGTTGATTGTTTTCTTTAACATTAAGACGCATTAGCCAGATGCTCCATTTCCTACGATTGTGAGCGAAGGTGGCGCGTGTCAACATTTGTCAGTAAGCTGCCACAAATGTGTCAGCAAGAGCGTGTCAGCAAGAGCCTTAAATGGCCTCAAGATAAGTCACTCTTTCCTAGCGAATAGTTCAGCTGATGTCGTTAGTTTTCTTGATGCCACCTGCGACATAGGATTTGCATTTTCAGCTGATGTGGAAGAGCACTTTTAATCAATGCCTCATCCTGAGCTTCTTGCTTCCGTGAAAGACTGCATAGACGAAAATGGTTGCGTCGCTTTCCAAAATGCAGCTGGTACAGCAGTAGAGAATTTTTTAGCTATTTTAGAACTTTACCTTCGTAGTACTTTTATTAAATTTGACGTCTAGTTTTCTCTTCAAGAAGAAGGAATTTGTATCGGGTTATGTATTGCCCCGGTTCAGTGCAATATATTTTTATCTTACATTGATCGCTCTTTACACGATCGTTGTAATCATTTTGACAATGATAAAGTGTAATAGGGCGTTTATTGAAGCTCAGATGGAGAGCTGTGAGGACAGGACCTTGCAACGGCGAGCCCAGCGTACTTCGTCTTCGTCGCACAACGCACAGGTGCATGTCGATGGCGATGACTATCACAGTACATTTTCCCCCCGGGTAAAAAAAAGGAGCCATCCTGGCGACTTATGGCGCGGAAAGCACAGCGGGGTCATAGAATGGCTTCAATCGGTTCACGTGAACTGTTTCACGACCACGGCGACGCAAGTCCGCAGAGGGCGTGACGGGCTCAACTACGTAGTTGACTGCAGATGTTTGCTGGAGGACCCTATATGGCCCGTGGTAGCGAGCAAGAAACTTCTTTGAAAGGCCAGGGGTTGTGGAGGGCACCCAGAGCCACACCAGTGTGTCCGGGAGATATGGCGAAGATTCGCCGGTATCACGGAGGTATTTTTGTTGCCACTGATTTTCTGTTGTGAGAGAGCGGGCGAGCTGACGGCATTCTTCTGCGTACGTGACGGCATCGGATAGCGGGGAAGATTCGGAAACGTCAGGGCGGTAGGGAAAAAGTGTGTCCATAGTACAGGGTGGCTCGCGCCCGTAAAGGAGAAAGAATGGAGAGAATCCAGTAGTGGCCTGTGTCGCGGTGTTATATGCGTAAGTAACAAACGGTAGAACTTGGTCCCAATTGGAATGGTCGGTGTTCACGTACATAGCCAGCATGTCACCGAGAGTGCGGTTAAAACGTTCTGTCAGTCCATTCGTCTGAGGGTGGTACGAGGTAGCGGTGCGGTGTATGATGCGGCATTCTTTCAGGAGAGCCTCAAGAGCGTCTGATAAGAAAACGCGTCCGCGGTCACTGAGCAGTTCGCGAGGGGCACCATGGCGAAGAACCAGGTTTTTCAGAATAAAGGCAGCCACGTCGCGTGCGGAAGCAGAGGGCAATGATGATGTCTCAGTGTAGCGGGTTAGATGATCCACTGCCACGATAATCCAGCGGTTGCCAGCTGAAGTTGTAGGAAGGGGACCGTATAGATCTATGCCGACACGATCAAACGGACGGGCAGGACAGGGCAACGGCTGCAACGAAGCAGAGGACTTGAGAGGAGTTTTTCGGCGTTGGCAAGACTGGCAGGAGCGGACAAAATGGCGGACAAAGCGGTACATTCCACGCCAGAAGAAGCGTAGACGCAAGCGCGTGTAGGTTTTCAACACTCCGCCGTGGGCGCACTGGGGATCAGTATGGAAAGCAGCACAAATTTCGGCGCGGAGATGACGGGGGATGACTAAAAGCCACTTCCTTCCGTCGTGAAGATAATTGCGGCGATAGAGCAGCCCGTCACGAATTGAAAAATGGTGAGCTTGGCGGGCAAGCGCCCGAGACAGACGACCTGGAGAGTGACTTGAAAGAAAGTCCAGAAGTGTAGATATCCACGGGTCGCGCCGCTGTTCCGTGGCCATGTCAATAGTGGCAAGCGAAGACAAATCGTAGGCGCAGATCTCATCAGGCAATGAAGAGGGAGGCAGCGGTGAGCGCGAAAGAGCGTCCGCGTCAGTATGCTTGAGGCCTGAGCGATATATGACACGAATGTCATACTCTTGGAGGCGAAGAGCCCAGCGAGCAAGGCGGCCGGACGGGTCCTTGAGGGACGCCAGCCAGCACAGAGCGTGATGATCAGTGACCACATAAAATGGTCGGCCATAGACATACGGACGGAATTTGCCGATGGCTCAAATAATGGCCAAGCATTCTCTTTCCGTAACAGAATAATTGGACTCTGCCTTGGTCAAGGTGCGGCTTGCGTACGCCACCACATAGTCTCGGATACCAGGTTTGCGTTGGGTGAGAACGGCGCCTATCCCAATACCGCTAGCGTCAGTGTGAATCTCAGTTGGCGCATTCGGGTCGAAGTGGCGGAGGATGGGAGGCGAAACCAAAAGACGGCGTAAAGTGTTGAAGGCGTCATCACAAGCAGGTGTCCATGCGGAGAGGTCGGAGCTACCGGAGAGGAGCTGGATGAGAGGAGCAATAATAGAGGCGAAATTTAAGATGAAGCGGCGAAAGTAGGAGCATAGGCCAATGAAACTTCGTAGCTGCTTCAGTGATTTTGGGCGTGGGAATTCGGCAACTGCACGAAGTTTGCTGGGATCGGGAAGAATGCCATCCTTAGAAACGACATGACCTAGAATTGTTAGTCGGCGAGCAGCAAAGCGGCACTTCTTCAGATTCAGTTGGAGGCCGGCGGTAGCGAGACAAGTGAGAACGTCCTTCAGTCGGAGCAGGTGGGATTGAAAATCGGTAGAAAAGACTACGATATCATCGAGATAGCAAAGACAGGTTCGCCACTTGAATCCACGAAGCACAGTGTCCATGAGGCGTTCAAATGTGGCCGGGGCGTTGCAAAGCCCAAAGGGCATGACGTTGAATTCATATAATCCATCTGGTGTGATGAAGGCAGTTTTAGAGCGGTCAGCGTCAGCCATTGGCACCTGCCAGTAGCCAGATCGTAAATCCAACGAGGAGAAAAACTCGGCGCCCTGCAAGCAGTCTAGTGCGTCATCGATGCGTGGCAGAGGATAGACGTCCTTGCGCGTGATCTTGTTGAGCCGGCGGTAGTCGACACAAAACCGGAAGGAGCCATCTTTCTTAGGTACCAACACAACTGGAGACGCCCAGGGACTGTGGGATGGCCGAATGACACCCCGACGGAGCATGTCGTCCACATGATCAGCAATTACTTGGCGCTCCGAAGCCGACACGCGATAGGGGCGCTGGCGCAAAGGTGCAGTTTTACCGGTGTCGATGGTGTGCTCTACGACAGACGTGCGGCCCAAGTCAGTTTGAGGAAAGTCGAATGAAGAAGCGAAGTTCTGCAAGAGGGCGACAAGTTGATCACGTTGCGCAAGTGGAAGATCAGCATCAATAGCATGTTGGAAAACGTCGGAGGGCGTCGAAGCGGTCGCAACATCGCAAGAGCACAGACTAGCGTCGAAGGAGGGGGTTGAGTCAGCAAGAGTGGTGATATGACTGGGATCAAGCTCTTCAAGACGTCCAATGCATTCGCCACGGAGCAGGACTGCTGGGCAAGAAAATGGGTTCGAGGCGTAAAGTGCACTCTTGCCGTCTTGAATTTCGAGAACAGCGAACGGAAAAAGGAGGCAGGGATGACGGGAGGTGGCTTCGGAAGGTGTAAAAATCGCAGTCAAAGGAGTTACCCACTCACAAGACAGTGGTACGAGGGCAGCAGAGAACGGAGGAATGTCGGTGTCATGGGCGACGAGAAGTTTTGCAGTGCGGGGAGGGGTATCACAAAAGGGGGCATCACAGAGGGGGGCGAAGGCAATTTGTGCACGAGCACAGTCAATAACGGCTTGATGAGTCGATAGAAAATCGTATCCGAGGATGATATCATGCGAGCAGTTCGGCAGAACAATAAACTCGATGGGGTACAAGACGTCTTGAATGAGCACACGGGCTGTGCAAGATGCGGAGGGGTGAATGTGCTGTGATGAGGCGGTGCGGAGCGAAAAGTCGGAAATCGGAGTGGTCACTTTGCGAATTCGACGGCAGAGCGCTTCACTGATGACGGAGACGGCTGCACCGGTATCGACGAGAGCGAGAACTGTGGCGCCTTCTACAGAAACTTTGATAACATTAGCGGGACGGCATGGAGGACTTGAGGAATTCGAAACAAGCGCAGTTCTTGCCCCCGGAACTGCGACTGTTAGTTTCCCTCAACGGTGCTGGTAGAACGTCGCAGCATTGGAGAAAGCGATCGGCGCCGAGGAGAATGTGATCGACGAGTGGTATAGGTTTGGCGATCTTGTGGGACAAATTGAGAACCGGGCGGAATCATTTGCGAGCGTGAGTCGGTATCGTACGGGTAAAATCGAATGTCAGGCTGTGAAGGTTGGAGGCGCTGGCGACAAAGGCGCGCAACATGGCCCGGCCGACCGCAGGCATAGCAAATCGGAAGGTTGTCCGTAGTACGCCAAGGTTTCATAGGATGTGGGCGGAATCTTGAGGGTGGGGCTTGAAACGAAGGCTCAGCATGCGGCGGTGAACGGTAGGCAGGGACCTGCACATAGGAGCCAGACGTGGGCGAAGGTGGTGGCCTAGCCGTTACTTGGGCATACGTGAGAGGTGCCGTCACAGGCGGCACCACGGGGTTGGACGGCAAGGCATCAGCGACGTGTTCTTGCACGACACGGCGTATAGCAGGGGCCAAAGATGGAGCCAGTTCAGGAACGAGGCGGCCCGAGTCTTGAAAATGGGGAAGGAGTGAGATTTGACGTGCGACCTCTTCACGAATAAAATCTTTGATCTTTTGATTCAGCGGGCTCCCTTCAGAAATTGGCGAACCACCCAGGGCTAATGCGGATACGCCTTCGTCGCACACACTGGAGCGGCGCCTAGAAGCGCGCCGCTTGCGGAGCTCGTCGTAGCTCTGGCAAAGCTTCACGAGTTCACTAACGCTGGTGGGATCTTTCGCTACCAGCATCTGGAAGGCGTCCTCAGAAATGCCCTCGAGGATGTAGCGGATTTTGTTTGCTTCCGGCATGGCCGGGTCGACTCGTTTGCAGAGATCAACGACGTCTTCTATGTAGCTGGTAAAGGTCTCATCAGCGCGCTGAACACGATCGTGTAAACGTTGTTCGGCACGAAGCTTACGCACTGCCGGGCGGCCGAACACTTCCGCGAAATTCTTTTTAAATGTCGACCAAGATGACAGGTCAGCCTCATGGTTGCGAAACCAGAGGTTCGCCACGTCCGTCAGATAGAATATGACGTTACTGAGCTTGTATGAGTCATCCCACTTGTTGTAGGTGCTTACTCTTTCATAGGATGACAGCCAGTCGTCGACATCTTGATCGGCCGTGCCGCTGAACAGGCAAGGGTCACGCTGGCGCACGACGCCAGCACACATGATCGTGGGTGGAACGGCCGGCAGCGTCGAAGTGTCTTGCATGGCGGTCGTAGAGGGTAGTGTACGGCTTCGCAGTTCCAGTTTGGGTGGGATCGTTTCCGGCACCTCCGCCAATTGTAATAGGGCGTTTATTGAAGCTCAGATGGAGAGCTGTGAGGACAGGACCTTGCAACGGCCAGCCCAGCGTACTTCGTCTTCGTCGCACAACGCACAGGTGCATGTCGATGGCGATGACTATCACAGTACAAAAGTAATAAAGTGTTTTGATATATGGACTACTTTTTAATTGTTCTTAATAATCATTGCTCCTTTTCGAATCAGGCTGTACTAATGAGTGTAATGAATGATTTAACTCCATGGGAAAGGCTTAACCTTTACTTATGAACTTCCTAAGACATGCTACAGTTTCTAGATTTGTGCCTGAAGTTCAAGAAAAAAACACGTGTGCTGGTCATACTCTCCTGGTGCACGAAATGAACTCTTGCCATACAACTCAGCTCTTTCAGAAGTAGCAAAGAGATGCATTGCTTCACTCTGCCTGGAGTCTGCGCTCTGGCGACAGTGTCTGCATGAGGTGCAGGCGAGTTTTGATTACCAATAGGAGAGGCGCTTTGCCGCGGCTACCCTGGGTCGGTTGTTGTTTCTGTGGCTGAAACGCTGATGAAGGAAATGAAGCCCGGGACATGCAGTAAAGCTGCAAAAAACTTTGGTGGGCAACCAGAGGCCCGAAGTTGTACCTTATATGCATAAAGTCACCCACAGCCTCAAGAAGGTGGCTAAACGTTTCAACGTGCCGATGGTTTTTTCTGTCCTCAAGAAGCTCGCTCAGCTGAGCCGCTGCACAAAAGCAGGACTGTAAAAAGAAGCATGAACAGCATTTTGTTCGGTGTGCCAGGAACATTGCGTACCCCCTTATCCTGTGGCAAATTTTATATCGGCCAGACGGAGCGTTGCGTGAACGACCGTCTGAGAGAGCATGCAAAAGATATAAATAACAGGGAGGCCACGCATCTTGTTGAGCATTGCCTCGCTTGCACCAACTGAAGTCCTTGTTTCCGTAGGGTTAAGTCTCTAGGCAGAAGTATACAAAAAACCACCCGTGAAACTTCGGAGGTATTCTTTATCGGAAAATCGGATCAAGATTGTGTTAGTGACACCTCAGTTGTTCTGTACAATGCAGAGATGGAATTCATTTCGCGCCATGTGTAACCACTTTCTGCGTGCTGTACTCAGATTACCTGCTAGGCTGTGCCCGCGCAGACCTGTGAGTATACATATGCGTATTTTAAGCTTCAATAAATCAGTTGTGAGTAGCGCCTGTGGTGCACGTGTCTTCTTACTGTGTGTCCTGTCCTTTCATTTCATTTCATTTTATTTCCTTAAAGGCCCCAGGAAGGGGTACTACATAAGGGGTGGGAAACATAAAAAACATATATATTGTACACATTTTTTTACATTTTCAAGGAACTTGGATGAGCAGGTGATAACAGCGATGTCACCTGGAAGGTCGTTCCAGTCTGCAGCTGCGCGGGGAAAAAAGGAATTCGAACAGGTAACGGTGCGTGACAATGGACGGGCGACGTGCAGGCGATGACTGGTGCGGGGTGATATGCGTGCTGGGGGAAGAATATAAGGGGCGGCCCGCATGGGACTGTTGCATATTTTATGGAATAAAGAACGGCTTGAAGTGCGACGACGGAGAGATAGTGATGATAAACCTGAGGCTGTTTTTAGGGCAGAGACACTAACATCATAAGAATACAGGCCATGGATGAACCTGGCAGCGCGATTTTGAACGGACTCGAGAGAATTAATGAGGTAAGCTTGATGGAGGTTCCAAATGGGTGACGCGAATTCCAGTTTAGACCTGACGAGTGAATTATAGGCTAAGAGTTTAACATGTTGAGGCGCGCAATGTAGGTGACGTTTTAAGAATCCTAATGTTTTTTTGGCCGATGATATTGTGTTAGTTACATGCAAATTCCAAGAAAGATCACTAGAAAGTGTTACGCCTAAATATTTATATGACTGAACAGGTTGTACGGGCACTCCAGAGATTACGTAGGAAAAAATAAGAGGATTACGGCGACGGTGGAAGGAGAAAAGTTTACATTTATGTGGGTTAGGTTCCATTAGCCAGTGGTCACACCAGTTATGTACAGCATTAGGGTCATTTTGTAGTGTTGATTGATCAGTGGGACCCGTGATAGTACGATAAACTACACAGTCGTCAGCAAACATGCGTATGTTAGAGGTTACATGTGTTGGTAGGTCAATAATGTATATAAGAAAAAGTAGGGGGCCAAGTACTGATCCCTGGGGAACACCTGACGTCACCGGAAGGGAGTTAGAGAACTTATTGTTAATAGTAACAAACTGGGAGCGATTAGTTAGAAACTCTTCAATCCTTTTTAAAATGTTGGGGTGCAGATTTAATAGGGAAAGTGTTATCATTAAGCGTTTGTGGGGTACTTTATCGAAGGCTTTAGCAAAATCTAAAAATATCACGTCGGACTGTTGATTAGAATCCAAGCTAACGTGCAGGTCATGCACGAAAATAGCCAGTTGGGTTTCACAAGAGTAGCCCCTACGAAACCCATGCTGCGCGGGGTGAAAAAAGGTGTTAGAATCAAGGAAGGCCATGATATGGGTATAGATAACATGCTCCATGATTTTGCAGGGTACGCTGGTTAGAGAAATGGGGCGGTAATTTAATGGCGAGTTCTTGTTACCTGATTTAAAGACTGGAACGACCTTCCCACGTTTCCAATCGTTGGGTAGTTGGCCTGTGAGTAGTGACTTCGTGAACAACAATGGCAATAAAGACGCACATGTGTCTTTGGTGTTTTTCAGTATTGATAGTGTTGATATTGTCGATACCGGCAGAAGATGACAGCTTCATGTTTTCTATTAATGATAAGATTCCAAAGAATATTAGGGGAGGCATAATGTGGTGAATAAATTTCTGTTGTACAGGAAGAGGTGGATCACATTCGTTAGTAAATACGGATGAAAACGCTTCATTAAATATGTTTGCGCAGTCTGTATCAGAGATTGTTTCACCTGACTCATCAGCGATTGAAATGGTACGCGCATGTTGTGGATTAATGAGTTGCCAAAACTTCCGGGGGTTAGTGGTAAGCGTTTTAGGTAAATCAGAATGAAAAAAGGTGCGTTTGGCTTCACGAATTTTCTTTAGGTATACTTTCTCGGCCTCGTTATACTTATTTCATGAGTTGTCAGTGTGTTGTCTTTTAGCTGAGCGGTAAAGGCAGCGGTGGCGTAGCGGTAGAACATCCGCCTCGCATGCAAGAGGACCGGGGTTCAAATCCCGGTGCCGCGCAATTAAAAAAAAAGAAAACACGCGGATCCGCGACACGCGGATTAAAAAAAAAAATCCGCGTGTCGATGGAATTGCATACACAGGTTTGGGGTGCGACATGATGCCGGTGAACACCTCCGGCAACGCACTCCCTCACCAGAACAGGAGTTGGCCACCCTGGTGCAGTAATTGGCCACAACCTCCTATGACAAGCTCCATAAAACCCCGGCCCTCAGTCACCAGCGGCTGCGGAACAACTGACCACGGCGGCGGTCAGACCTGTGACGCAGCAGGGGGTGCTAAGAAAGCCTGGCTCCGCTGGACAGGTCGCCATTGGAAACTGACCCTGGCAACGTTTAATGCTAGAACTCTGGCTAGTGAAGCTAGTTTAGCAGTGCTGTTAGAGGAACTAGAGGGCATGAAATGGGATGTCATAGGGCTTAGTGAGGTTAGGAGGCCGAATGAGGCATAGTATACTGTACTGAAGGATGGGCATGTACTGTGTTATCGAGGTTTACCGGAGAGGCGACAACTAGGAGTAGGTTTCCTTGTCAATAAGTATATAGCGGGTAATATAGATGAATTCTATCGTATAAATGAGAGGGTTGCAGGCATCGTAATTAGGCTTAATAAGCGGTATAAACTAAAGGTTGTACAGGCCTATGCCCCTACATGTAGTTATGATGACCAGGCAGTTAAAAGCTTCTATGAAGATGTAGAATCGGCAATGCGAAAAGTAAAAACGCAGTATACTGTACTAATGGGCGACTTCAATGCCAAGGTAGGGAAAAAACAGGCAGGAGACAAGGCAGTAGGTGACTATGGCATTGGCTCTAGGAATAGCAGGGGGGAGTTACTAGTTGAGTTTGCAGAGCGCAATAACTTGCGAATCATGAATACCTTCTTCAGCAAACGGAAGAACCGGAAATGGACATGGAAAAGTCCTAACGGAGAGACTAAAAATGAAATCGACTTCATAATGTGTTCAACCCCCGCCATTGTGCAGGGTGTAGAGGTAATCGGGAAAGTGCGATGCAGTGACCACAGGATGGTGAGGTCCCGAATTAGCCTAAATCTGAAGAAGGAACGCAATAGATTAGTAAGAAAGAAACCCATCAACGAATTAGCGGTGAGGGGGAGGGCAGAAGAGTTCAAGATCTCGCTACAGAATAGGTATTCAGCTCTAACTGAGGATGCCGACACTACCTTAGAGGCAAGGAACAATAATTTCAGAAATATCATTACTGAGTGCGCGGTAGAAGTAGGCGGTAGGATAGTTAGAGAGGATACCGGTAAGCTGTCTAAGGAGACGAAAGATTTGATTAAGAAACGCCAGAGTATGAAAGCTTCCAATCCAACAGACCAGATCGAATTGGCCGAGATATCGAAGCTAATCAATAAGCGCAAGGTGGCCGATATAAGGAAGTATAACATGGACAAAATTGAGCATGCTGTAAAAAACGGGGGAAGCCTTAAAGCGGCAAGGAAGAAATTGGGCATAGGCAAAAACCAGATGTATGCTATAAGGGACAAGGCGGGCAACGTCATCACTAATATGGACAAGATAGTCAAAGTAGCCGAGGAGTTCTATACAGATCTACAGTAGCCAAAGTAGTCAGGATCGAAATAAGATTGGCGGTAGGGAAAAACAGTCAGACGTTCCACCAGTGACGAAGGACGAGGTCAAGAAAGCACTAGAAACTATGAAAAGGGAGAAATCAGCTGGAGAGGATCAGATAACTACAGATTTGCTGAAGGACGGGGGGGATATCGTGCTAGAAAAACTGGCCACACTGTATACGCAGTGCCTGGTGTCATCGACAGTACCGGAACCATGGAAAAACGCAAACATTATCCTCATTCACAAGAAAGGGGACTCTAAGGACCTTAAAAATTACAGACCAATCAGCTTACTGTCTGTTACGTATAAGGTATTTACTAAGGTAATCACTAATAGAATCAGGACAACCTTAGACAGCAATCAAGCAAAGGATCAAGCAGGGTTTCGGAAACGGTACTCTACTATCGATCATATCCATGCCATCAATCAGGTGATAGAAAAATGCTCGGAATATAACCAGCCCTTATACATAGCATTCATTGATTACGAAAAAGCATTTGACTCAGTTGAAACCTCGGCGGTGATGCAGGCATTGCGAAATCAGGGGGTAGACAAGCCGTACGTGAAAGTGCTGGAAGATATATATAGTGGCTGCACAGCAACCATAGTTCTGCATAAAGAAAGTAACAAAATTCCCATAAAGAAAGGTGTTAGGCAAGGAGACACAATTTCCCCAGTACTATTCACAGCTTGTTTAGAGGAAGTATTCAGAGACTTGGAATGGGAGCAGTTAGGGATAAGGGTAGATGGAGAATACCTCAGTAATCTGCGATTTGCTGATGACATTGCCTTGCTAAGCAACTCGAGGGATGAACTGCAAATAATGATTGATGACCTAGACAGAAAATGTAGAAAGGTAGGCTTGACAATCAATATGCAGAAGACTAAGGTAATGTTCAACAGCCTCGGGAAGGAACAGCAGTTTACATTAGGTAGCGAAATACTGGAAGTAGTAGGTGAATATGTCTACTTAGGACAGGTAGTAACCGCAGATCCGGACCATGAAAAGGAAATAACAAGAAGAATAAGATTGGGATGGAGCGCATTTGGCAAGCACTCGCAGATTATGTCTAGCAGCTTACCGGTATCGCTCAAGAGGAAAGTATACAACAGTTGCATCTTGCCTGTACTCACCTATGGGGCTGAAACGTGGAGGCTAACCAAGAGAGTTCTACTTAAGTTGAGGACAACCCAGAGGGCTATGGAACGAAAAATGGTAGGGGTAACATTAAGAGATAGGAAGCGTGCAGAGTGGGTCAGAGAAATAACTCAAGTTACCGACATTCTAGTGGAAATTAAGAAGAAGAAATGGACATGGGCAGGACATGTAGTGCGAAGAGAGGATAACCGATGGTCGCTGAGGGTAACAAACTGGATTCCAAGGGAAGGAAAGCGTAGCAGGGGGCGGCAGAAAGTTAGGTGGGCGGATGAGATTAAGAAGTTCACAGGGGTCATGTGGATGCAGCTAGCACAGAACCGGATTAAGTGGAGAAATATGGGAGAGGCCTTCGCCCTGCAGTGGGTATAATCAGGCTGATGATGAAGATGAAAGGCGTTTCTTTTTGTTTTCCAAAAGTTTTAATGTGTTGGTGAACCATGGGTTTTGTTGGTTGTTTCGTATGGTCATTTTAGGAATAAATTTTTCAACCAATTCTTCAATTTTCCTTTTGAATAGTGACCAGTTGTCATGAACTGTATTTGGTTATAGTTTGACTCAAAAAAAAGTTGGAACGCGCGAAGACCGTTATTAATGGCAGTATAGTTTCCCTTATCATATAGTTTAATTTTTTGCTTATTGATTATGCGAGAAAGGGGTTTAATGGTGAAACATGCATGTATTATTTTGTGATCACTGATACCTGGATGATATGTGACAGATTTAACATAATCTGGACGGTCCATCAATATGAGGTCGAGGGTATTAGCGCAGTCATGGGTTACACGAGTTGGTTCGGATATTATTTGTACGAGGTTGAAATTAAGGAAATATCCAGAAATTCGTTAGCATCGCTGTTACCCATAGCTGTTAGAGTCTCCCAATTGATGGTAGGAAAATTGAACTCGCCAAAGAGTAGAATGGTGGCATTAGGGTGCTTGATTCTGATTTCATTCAATGCATTGTTCAATTTACGAGGGAAATCTGAACTGTTAATAGGGGGGTTGTAGCAAACGCCAATGAGAACTGAGTGTGGTAAAGAGTGAAGTAAGATCCACAATATTTCGATATCTGATGACAAGTTAATGTATCTTCATGATAGCTCCTGCCTAGTTGCAATGAGTACTCCCCCTCCCATCTTGTCTTTACGGTCTTTGCGGAAAAGACGAAAATTTGGCAAGTCAGCTAGGACCTCCCTGTCAGAGATGTCAGAGTGCAGCCACATTTCTGTCAAGATTAGCGAGTTGCTGGATGATGATAAGACCAGATTAGAAACGATGTCGCGCTTCGAAATAAAACTGCGGATATTCATGAAAATCGCTGATAAAGAAAGAGTAGGTTGCGGTGCCTGTGTAGAACTGTTTGCCGAATGTTGACGGAATGACTGCTATTTAATCTCTTTTATGGTTTGTGAAGCTTCGTCGTAAGTGTAACGCTTAGGACCGATGTGCAGGGTTTTAAAACGCAAGGCGAATTTATCTGTTATTGTTCGTGCGCAGGTAACTAGCTGTTTTCTAATGTTACGGACCGCAGGGGAAAAGTCCTCACTAATGCTATAATTTGTGCCTTTAAGCTTTTTGCCATATGAGAGGATGGTTTCTTTGGTTTTGGATGATGAGAACTTTACAATGATTGGCCTTATGCGATCTGTGGAATAACGGCCGAGACGGTGAGCGCGCTAGATTTGATTCGGGTCAATTTCATAATCTAGATGCGTGGAGCAGTGGTGAATGATTGTTTGTTCTGAGTCGTGATAGTTTTCGGACGCATTAGTGTCAGGGATATTATAAAATATCAGATTGTTGCGCCGGGAACGATTTTCTGCGTCATCAACGCGTTCTTCTAGTTTGATGATCTGCTGGCTCAGTTCAGTTGTTAAGGTTTTAAGGCGGTCTATTTCAGAGTTAAGGGCAGAAAGAGTGGCGTAGTGCGATTCGAGGGTAATCATGCGTTTGTTTAAATCGGCTAAGGTTATGTCAGTTGTTTTGGGCTGTGCTTTGATGTCCTGCATGTCGGAAATTAGCGTTGCTTGTCCAGTTGTCAATTTCTGCAGTTCGAACAGTATAGTCTCAGAATTCTCGGACCCAGGGTTGGTCTCCACATCTCCCGACAAGAGTAGTAGTAAACGAATGGCACGTGAACAATCAACAACAACACTAGCGCAGCACTGCAGGCTCGGCAGCTGCATTAGGAAGTAATTACTAGTTTTTTTAGCGAAAAGAGAGAACTTGCTACCAACTTGCATTATGAAAACAAACGGATTAGTATTCTGCGCTTTTGCGCAGCTACCCAGCCCACAGAGCAGCGGCGACAGATGCGACACATTTATAGATGCTTCAGTCGATGATGGTTGTCTCGCTGGGGATGGCCATGCACGATCCAGGATGAGGTAATCCGGCGGCGGCGGCGCATGCAGGTCTTGGGCCGGTGACGTAGCAGGCAGGAAAGCTGCATTTTCACGGTGGCGAGTGGCCACGCGGAGCGGGGAACCAGGTGAAGCATGCAGCAAGGTAACGAGCAGCAGGTGAACGGTGACTGTAAGCGCCTGCATTATGAAGACAAACGGATTAGTAGTCTGCGCGTTTGCACAGATACCGAGCTGAGATGAATTTTGAGACTGATCACCAAGTAGCCCAACAATTAACACTTTTAAAGACCTTGAGAGTATGACGGAATCTCCCGTGGCCAGGGGAATGCGTTTCGAATAGAGACGCTGACCAGTAAACGAAATTTGATGTGGACGTTTCGGCACCCAGAGTGAGGGCGTTCTTCAGAATAAAATCATAATAACTTTTTTCGTCTGTAAAAACTGAAGTAATCGCCGTAAGGACCTTGCGTAAATCGGATTAGGATCACGCCTACTGCAATTCAGCGTTGTGAAGCTGTCTTTAAATGATACGAGATAAAGCCGTGACGTTGCCAGTTTTCCCTTTTCAACGATTCTTCCATTGTTGCGATTAAATCTGTATTTGATCTTGACTGCGTGCTCTGCCAAGGCGTTATTGGGATTATTTTCTTTCTGCACATTAAGAGCATTTGGTCGGTAAGTGCTATTTGTAGGCTTCAGTTTCACCGATATAGACGTCTCTGCAACCTGCGCAAGCAATGGCTCAGACAAATACTCGGAACTTTTCTTTCGGCAAGTGGTCTTTCATAATCACCATCTATTGTAACAACTTCTTGGCTGGAAAATGGGCTAACTTCACGTTATATTATAGTAATACACGAGGGGTGACACTAGTTTCAGAACATACAGAATAGCTGCATACTTCTTGGGGCTTGAAGAGGGGCGTCAAGTTGTTGAGTTCGTGACAGTTTTCTTTCTGTTGACATTATGGAATCTTTTGCGTAACCACAGCTAGCAAGATCATTCCCTACCCTTGCTGCGTCATTTGGTGCTTGTGCATATACTTTCGGTACGATGCGTTAAACTACTGACAGCTGCCATTTGTGCGCAGCAGGATGGCTCGAACTAAAATGTAGGTATCGGCATCTGTGCGTACATTTTCTGTATAGGCTATTTTACATTATTTCACCTTACCGCGAGACGAGGACGTCCTGGAAAGGTAGACTGCCTTCCACCTCTTCATTCATCGTGAGCGGAATGGAGTCTACCCGGCTGTTCAAGTGTGTCAATTCTGGCTGACAGCGTCCATGTGAATAATGCAAACCAATTATTGATATAACGCAGGAAGATCTTTGGAGGCGGATTAAATCAGGCTAATTTCCGTCGCTGCAGTGCTTCCATTGTACAATTAGCAGCCGTCGCCGAAATAGAATCCCTCATTTGGGGTCCCTTGTACTCCCTTATAGAACATCCCCTTACAAATAAAGTAGGTATTGGTCAGGTAGAAATTCGAGAGCAGGCGCTGGTCCCCTGCTTTTGTTGGCGATTTCTCCGGTAAAGTGGCATCGCTTCCAAGTGGATGGGCACAATCTTGGATAGGGATTTCACGTCAGAAGACAGCATTACGTCACTGCCTTCAATGAGGGTTTTCCGTGTCTTCTCAACGGCGTCGTATGAGTTCGGAACGTGACACGTCCCCTGCCCAACAAGCGAGGAAAGAACACGGCGCAAGAATGTAGACAGGGTGGGCAGAGGGGAGGTCATAAAATCCCTGATGTCTGTATTTTTGGCGAAGCTATAAAATGCCGGTGCGGAACTCTTATGACATAATAGCTAGAGTAGAGCGGTTTATGGCTGGCTGAAACAGCTAAAAATACATGGGCGAGAAGCTCCTGCAGTTCCCTTTTCAGGTTGAGTGTAGGATCTTTTGACATATGATATGACATATATATGATAAGGACATATGATCTCCGTCCTCCAGAAGCGACAGCATCTTACAGTCGTAGTCCGACTTGTCCAAAAGATCATTCGTGTTGACTTTATTTGTATAGAAAATTACAGTTCACGAGATAAGGCAGAACGTGAAGGCCCGCGATGAATATCGTTGAGTATGCCCACCACCCGCTTAAACACCCCTTCTCGTTGTGTGTTTTTGACATGGCTGATAGCATTTTGCACACCGCATACCAACTTCTTCGTGTTCGTTGCTGCACGTAGGTTGGAATTTAAATAAAGTTTCAGGAAAGCCTCTTCGGCTAGGTTGGGCTTATACGATGAAAGTTTTTGCAATAAGGTTTTAAAAGCCATCGCGTTTTCTGAATTGTGCTCGTGTAGAAGTCTGCTTAAGTTATTGTCATCTGAGTGCTCACCTTTTCGGCTTGACGTTCGGTCCTCTGATGTGTATGTAACAGGATGCTGATGAGCACACTACGACTTTGGTGTTCCAGTGTATAGGGAAATGATAAGCACACAGGCTGATACCTACATTTTAGTTCCGTCCAGACTCACGCCTACGAAAGGGGAGTTGTCAGCTGTTTAATATAGGGCTCCAAGAGTGTGCACAAAAAGCGAAGGTGCAGCTGCGGACGCATCAAGGGTAAGGAAGGATCTCGTTAGTTATTGTTACGCAAGTAATTTCATTTGGTCAGCAGAACACCTGTCACGTTTACGACAACCTAATGCCCCTCTCTCCTCACTTACTTTAATATTTCGCATACTGGTGCGAATATTCCGTATGTTCCGAAAAAGAGAGTGTTTCGCCCGTCTATTACGAGAATATTGTTACGAAGCGGCAAGCCGATGAAGACAGGAGACAGAACATGACCGATGACGATGGTAGATGACGTTTAATGAATGTCCGCGGGCCTAGCGCGAGAGCTCCTGCCCGCGCCACTGCCAGCTTCTTCATCCTTGTCGCCCGTAACATGACCCGGGGCGACCGAGCGATCGTCCCGATCGTGGACGAGGAAGTTTAGCGATGTTAATGATTTTATGGCATGATGATGGGCGTGTCTGAATGCTTGAAGAAGAAGAGGAAGAAGGAAGAATAGAACGGCTTGCCGGTACGACGTCTGATGCGTGGGTGATCCGCCTCCCTTGGAGCTGTCGACGATCCGTCACAAGAGTCCATGGGACTGATGGCTCGAGGTCACGTCGGGCAGCTTGGGTGGGGGTTGCGTGTTCGTGTCCATCGGTTCCTTCGGGTCATCCGGGTTTTTCGGGTCCTTCGTCTTGGTTCTGATTGGTATGTCTGTTCTCCTTGTCTTCAGGTCCGGGCTGGGGGCTGGGCGGTGGTAGTTGTTCAGGTCTGGGCTTGAAGGGCTCGGGCGAAGCTGCTCGGCGATGTCCCTGCGTCCTCGGTGATGGTCCCGGCTTGAAGATGGCGTCGATGCTCCAAGGCGAGGTTGGGGATGCCGCACCCAGCACCTCCACCAAATGTTACGAAGCAGCAAGCTGATGAAGACAGGAGACAGAACATGACCGATGACGATGGTAGATGACGTTTAATGAATGTTCGCGGGCCTAGCGCGAGCGCTCCTGCCCGTGCCACTGCCCGCTTCTTCTTCCTTGTCGTCCGTAACAATATGAAGTGCTAGTAGCCCATGATCCTCTCAAAAAAGTGCAAAACCGCACCACTGGGCAGGCAGCACGAGTGCCGAATGACAAAAGCATGAAACGTGGAGAATCCCATTGCAGAGTATGCAGTGACGACAAGCTGTGCGTTGTAAAATGGAAAGACAACAAGTCAATCATTTTGTTGTCGTCTGCCTTTGGGACTGAGCCTGAAGGCAAGTGCCGAAGATGGTCAAAAGATGAAAAAAAAAAAAAAAGAATCGATGTCGCTCAACCCGACATTGTAGCGAAATATAATGAGCACGTGGGTGGTGTAGACCTGATTGACAGGTATGTTGCTTATTATAGGATCATGGTGCGCAGTAAGAAGTGGACTGTGCGCGGTTTACCCATTTTCTGGACATGGCCTGCTGCAACAGCTAGGTCCTGTACATGAGGGACTGCGAAAAGGCCATGGTTCCAAAGAGGAATCTGCTAGATTTGCTGAGCTTCAAAACAAACATTGCTCATGTGCTAATAAATGCAGACCTTCGCAAATCACGTCAGCCTAATTTCGACGCAGAAAGAGAAGAAGAGTCGACCGCTCCCAAGAGAGCAAAGGTGATTCCTCTACCGCCAGACGAGGTGCGCTACGACAGAACCGGACACTTTTCTGAACATGAAAAGCTGAAGTTCCAGATGAAGTGTCGCAACCCGCAGTGCACAGGGAAATCGCGAGTGAAGTGCCGAAAATGTAACGGGTTTCTTTGCCTCCAAAGTAGGAACTGTTTCCTGGAGTTCCATACGGCCTAAGTCCCAGAGTACCCACTTAGGTACCAGCAAACAAACTACCTTTTGCTATGATTTTTTGCCCGCAACATTTTTTAAATGTTGTTTTGTTGTATTTTGTATTGAATAAATAAGTTTCATAAAAATTGCTCAAGAATTAATGTCTCAGGACTGAAGAGGTTAAGTATGAAACAAAACTTAATAAGAGCAAGTTGGCGGACTAGTTGGTTTTGCATGGTGAAGGAACAGCGCAAGGGACGGGACATAGTGACTCGAGGAACCACAGACATAAGGCGCTATCAACTGAGGTTTATTTAGAAAAGGATAGAATATACAGCGATGAGAACGGGGGGTGGCACATCGATAACGATAATGCGCTGTCACCGGCCGTCGAAATATAGTCACGTCAGTGAGTTAAAACATTTGCGAATGATTGAAGTTGCGGTGAAAAACAGTCGTCGAGGGAACACAAAACAAGCAATAGATAACAATAATGGAATTTTAAGTGGGGACGCAATAGCGGTAAAATGTATAAAACGTACATGGTAAAAAGGGAGGTTCAGGGGGCCTTGATTAGAACAGAACACGCTAAAACATGCTACAACCGAATGGCAGAAGCAATTGAAGGTGCCCAAAAGGAAGTAAAATCTCAAAACACGCAACGTTACGAGGCATAAAGGAATAAAACCGGTGAAGGTGTTAATATGCAAAAAGTCAGGTGAAAACAATAAAACGCTAAGACATGGCTAGAGAACCTTCACGACGCATTCTAGGAGGTACTTAAGAAATTCAGTTCTTTCTCCGATAAACAAATTGATGGTGTGCTAACACAGTGGTCCTTTCACGGCGGATTTTGATGACTTCAAGTACCTCCCTAAACATACGATCTAGCCCTTTACCGATAATCAAACGTTTATGTAGATTAGGGACGCAAGACTTATTTTCACATTTTTGCAGTGATTGGCCTAAATCCCAAAAATTGCAGTATTGCCGACATTACTGTTATGCTCTTGCAGCCTGATATTTATGTATCTACCTATTTCACTTGTGAATTGCCTCCCACAGGCCAGGGGCACAGAATAGATAACGCCGGAGACACAAGAAACGTGGGGATGGCTGTGCGTCTGCCCACAGCCACTGTGAACCGGTTGCGTGTTAACTCTACTACAGAGCGAGGCAAGCTTCTTTTGAGCGGAGAAAACAACGTGAACGCCTTTGCATTCACCAACCTTCTTCAAACCGTGGGTGATCTGATGAAGGTACGGCAAGATGACGTCTTTTTGTTTTTGCCGCTCCGTTTTGGAGCCGCTGAACGTTTCTTCATCAAGCTGCCGGCCACTGATATCAGGAGGGGCAGAGGTTAGCCAGCGGCAAGGAGCCGCCCGACCTACTTGAGAAAACTATCATAGAGCCGATGTTCACGTTTTTTGAACGGCACTGAGAAAACACAACCTGATGATGCCTCGCTCGATTAACTTGGAGTGGGCAGACGAATCTGAAAGGAGCGCTTTTTACCTCTGGGCTCATAGGACCAGTAGTTCTGCACTTCAGAAAAATAAAGGCGTAGATCGAGGAAACGTATGGTGTGATCTTCCGGGAATTCAGGTGTTAATGCGAGAGGCTGAATACACCGGTCAAACAGGGACTGTGCTTCGGTAGAAACTTTTATAAATTATTTTTCACTGCACTTTAAGAGGACGAGGCAGTCATCCACAAAACGAAAAAAAAGTTACACACAAGTGCTACGCATCTTTTTTGGAAGTAACCTCTCATAGTGGGCAATTGAAATTGTTCGCTAAGGACTGGGGCTGCACATGAGCCAATGCGCACAAGCCTTTCTTTAGCAGGTAGGTACGCTTGTTCCACTTGACAAAGATGTTCTGAAGTCAGAATTTTTATTCGTCCTGCTTTGTTTTTGCGAATTTTGCGAAATAAAAAAGTTCACCTCTCACGTTAGATGGGAGGGTTACTAACATTGATTGTTGGTCAGACATATCTGCTTGGGAAAAAAGAGTTGGTTTAGTGTGATGAACTTTGGTCTAGAGGAGGAAGTTGTGCTTGGGCGTGAAAGTGAAAGCTCGGGTTCAATTTTTTGTTACATTTCGTAGTTTGTGCCAGTATTGTCTCTCTTCTTGTTTTTGTATGTTGCGCCACTGTTGTGGGTATCATGCACCGACTCGCCCCAGAAGCTGTTCTTAAAGGAAGTGCATTACACTTATAACGAATGATGCGGTCTTCTTCATAATTGAACATTAGAACAGTCAGTGCATGCGATATATAAGAGATGCATTCCTCATTCTACAGGGGTCTGCGCAATAGATAATATTTTGCTCACACGTTCGATACTAAATATGCGTTATTCCTGTGTAAATGTGTATTTTATGGGCATGCAGTCTCAGTATTTTTCTCCAACTAGGGTAAAGCCTGCTTCAGAACAAGGCATGCATTCGTCATCATCTGAGAACATTTGCAAATCAATTCCAATATTTGGGCCAAGTAGGGTGTTTACGAGAATGACCATACTTTAAGGATGTTGCAGTGTAGAAAGCCGGACTGCTGCGCTGCAGCTGCATGTTATCTCCCCCATTACGACACTATCTGGCAAAGCTGACTACATAAATACGGCACAGGTGGAGAGTACAACAGGCAGACTACAGGAATGCAACACAATGCATAGGACAGACTACAGGAATGCAATACACTGCATAAGACAGACTGCAGAAATACTACATACTACACAACGCAGACTACTGAAATACTAAACAAAACGGACAACACAATTACGAAATGGCAAACGTACGTTAGACTGCAGTTTTTTTGTAGTATTACTGTAGTACTTTTTGACTGCACACTGCGGCGGTTGGTACTTTTGAATGATCACAGGGTGAAAATTAGGCTTGGATGAAAGCGAGCTTACTGAAATAGCCGATGTCCTTTTGGGAATTCAAAAATGTGAAGAATGCGTGGTCGAGTGGCGAATCTGTGGCGATCATTGCACAATTAAGGTCGGGATGGAAACTTGGCTAGAGCAGAGGGGGTGGGCGAAATGCCTAGGTACAGCTCTTTTGTAACAGCAGATAGTGTACATTCGATAAGAGAAACAGATTGGTGATTTTGATGCCTAGCGGCCAAGACTTCGGCGAGGCCGAAGTTCTGAATCGGAAAGGAGATGTGACTCGCGGTGACGGTGGTGTGAGGAATGTTCCGCTGAAGAACAATATCAACGAGGACAAAGTAGGCCCCATCAGGAAAGGAGGTCATCGGAGTCATGGGAATATAAAGGGCAGCTTCGGGCGGTAAGCGAACAAACTCAGTTTTACGAAGATCGGGCTTCGAAGGCACACTTTCTGAGCATAGTGGCAGGTCCGAGCGAAGTCGATCATTGAAGGAATCGATAAGGGTAGCATGATCCGTCAAATTTCAATGCCAAAGATAGCATGTATGAGAGAATGGTATATCACTGTAAAAAGCACATGGCTAGTATAGCGAGCAATATGAAACGCTTTCTCAGATTTCTCACAGCTTGAGTCCACTTGCTTTTTCCCGTTATTTATGCACAGGGACAAAATTCAAGATCGCAAGCTTTATTCCAAGTTGACAATGTCGCCAGAGAGTAATGGCAACAGCCTACTGATGTAGAAGTCGTCCAGTTCTCGTCCGACATTCCCCCATGAGTTTTGAGGAACCTTATTCTTTCAATAACAATGAAGTGTCTTCTAAATGCCACGTCTCCCCAAGCTAACTGGAAAATATTCATCTGCCTGTCTTATCCCGCTGTCTATATGTGCCTAGATTTCACCGGCTCTGTGGGAGCCTTCTTGTGGATCGTATACCATACTGTCAGACGAGGTGCCCAACCGTGAGAAGCCTGAATTGATAGGAGACCGCATCAAATGACTAGAGGAGCATGTACATTTTTCACTTCAGGGCACCTTCATAGCCCTGAACAGCCACAGCTTAGATTTTGTCTCCGTAGCTGAAAAGAATAACGATTTAGAACCACGGAAAATAAATTTGCTTTACAATCACGTACTTTTAACCCCCCCCCCCCCCCCTATCCATGCGAATATTATATTGCCCAGAACATGCCATAAAAATGATTCTGAATTCATAACAACCGAAAGACTTACTTGACTGCGGGGAATTTAGAAACCACTCTGTCTGTTACAATACCCTGAATACCTTAGTCCGCAGTAAATGTCATTTCATTACTTGGCCAAATGTAGACGCCATTAGGCGGCACCACTGCTTTTTCTGCCACGTTGTACTTTTCACTTATTGCACAGTGTCCATTTCCAGTGCTCTAGCTACTTCGGTTGCCACCTACACCTGCATTTCGAAAGACCAACCAATGCAGTAGCATCCCCTTTTAGTTCCTACTGCTAGTGTGAAATGGACTAGGTGAATTGCCGCTAACGCTCTCGAAGGATACCACACATTCCACAGCAAACAAAATCGATAATGACACATTTTCTTACATTCCCTACTTGACTGAAGCGTACTGGATGATTTCATCCAGTTGACCCCTGAAAGCATAGTAAAGTTGGAATATTTCCGCCGAAGTTAATTAGCATTTTTCACCCCGGAAATGAGTACGTCAAATACGTAAGGTAGCAGGGACAGCCGTTAGCTCCGTGGCGATCATGCGGAAACAGCGACGAACCTCACCTGCTTCGATTCCCCTTCATCTGGTTATAGAGGGTTCTTGGCGAATTCATTGTCAGGGTCACAAGCGAGAATTTCCAGTGCTAGCGCCCTCTACGCGTATTCCTGCTGGGGGTCGAGTTCTAGGGTCAACCCGGCGCTTAATTGGCAGCACAATACTAGGTGTGTTGGATCCACTCTCCTTCACTTTGCACCAGTCCAAGCATTGAAAGGAGCACCCTTTGATTTTGTTACCCCGAGGTACTCTCCACTGCTGGGGCAAGTCTGTACACGTAAGCCTATCTGGCGGTTCCGAGAATCCCCTTGACTCCAGCAACATAGTGGCATGCAAGGCAACTAGTAGATGGTTGCAGACGAGCTTTTTCCAGGGAATTCGCGGCAACCTCTAGGGTATGGGCCCACTCGTCTAAGGCAGCCATTATAGGGCGTATGGCGGTGTGCGTCTTTCTTTTTGTTGCGAAAGCAGGGTGCCTTCAGCAGGACAAAACCACCGATGTAAATAAAGACACGGTCAACTTCCTGAACACGCTATTCGTTCGGGAAATGAAATATCATGTTTTAAAATCTCGCTTATTTTAAACGTTTTGTACTTGCGTATGTTTCCCATTTTAGTTACTGCTGGAAAGGCGCAGTCAATGGGAAGGCCACTTTTGGAAAGGCGCAGTCAATGGGAACGCCGCTGTTGGAAAGGCGTAGTCAATGGGAACGCCGCTCCCGAGTGATGCGTCTGACAGCGTAGCCAGGCCAAAAGTACGACGGTTTATTTCCAGATCAAGGGGTATTATATAGTCAGAGGGGTGAGGGGAAAGAAGGAAAGAAAGAATGAAAAGGTTGGTGCCGTTGCCGGTTCATAGATGGCGTTAGCATCCCTTCCTCCTAATAACCATAGCGATCCACATGTTTCTTGACCCGGGTAGACCTGCGCAGCTGTGTCTCTTGGGGAGCAGGGTCTGCGGGCTGTGACGTGGATGCGTTGTTCTGAATTGCCAGCGGGTGGTCCACTGGTTCTGCTTCTGGGCTGTGTACCCGCGAGTGTGGATCCCTCGACGTCGCGCTTGCGGATTTGATCAGCATGACGACGGACCACCCCATTATCCTCCGTCTTGACAGTGACTAGTCGAGCTCCTGTTGTTGACTTCACCTTTCCGGGTGTGCACTTGTCACCAACACCGTAGTTACGGACTAGTACAGGGTCCCCCAGAGCTAAACTCCCGCTGGCGTCATCCGACTCTGGTGTAGCTGCTCTGCTCTGGACAGGTTTGTTCCTGAGAGGAAAACACATGTCCAGTCTGGTGCGTAGTCGATAACCTAACAGTAACTCTGAAGGTGATAGGCTCGACTGCCTTGGCGCATTCCCGTATCGACACAAAACTCGTGCGAGTGCGGTTGAGAGATCCACGCCAGGCATATTCTTTAACCCATCCTTAACCGTTCTGACCGCGCGTTCTGCCAGCCCATTGCTTTGTGGGTGGTAGGGCGGTGTTCGAATGTGGGCAATGCCATTCCTGTTCATGAATTCGGCGAAATCCGACCCGGTAAAGGGCGTGCCGTTATCAGTTACTACAGTGCGCGGTAGTCCGAACTGGCTGAAGAGCGCACGCAGCGCGTTTACCGTGCTGCTTGACGTTGCACTCGAGAGTGGAAAGGCCTCGATCCATTTGCTGTGGGAATCAACCACGATCAGCAACATTTTGTCCCTGATAGGTCCAGCGAAATCGAGGTGCAATCGGGACCATTTTTCTTCTGTAGCTGGCCAGTTTACTGGTTCACGTGCTGGAGGCATTGGTAAAGCCTGGACACAGTTTCTGCATTCATCGGCTATTCGGCTAATGTCCCGGTCGATCTCCGGCCACCAAAATTTGGACCGTGCTACCTTCTTCATGGTGCAGACGCCCTGATGGGCTTCGTGCAATATCATCAGCAGTCTACCGCGCGCCTGTTTGGGGACTACTACACGATGTCCCCACAGTAGAGGCCATCCTGAACAGATAATTCATGTCGCTTTTTGTAGTAATGCAACATCTCCGTGTTACCGGAGCAACATGTTTTGGGCCAACCCTCCTGGACGTACCTGCGGACAAGTGCTAGTACCACGTCCGTTTCTGTGAGTGACCGCTATTCTTCTATAGTGATGGCCGACTGGTCCCACTGGTCGATGGCGAGGACAAACTCTGCGTCTACTTCCGGTGCGGGCTCCGTTTCCTGCAAGGTTTGAGGTAAACGGCTTAGGGTGTCCGCGTTAACCATCATTTTTCCGGATTTGCAAAGCAGCTTGTATTTGTACGCTCCCAGCAGAAGAGCCCATCTTTGTATTCTCGCGGCGGCCATGATGGGGGTCTGACGATCCATTCGTAGAAGGCCGAGCAGTGGCCGATGATCCGTCACCAGGGTGAACTCCCGGCCAAGGAGGTAGTCCCGGAAACGTGAAACACCAAAAACGAGAGCCAACGCTTCACGTTAGATCTGAGAATACTTCTTTTCGGCCGAAGTTAAGGTCCGGGACCGAAATCTGATGGGCCTAATTTCCCCATTAATGCGATGGAAAAGTGCCGCTCCCACACCGTGAGTTGAGGCATCGCATTGCAAAAGTAGTTCGAGCTTCGGATTGAAATATGTCAACACAGGGGCTGCGCAAAGAGCCTTTTTCGACAGTTCGAATGCTGCTTGTTCTTTATCGCTCCACCTCCACCTGGCTCCTTTCGTCAGTAGCTTATACAAAGGCGCAAGTAAGGTGGACAGGTTAGGGAGAAACTTATGGTAGAAGGTGATAAACCCAAGAAAGGCACGCAACTCTGTAACATTACGCGGAGAAGGGGCTAGTCTGATAGCGTCGATGTTCTTTTTCAACCGGGTGCAACCCGTTTTTATCAATTCGGTGACCGAGATATGTTACTGCTTGCTCGGCGAAGCGACATTTGTCAGCGCGCAGCTTAATGCCATTTTCCCTGAAGCGTTGCTGTACGGCTTTCAGGTTTGAGTCATCTTGGCTCTTGTCAGCTATTAGCACATCGTCAAGATAGACCTGCACGCCGGTTAACCCTTGGAGCACGGATTCAATTTTCCGCTGAAAGATTGCTGGCGCAGAAGAGATTCCAAATGGTAGCCGATTGTAGCAGTATAACCCTTTTTGAGTGTTGATGACGGCCAGTTTCCGCGACTCCTCGTCCAACGCTACCTGGCTATAGGCGTCTCGCAGGTCTAGCACACTGAACCGTTCTCCTCCCGCTAAATTGGCAAACATGTCGTCAATAACTGGTAGGCGGGTATTGCTCAATCTCACACACAGGATTTAGTGTGGCTTTAAAATCTCCGCAAAGGCGCACTGAGCCGTCCTTCTTCAAGACGGGAACAATGGGTGTGGCCCATTCCGAATATGGTACAGGCGATATTATCCCTGTTTTCGTAAGCCTATCCAAATCCTGTGAGACTTTTTCTTTGTACGCAAAAGGAACCTTCCTTGCCTTGAAAAACTTGTGGTTGCTCTGCTCTTGAGATGAATCCGTGCTGGCGGGCCTTTCAAGAGTCCGGTGCCCTCGCCGAAAAGATCAGCATAGCTGTTCAGAATTTCCCCGGCAGGTTAATGGGCAGCTGGCGGAACCGTGCTGGCCACGTTAGTCTGCGCCTTTACGTGCAGGAGAGTCATTCCGGTGTCCTTCAGTTTCTGCAATAAATCCCGGCCACAAAGACTGGGGCCTTTGCAGTTTAACACCACCAGATTGCATTCCACTGTAGTTGCTTGATAACGCACGTCCATGTTCATGACGGCCAGCACTGGTAGCTTTCCGAGATAGCACGATAACTTTATCGGCGATTTCGCGAGCGGAGGCCATTCATTGCGATGTTTGTCATAAATAGCTTTTGAAATGACGCAGACTGGGGATCCATTATCAATGTCCATTTTTAGGTCAACGCCGTTCCATGTGAATGTTTCCTGAATGGGCGGTAGCAGCGTCTGCGCCGCCGTACGGAGGGACCATATCTGCGATGTACTGCTATCACTGTCTTCCGATTCCTGCCGCTTCTGTGCTTCCATGGTACCAGTTCTGTTAACGCTGTCAGCCGCTGAGCACATCTTCGCTAGATGCCCGTATCGTCTGCATTTGAAACATTGCCGTCTGTTAAAGCGACATACTGCAGTCTTGTGGCCGTAGTTACCGCAGCACTGGCATTGCGTTCGCGGTTGTGTTCGTATCTCTGATTGGCGCCGATGAGTTATCTTGAACACGTTTGGATCCCGAGCCTCGCAGGTTATGCCTCGCGAATCTAGTTCGGCGCTTTCTGCAGCTAGTGCTAGAGCCTCTGCTTCCTTTAGCGACAGGTCTTTTATTGCCAGAAGCTGCTTTTGTAAACTCTTTGATCGGACGCCACACACGATGAGGTCTCTGATCATTCTGTCTAGCATAGACGAAAAATTGCAGTTCTGTGTTATTTGTCGTATAGCGACAATAAATTCCTGCACGGATTCTTCTTCTTTCTGATAGCGGTTGAAGAACTTAAAACTTTCTGCTATTTCGTTTGGTGTAGGATCATAGTAGCTGTTCAAGGTCTCGACTACCTTGTCGTAGCTCAACGAACTTGTTTTTGCTGGCGCTACTTTACTGCATAAAACTTGAACGGTTTTCGTCCCAAGGGCGGCTACTAGCAAAGCCCTCTTCTTTGCATCAGCTGAGATTTCATTGGCCTCAAAGTACGCTTCTACTTTCACCGGGTAAGCTTGCCACTTATCTTTTTCCTCTTCGAAGTCCGGTAGCTTGTGACCCATGTCTGGCGCTCTCCTGGGCCCGATATCCTTGCTTCAGCCTCGTCGCCACTATTGGAAAGGCGCAGTCAATGGGAACGCCACTATTGGAAAGGCGCAGTCAATGGGAACGCCACTGTTGGAAAGGCGTAGTCAATGGGAAGGCCGCTCCCAAGTGATGCATCTGACAGCGTAGCCAGGCCAAAAGTACGACGGTTTATTTCCAGATCAAGGGGCATTGGTTCACAGGAAGGGAAAGGCGCAGTAACTGTCACACTTGCTCCGTGGACGCCCGAACCGCGCCGTAAGGGAAGGGAGGAAGGTGGGAATGAAAGTGGAAGGAGAGAAAGAGGAGCCGTAGTGGAGGGCTACAGAGTAATTTCGACCACCTGGGGATCTTTAACGTGCGCTGACATCGCAAAGCACACGGACGCCTCTTCGTTTCTCAAGGGGCATTATATAGTCAGAGGGGTGAAGGGAAAGAAGGAAAGAAAGAATGAAAAGTTTGGTGCCGTTGCCGGTTCATAGATGGCGATAGCATCGATTGGGGCCGTTGCCGGTTCATAGATGGCGATAGCATTACAAAGCTCTAGCGAAGGGAACGGCTCATGCGAGTCAATTGGAACAACTTTGCGGGCGTTAAACGCTTTTGCAGAACATAGGCTTACCTGCTATTCGCGGTAATGACTTTCAGCGCAGCCACATTGACGTAAGACAACGTGGAAGTTGTAGCTGCGCTCATAACTTCGCTCTCTTTCCGCTCTACTTTGATAAAAGCCACGACCGGTCCGAGAGCGGCGGGATCAAAGATCAATCATTTCTCCATCCTGTAAAGGAGATTATAACACACTGCGACAAAACTGCAAAGAACGGGAGAAAGCAACCATTCGCTGTTGGCCTGTATCTAATAGCAATCCACACAGTACCTGCCGTTTGAGAGTTACTACGAGCGGCGCTGTTAGTACGAACATATAGAGAGGATTTGGTAAAGAGCGGAGACTGGCATAGATCTTAGCAACCAATTGACCGCAGCGCACCAAGCGAGCTTAACGCGCATCCCCTTGAAGTTTAAGGGGCGCGGTTTGAATGCCGAAATGCGCTGCGCGATGGCACACAGCTGGAATGCTCGCAAGCGCTGCCGTACTGCCGCACAGTGTTACCGCATAATTTTTGTTCTGCGCGGTACGCGCTTTTTTTTGCTTTTTCAACATTCATATATAAAATTAGGTTACAACTGCCTCTGATTGGCCACCAAAGCAGCTGCGTCAAAGCATTGGCCAAACAGCGATACTGAAAAGAAACGCCGCGGGATTTGTAAAATGATCATTTGTTTTGCTTCATGTAAAAAGGAGATCGATACCGTCAACATATAGTGCATAAAAACAACCTGTAACACGGACAAACGTAGGATACATCAGCCTACGTGCACACTAGAAAAAAGTGGCAAAAGTATTACACTAGGCAAGAAAAAATACATACGCAGACAAATGTAGCATGATATGCAGATAGAGAAAGTATACAAATGATACGTAACAGAACAGGCGTACAGCTGCCCACAGACTTCACACATGACGGAAAGCAGGACCAGGACTGCCGTCAGCATCGCGAGGCAATAGCCATCGGGTGCGAGATAATGCTTTTTTTTCTTTATTTCCTGACCGAGGACGTACAGAAAAAAGACACATGTGACATCAATAATATGACAAAATAAAAGATCAAGCATTGACTTAAAACTTCCGCCTTCCTTAGCTGAAGTTGTCGGATTAAAAATCCCTCATATGTGACAACCCTTCAAATCTAACTAACCATTCTGGCTCTAGTTTTAAAGCTTTCTGTTCGTCCACATATGCCCGTATGTTCTCTCTAAAGAGCTGCCTCGCTGAACGTGCATCGACGTCACCGTGCTCTACAGCCATTCTGCTTTTCCATATGCTGTGGAGAGCCAGTAGCATCAAAAGATCCAACGGTGTATCATTGTTCGCTTCTACTGGCAAGAATCGGATACCATGTGGGCTTATGGGTAGTTCTTTTTTAAGCGTCCTCTGGAGCACGTCCCATAAAAATACGGCATCCCAGCATTCAAGAAACACGTGTTCAATCGTCTCCTCTTTCCTGCATATTATGCAGTGGACACCCCAGGTACAAAAAGCCCTTTCTGTTCCTTCCATTTCTTTACCACTGCTGCTGAAGAAGCTTACGTTGAGAGACTTTATGCGGACCTACAATGCCTTTTAGACCGCACCCCATCATCAGACGTCGTTTTTCTCATAGGAGACTGGAATGCTAAGGTCGGGAGTGAAGAAATATCCGGAATTACAGGCAAGATCGGTCTTGGTGATCCAAATGAAGCTGGGCAGAGGCTAGTAGAGTTCTGTCAAGAAAACAACCTGACCATAGCGAATACTCATTTTCAACAGCACAAGAGGCGCCTGTACACATGGATTTCACCGGACGGTCTGTACAGGAATCAGATCGATTATATTATTTGCCGGCAGAGATGGAAAAGCGCTATACAAGCAGTAAAAACAAGGCCTGGGGCCGATTGTGGCACCGATCATCAGCTTCTTGTTGCCAAAATTAAGCTTCGATTGAGGAAAACGCAGAAAACTAGAAGGCCTTTCAGGTATGATCTGGATCAGATTCCATTAGAATATGCTGTGGAAGTGAGGAATCGATTTCAAGAATTGGATCTAGAAGACAAAGAGCCCGAAGAGATGTGGACTGATGTTCGTGATATAATACAAGAAGTTGCTACTAAGGTAGTTCCAAAGCAAAAGAAATGCAAAAAAACAAACTGGTTATCTGAAGAGGCTTTGCAAATAGCTGAGGAAAGGAGGATGGCAAAAGGTATGGGGAAAGAGAAAGATACAAGGTTCTCAATGCGGATTTTCAGAAAAATTCAAGGAGAGATAAGAATGCCTTCCTGAACATACAGTGTCAAGCAGTTGAGGACAACAGCCAATTAAGGAACACAAGAGCTCTGTATAAGACAATCAAAGATATGAAAGGAAGCTTCTGTGCTAAGCTGGGCGTGATAAAGGACAAACGAGGCAAGGACCTCACTGAAGCCTCAGAGATAAAGAAGAGGTGGCAGGAATACACAGAAGAACTGTACAAGAAGGACCCGGATGTGCAAACCCAACATAGGACGGTTGTGATTACTGATCTCTAGCCGGGCATCCTGAAGTGCGAAGTTGAATGGGCCTCAGCCAGCCTTGCTAAGAACAAAGCTAGCGGAATTGATGGTATTCCAGCTGAGTTGCTTCAAAACCTCAACCATGACGCTGTTAACACACTGCATACATTATGTCAAAAGATTTGGACAACCCTGCAGTGGCCACAGGATTGGAGGAGGTCAGTGTACATCCCCATTCCAAAGAAAGGCAGTGCCGAAGATTGTTCCAACTACCGCACGATCGCGCTTATTTCGCATGCTAGCAAGGTGATGTTAAAAATCCTGCAAGGTAGGCTGCAGCAGTATGTGGATCGGGAGCTTCCGGACGTGCAAGCTGGGTTTCGCAAGGGCAGAGGAACTAGAGACCAAATTGCCAACCTTCGCTGGATCATGGAAAAAACAAGAGAGTTCCAGAAACCCGTTTACTTCTGCTTTATTGATTATGCGAAAGCGTTTGAGTGCGTAGATCACAGCAGATTGTGGCAAGCTCTCCAAGAGATGAGAGTTCCAATTCACCTCATCTGTCTCCTCAGGAACCTTTATGAAGGGCAAGAGGCCACAGTCAGAACTGGGCATGGTCTTACTGATTGGTTTCCGACTGAGAAAGGGGTGAGGCAAGGCTGCATACTGTCGCCCTGCCTATTTAACCTATATGCAGAGTGCATCATGAGGATGGCCGGTCTGGACGAGTCTTCAGCTGGAGTGAAGATTGCTGGGAAACGTATCAACAACCTTAGATATGCGGATGATACCACTTTAATGGCAGAAAGTGAAGTGGAACTCAAGAGACTTCTAATGCACGTACAAGAAGAGAGTGAGAAGTTTGGGCTTAAACTGAACATTAACAGGACGAAGATCATGGCGTCTTGCCCTATCAAGTCCTGGAGCATCAATGGACAAGAAGTGGAAGCTGTGACAGATTTTCTGTTCTTGGGCGCCAAGATTACCTCGGAAGGAGACTGCAGCCATGAAATTAGGAGACGCCTGCTTCTGGGAAAGAGAGCAATGGTTAGCCTTGACCGCCTAGTAAAGAGCAGAGACATTAGTCTGCCAACCATGATTCGTATAACCCGTGCTATGGTCTTTCCAGTTGTGATGTATGGATGCGAGAGTTGGACTGTGAAAAAGGCTGACCGCCGAAGAATTGACGCGTTTGAATTGTTGTGCTGCCGAAGACTCTTAAGAGTTCTTTGGACTGCCAGAAGATCAAATCAGTCGATATTGTCGACCATAAACCCTGACTGCTCATTGGAGGGTCAAATTCTAAAGTTAAAGCTCGGCTACTTTGGTCATCTGATGGGAAGAGAGGAGTCGCTGGAGAAAGATTTGATGTTGGGAAAGGTTGAGGGTCGCCGGAGAAGGGGTAGGCAGCGAACGCGATGGTTAGATGGCATTCTCGAGGCATTGCAGATGAAGCTATGTGATGTTAAGAAGATAGTGAGAGACCGGAAAGCGTGGCGTGACATGGTCCATAAGGTCACGGAGAGTCGGACACGCCTGAACTGAACTGAATGTTCCAGTGTGCAGCTTAAAAAAGAACGTTTTCACCCCTGCTGGAACCATCATCCTCTTCACTCTTTTAAGAACATTTTTGCCCCCTGTGGACGAGTACACAGCTCTGTACAACGGTTCTGGAAGCACCACATCGCACAAGTCTTTATACAGTTTTTTCCGGTTTACACTCCACAAATAGTCTAAAGTAAACCGTACCATCAAGAACCTGTACGCCAAGACCACTTCCCTTAGATACCCGTGGACACCTCCTTACATGCGGTCAGAAGAAACGACAATTCCCGGGAGAGCTTGACCCAGGCGTAACTGACAGACCGTACGAAGAAATGGATTTTTCACATTCCTCAAAAACATGAAACGATTGACTAACTGGCGCAGAAACAGATGTGCCAAACCAAGCCCGCCGTCCTTCACCCGGCGGAAGAGATTTGTCCGACTTGTCCGTTCCCACGAAGACCCCCATACAAAGACGGCAGATACGATGCATCTTGTTGACGAAAACAGCACTCGCTGAAGTCATAGACGAAACAGAAAAAGAAAAAAAAACAAAACATAAACACATTGACAAGCGACTCGAAAACGACATTTATTGCGCCCAGCTGCAACTGGAGCGGCTCATTCCCGCTGATTTCTTTGACGTCCTGCTACATGCCAACAGTGAAGCAGCCAGGAGCCAAGAAGAAAGAAGAGTACTCAAGATGCCAAATTCAAGAGATTGTTGTGCAAAAAAACCTGAGACCGAGGGAACATCAGGAGTCTGCAATCTGTCTTCATACTAGCTTGACGCAGATGAACGAAGCCTACTTCAGCGGGACCTTAATTTCAATGTCGGCGCTCGTCCAAATGTTGTTTACATGACATGTGCTGTTGAAGAGGCTGTACGCAAGGTCGCCCCCAGCTTACAAGCGAAGCTCGCTCACGGGCCGTCGGAGCGCTTTCCAAGCTTTCAAAAGGCAAGAATGGCTCGATCACACCCGCTGAGCAATGAGCACTAACGAGACTAAAAAGCAACAGCGACATTGCGATACTTCCTGCCGACAAAGGTAACGCCGTTGTCGTATTGGACCGCGTTCACTACGTGCAAAAAATGGAGGCACTTTTGAGTGATACAGCGACATACGCCAAGTTGGCCCGAGGCCCCACAAAGAAAATTGAAGCTGAGTTGCAGAAGCGTCTGACAGAAGTTTTCAAGTTCGTTCCAAAGGACAAGGGCTACCTGTATAACCGTCTGCTCTGCCACAATGGCTTCGCGCCAACCATATACGGGGTACCCAAGGTGCACAAAAAGGATGTGCCACTTCGCCCTATTCTGGACTTCACCCGGTCTCCATTATACAAGTTGTCGGGCTACCTACACCGGGTACTTGCTCCTTTGGCCGGAAGAACCAGCACGCACGTGAAAGACTCGGCACAGTTTGTAGAAAAACTAAAGACAATAACGTTTGACGACGACCACGTCATGGTGTATTTCGACGTGAGATCCATGTTTACGTGTGTGCCGGTAGACTTCGCAGTCGAATGTTGCAAAACAGCTATGAACAACGACTTGTCTCTGCTAGACCGTACACCTATTGAAACGGACGATCTATCGCAGCTTCTCAAATTCTGCCTGTCCAACACGTACTTTACGTTCAACAAGACGTTCTACAGGCAGGTCTTCGGGACAGCAATGGGTGCTTCCATTTCTGTAGTTTGTGCCAACCTGGCCCTAGAAACGATTGAAAACCGCGCACTGACGTCATTCGACCCTCCACCAAGACTGTTCCTTCGTTACGTTGACGATTGTTTCTGCCTCATCCGTCATGAGGACGCCGAAAGATTCCTGCGGCACCTTAACTCGTTTCAAGAAAGCGTCCAGTTCACTATGGAAAAAGAAGTCAACGGGCGACTCCCCTTCCTTGACGTCCTTGTTGAAAGAACAAGAAGCGGTTTAGCGACGAGTGTATACAGAAAGCCTACCCACACGGGTAAATATCTGAATTTTCATTCAGCGCACCCATTAGGGCATAAGCGATCGGTTGCCTCAGCGCTTTTTAATCGGGCCTTCAGGATTTGCTCAAGCCCAAGAAAAACACGTCGTGAACTGAGCCACATACGGAAGGACCTTAAAGAAAACGGATACCCTTCCCAAGTCCTCCATTCGCAAGAACTACGCGCTGCAGCCCCTCCAAGCGGAGAAAGAAGAGAAAAGAAAAAGCGTGCTGTCATTCCTTATGCCCAGGGCGTCAGCGAAACCTTATGCAGGATATTCGCTGCCTACGACGTCCAAGTGTCCCATGTACCATCCAGCAAGCATATGAGCTTAATGTGCTGCCGCCGTCCTTTGCATCTTCTCATACTGTGCTAATTCCCAAAACGGAGGACTGAGGTCAATTACGCAGTGTTACCTCTTACCGGCCGATTAGTTTAACCAATGTCGACTATAAAATTTTTATGAAAATACTAGCTAAAAGACTGCAAACAGTTATTAAGGGTGCGAGATAACGCTGTCGGCACGTTTACTGCTGCTAACGATAGCCAGTGCGCAGATCGCTTTGACTGCTTTTCATTTGTCCCTGATCGCCGCGTGGACAGTGCGCACGTCAATGCGGGCGTTTCATCGCTCTTTGGTCGCTGATGCGTCCACCGATGCCGGGCAACAATTTTTGGAAATTGCGCGAAGAGTGGACACGGTTCGCACCCCTTGTGGGTTTGGTGCGACTGCTGCGGACCTAACATTTGTTATGAGAAGTGCGAAGCTCTTCCAGATTCTTTCCAGATAAGGTCAAAGGTATTCTGTCGTCCCAACGATGCCCAAAACAAGCAGAATGACAAACATTAGCTAGTTCAGCTGCTAATGTTTGGGAGGAAAAAAATATAAAATAAAAAAATTCAAATATAAATAAATAAAAAAAAATTCAGCCAACGGCAAACGTCTTTTATGCTCAGCATTACATTTTTCAGAAGTTTGAAGTTTTTTAACATACATAGGCTATAAGCCCGACATAATAAGGAATACATCTATATGCATGTTTAAAGAGTGCCCTGCATTCATTTCACAATGAAAATGTAACCAGCGTTTGTTAAAGTCATAGCCACAATCCATAACCGTTTTAGTATAAAAATGGTTCCTCAATGCGCGTCGTTATAGCTTGGCTCTCTTTGGGACGGGAAAACAAAATAAACCGAGTTTGGCGTGATCAGTTTGTTGGAATATAAATACATGCACTGATATTAATATCTCACGGGAACCGTCCGGGACATTTAATTATATCGTTTTAGAATTATCGTTTTATATCATTTTACATTTACATAATCTATACTATGCCACATAACATGGCAAGCCGAAAGTGCAAAGATCGTCGTGTGTGGCATCGTCGCAGATGACAGTCTTCAACACAGTCTTTCCTTTTTGATCCTTTTGTGTGTTACCTTTATCCTAGCCGTGTTAACAATAATAGTCGAGTTACTAACACGCGGGAACATTCGTCTTTAACACATTACTCCTGTCTTTTGATGATCAAATTTCACCCGGCCAACACGTTACCTGAAAGAAACTTGTACTGCTGATAGCTGTAAAAATCACCCCAGCACGTGAAACTAACAGCTAGGCAAACTAATCAAGGAGCGTCAGGCGTGGATACGCTCTGATTTATTGAACTTATTTATTTATAGGAAGGGAAAGGCGCAGTAACTGTCTCACTTGTTTTCTGTGGACACCGCAACCGCGCCGTAAGGGAAGGGAGGAAGGTGGGAGTGAAAGTAGAAAGAGAGAAAGAGGAGCCGTAGTGGAGGACTACGGACTACGGATCGACCACCTGGGGATCTTTAACTTGCGCTGACATCGCACAGCACACGGACGCCTCTTCGTTTAGTCTCCATCGAAACGCACCCGCCGATGTCGGGTTCGAACCCGGGTACTCCGGCATAGTAGTCGGGAGTCTTACCACTGCACCACCCCGGCGGGGCTGCGGATACGCTCTGAGAGATTTCCCAGGCAGTACAAGAGCCCGGGCCAATATTGTCAGTGAGTTGGCAGAGATCAGCCCTATGTAGGCCCAGCGCTGCCATCTTATGGCTGGTATTGGTTGTGCCATTCTATAACACATCCAACACTGGCCCTGAGGATTCCATTGGTAACCAATATTGTTCGTACCTATTTATATTGATAACAACATTGGCCCGCCATATCCGCGCCCTGACAATATCGGTGGTACCATTATACGAGGATGGCAATGATGGGCCTGGATATCCGGTGTATCACCGGTGTTGGCGCTGCCATGAGATAAGGATGGCTATTACGGACAGCATTAGCCGTCAGTCCACTGATGTTGGCCAATATTCGACAGATGCTGGACAATAATGTGAGCTCTGTTACAATGGCCCGCCAATGTCAGATATACACTGGCATACGTTACATATCAACAGTATTGGCATTGCCCTTTCATAAGGATGGCTATATCGAACAGCGTTAACCATTAATCCACTGACGTTGGCTAATATATGGCATATGCTGGACAATACTGTCAGTTCTGTTACCATGTCCCACCAAATGCATTAGCATACACTTCAGTCAACATTGTCTTGTCTATTTCACCTACTGGTCAATATAATGTGAAAATATTCCGTGGGAAACCGCATTAGCGTGCTTTTGCGGTTGGCAGGCTCGTTTAATACTTGGAGTCGTTAACTGTGCTGTTATAATCGATGTTTTCAAGTTACCTTTGCAATTTTAAATACTTCGGAAATCTTGTGTCTAAATAGTAATAGTTCCGCGGTGCTGGTTTCAGTCGCGTTTGCTTTAATCCCACCTAGCTGTTGTTGAAGTTGCTTGGGATTACACCGTGTTCTTTTACACTAGATCTTCATTGACTTAAGCTGGCACTGTAATCAGTCCACATGTATACTGTGACGAATTTGGATGAGGCCGACAATCGGTCAACGGCGTCAAATATCAATAAGTTCACCACCGTTTGCTGGTCCGTCAGGGCGGCGATGGCGATAAATAGCTCCACGCCGACCGGTAGATTAGAAAGAATCAAAACGACATGTCATATATCGTGCGTAGGCAATGGTTGCTATTTTTTGTATTCTCTTCGGCAATGGTCTAGGTTCTTTCATAGCTGCTCCCGTGGCGATTCCTGCTGCTCTGGGTGAAGAGAATTCCAAAAGTTGTAGCAAATTTCTTTGCCACCGAGTGTATTAGGTTTAACAACAGCGGCTTCAAACAGACGATTACCGCAGGACACGCATGCAGTGCGATGCAAAAAATGAGCGATAAGCATCGGCATATTAAGGCTCGTACGTGACTCAGATCGACTATGGCGAGCGCGCTTCCATCGAAATAAACTTCAAGAATACACTAGACCATTTAAGCTATACGAATACGAAGCATCGCAGTACATACTTTCTCTTAAACGATTTAACAATGGTGATCTAAATTAAAGCTGGGTTATCGAGCGGTAAATTAAACGACGGTCCGCACATGCATGGACGTTCCCACATATGGCAAATCGTATCGACGCTTCCTGCTTCGTTGTCGTTCTAAGAAGGGAAGTATCAGAAAAAAAATGGAGAGAAAAAACTGCACGTACAATCTCAGTATGAATAATATTAAGGTTATGCTGAAACAAATAACTGGGTTACAGTTTCACTTTTCTTCATCGCACTCGTTCGCACATTTGTTTTTTCTCAAGCGTCCGCCCTTGTTGACGACACACCGCGCACTTCTGTTCCAGTCCACTGATGGCACTCACTCGCGGCGAAATATGGACGCTCTGTTCGCTGCTTGCTAGGTGCATTTAAAACATCACAAACAAAGGAAGAAAAACATGGAGGCACGGCGCCAGCAACAGCGGCGCCGACTTGCCCGAGTGGATGCGCTGTGCAGGTGGGGTTGTCGGGTTACACGCTGCGCGATGCAATCCAAGACGCAGGCCCTGATGCTCCACATGTGGTTCAAGGTGCACACGGCCGCCGCCCGGGCGGGAATTTACGACGCAATGCGTCAGCCGCTATACTTTAAGGCTCTATTTCTTTTGTATACCTATTTGACATAGGTAGAGCTAGCGTAACTTACGTCTTAGGCTTTGCGAGAGTAGACCATTCCATACGTGTATAATCAAAAATACGACTGCAATGACCATGGCGCATTAATCACTCATGGAATATCGCGCACATACGGTACTGGTAAATGCTCTATGATTATCTTGAAACACTCATTCGGCAAACGAGAACGCCAGTTATTTGCTAAACAAGCCGCGAATATTCAAATCACTGCAGTGGCAAAAATGATCGCAGAGCCAGCTAGAGTCGCCCGCGGCACGGCGACGGACCGGCTTCCACATTTCACAAGAACTTGAAACGCGAAATATATCCGCGTGGGGCTTTGTCACACTGAATTTCATAGGAAATCAAAATAGCTTCGTGTAGCAGCCAGTATACAAGAACGGCAGCTCAGCAGAACAACATTTGATTGGACGCCATGCAAGTGCATTGATAGCATAATTTTTGAATTTCTGGATTATTTTTTTTTTGCACAATTGTGAAAAAAAGAAGTCTGTAACGTTTCTCCGCTTTTATTCACACCCCCAATTTCGCCAATCCTTCGTCGTTCACTGCATTACAATGCTTGCGCGCGTACCAAAAAAGAAAACGATGATCAACTGAGCTCATTTGCCCCGTACGGCAGGCGTGAACGCCGTTGTAGAGAAGAAACGTTCGAATAGAAATCAGATTTTTTTTTTTTTTTTTACTGCTTGCGCTACAAATGGCAAGGAGGAATGGAGGAATAACTGTAGAGTTCAAAAACTAAATAAAGCAGTCGTTGTTTTACAATTAAGCTTAATTCGGTATCAAAGCTTATTACTCTCTAACTACCTTCATGGTGGAACAGTTACAGGCGTGCGCGGGGAAGGGAGTTTTTTTTTGTTTTTAACCAATATTGTGTATGGAGAGAAGATTACCCACATGTAAACTGACTTGTTCTCATTAGAACGAAAACAAAATGCGAAAGAAAAAACTGAAAACACAAATAAAATACGAAAAGGTACAATGGGTCTATTAACAATTGGATTACAATGACACATCTTTGTTTCGCACACGCTCGTTCGCACAGTTTTCCAACGACTGCAACGGCCTTCCCCGAGAACTTGCTGCTATCACATGTCCATCTTTATTTCTTGAACAAATCACACGTGTACTTGCGCAGTGAAAATCTTGTATTTGTATAACTTACTTACACATATATGTTACCAATTCTGTTTTTTTATTTCTGGGCGCCCCACCCCTTATGTAATACCCTCTAATGAGGGTCTTTAAGGTATTAAAGTGAAGTGAAGTGAAGCCTGCTCTCCGTGCTTACGCACCGCTCAATCCCGTCCTCGCGCACTTCGCACTCCTGTCGTTCCCCGGATCGCACTCTCTCAACGCATGCGATGCGAGCGAGGTCCGAGGTTGCATGCGCGCGTCGAAATCCACGCAGGTGCGCCAAAGCGGTGGAAGGGTCGACGCACCACTCAGGGTCCAAGGGGCGGACGGCCGCCGCCCAGGGGAAGGAATTGCGCAGTAATAAAAACACGAACGCTAACAGACTGGAGACTTCTTTCAAACATTTCCGGGCTCTCATAACAGGTTGCATAGAGAAATGTGCTTTTACCGCATTTTCTTGGCCAATAAAATATACGCAAGAAACTAAACTGTGAGAAAGAAACAAGCCCCTCATGAATCGGGCCAACAAACGACTAATCTATGAGATAGAATGATGCTGATGGTGCGGATATATGACAAAAAATTTAAGCATCGTATGCAACTGCCTTATAAAGAGGTGGCAAGTCGTGATACTGAGATGCTTGGCTCAATAATTTTCAACAAACTTGCCTCAAATCCTCATTTCAGGGTGACTGAAATATTCCACTCGATTGAGCACTATTGTATGAAAGAATTTTCGTTGGTATGCTAAAAGTGAGCAAACTATTCGTAGTAGAACACAGCATTCACAAAATACAACTTGGACAGGTTTGGGTGTTAGAAACAAAACAGCTAGGCGTCTCTCCAGGGCGACGACGCGCTTCGCTGCTGGCACAGAGCCCTACATAGATGAGCAGCCGCAGAGCGCATCTATGCTGCTGGTGGTGAAAAGGCGATTACTAAAAAGCTCGAAGGATGACGCGACAATCGCTTAGCCGGCATGACGGCGACAGTTGTATTTTGTTTCAAAGAGGGCGCTCCGTTCGTCCATCCAACGGCCACTCGTTCGCTCGGCTCGACGTTTGGTGGCACCGCACACGGAAAATGCTTCTTTCTTCAAGAAATATTTCATGTAAGTTTTCAAATTTTTTCATTCAGATTTCATAAAGCGTTTGTGTATATTGGAGCAAAATATTAGCCTCTTAGATTGAGCATTTTTTAAATTACAAGCGTTGTCTTACATTTCATTGTTGCTGCAGGCTACGTAAGCCATGTGCTAGGGATATTTGTCTTCTTTTAGCATATTTGTTACGTTGTTAACTTTTCAAAAGTGGTCCTCAAGTGTGCGCGACTTGATGCCGATCATTTTGCAGCTTATTTCAAGTTAAACCGTTACTGTTTCGCAGAGTACTGATTTTCTAAAGTAAACAACTGCGTGGCATCGCAGCGCCTAAAAGCCAACTACGGATATTCACGGCGTTACAGTGGCTGGAACGGCGTATAGCCATTGCGTGGCTCGGCCGCTCGGGTTCCCTCGGGTGACTTCGGGTGGAGTCGGCGAAGTCCGGGCAAAAACATATTTTCTCGTGTCTGGTGCAATAAAACGCTAACCGCATGAGTCGCGCGGCAGCACGATGAGCAGTGCGCTGAGGACCGCTAAAGCATTGCCGCTCGGCGCTGTCGCCCAGGTTCTGGGATTTTAGAAAATCGCTCATGATGCTGGAACCAGCTCGCGAAGCAGCCAATCGCAAAAGGCTTCGGGGTACTCACCTTAGTTGTTTCTTTTTCATTTTTTTTTGCATGCAAAGTTTGTTCCCCTAGTCCGGTATGAGCGAAAATCCTGCAGACGCTCATTTCGTCTGATCCGTGCATATATGAGCGCATCGAGATCGAGACTGTTTAGTAAAAGCTTGGTAGAATAGTACTGCAAAACAAAAAATGCTAGTGTGGCTAGATATTGCTAATTTTCTAAAGTTGCAGAAAAACTCTACTGCTTTAAATCATGTCTGCATCGCAGTATAGTAGCATGCCGCTGCGCTGGAACCATTTTTTTGGGGGGAAGGGGGGCTCGACGCTTTTCAAGAAATTTCATCAGTGTTGCTGTTTAGTGCAAGAAACTAGATATAGCGTAACTGTACTCATTTACCAAACGAGGAGGCGGCGCTAACAAAGCAAGGCTGAAAACGCGTCTTTGTCGCTGAAGTCCTTCGCTCTGTGCACCAGCGGCAGCGACAGGCGTTGGTGTCGTCGTCGCGCGATGCATCGCCAGGAATTGTCGCCTATTTTTTTTCTTTCTGTATCGTTGCTTCAGTTGCAAAACCTACACGTCAGCTTCCTGGTGCGGCAGACATCCCTGCACAATGGCGGCATAGACTTTGGGGTAATAGTTGGGTACAGTGCTAGTACATCGCCTGACGGGTAGGGTAATTCCCGCACCTCTTGCTCATTCGTCACAGTATTATTCGCGTGCGCATTGTCGCCCCACTATTACCCTCTCCGGTTATTGTCCCTTTTCTAAATTTTCTTTCTTCACCCCTAGGGTGACACCGCGCCCCCCTTTATTCCAGCGTTAAGAATGCCCAAAAACCTTTCTCTGACAATGGCCTGTGCGTGGGGAACTGCATCCGAAGCAGCGTGGACTGTGGTAGATGCATGTACTGCACCTATTATCCCTGAATCAGGTTCTGTCGCCACTGTGCACGAATTCCTGCCTCACAGGGAAGCCGACTTGTAGGTTTGCAATTGGTCTGTTATAGCATCTCCAGCAGGGCCGGAGCCTTAAGTGTGAGCGCTGGGTGGGCTCAGGCAATTTCCGTTCCAGGCCGGGTTCGGGTTTGTAGCATGAGGCCCCGGGTCGGGCTCAAAATTTATGCCCGTGCACACCTCTAGTCGCGTCGGTTGTGTAGCACACGTTTGGCGCCCGTGCCTGCTTTGAATTTTGTTCTTCGTACCATGACACTTTGCTGCAGCATCAAGACTGCATGAAACATCAGTATGCATTTTCCGGTCGTTATGCTAACTGATCGCCCCACCGCTCTGGCACAGCTATGTTATACCATGTGTGACATAGAGTTGCAATTAGTCCATTTTTTGAGACAGCTTTCAATTGAAATTATAGATTAACTAAACAGAGAAGAGCCGTGGTATGCTGTTATCATGATTTAGAGGCATCGATTTAATGGAGACTTTCTTTCCTTGCATTTAGGGCTCTTTGCTCTATAACGCTCGCAGTCCAGCTGCTCCACTTGTATCATCGCACTGCTTTTGCACAAGCAATCATCTGCCATCAAAGGGGTGCTGCCTGAATGTGAGGCAGACAACATCGTCAACATTTTGGTGCTGCAAACCTGTCAACAACTGTGGGAGCCTTGCCATGAAACATGCTGTGTGTAAGGAAACATTGCCTGGGTAGGTATGACACATTGCCTTTGTTTTGAATTATATAATGGCTTTACATGCTCTGCTGGCGTTTTGCTATATGATTACATGCTATATGACTTTTTCTGGCTTTTTAGCTCAAGGAGTCTTCCCACCAGTATGCAGAAAATAATATCCTTCATGTCCCTGGCAGTGCTTTAATAGTTGGTGCTATATTTCATTGCTTTATTTCAACAGTATGTCACTATTTCAATTTGAGGCATGATTGAGTGAACCTGTGGTGTAATAGCACAATAACAGACATAGCTTGTGAACTTACGAAGTAGTTGTCATTTGCGTAACACGGGAGTGCAGGTGCTTTAAGTGATGGAATATTTAGCATACTTGATTATGCTTGCATTACAAGAATTTGCAGGAAGCCTGTATTGAGGTTGCAGAGAAGAAAGCCATTCAGTATTGCTCAGGATATTTGCCTTCCACTCTCCCTTCATTACTGCTGCCTGCACTGTATGTATTTGTTCATACAGACATACTGACTGCTTGTACTTTTCTGGTTGCCTGCACTGGCTTCAGCCATGTAGATGTAATATTACTTTGATCTACACCAGGCTATTTACTTTGCTCAAAGTGACAATTTTAAATAATTTTCTCCCCAAGACATTGAGATTCGCCATTAGCTCCCAACTCGCTTTATTCGCAGCTGCAATGAATTTATTCTGTAACCCTAGAGCAAGACATTTGCAGAAAGATCATCATGCAATACTGGTTCAAATTTTGTATTTTGTAAATTTTAGAGAACATTCTGTTTGTTTTGTATATGCTTCTGTGTTCGGAAAACAGAGCAGACTTGCTTACAGTGCAGGAGGGGTGGGCTGAAAGACAAAAGGAAATTATTAGTGCAGCTGCTCATTCAGGCGTGCATTCCTTGTGCATTTATTGCTCTTATATATGTGCACCTTTGCCTGCATGCTTGCCAGGGCTTTCCCCATAATGGGTGACAGTGATCTTGCCGCCTACCTCTCAGGGGGACTGCCCTTTTCTAACTACCTGCTCACAACCAGCTCACCTCCTGGGCTTCAAATTTGTCATACTCAAGGACGATTTTCTGTGTTTGATGTTACCAGTGACGCCATTTAAGATACGCAGTGTGCATCATTGGTCCATTAGTTTCATTTCGGGATGTTGTCACCCCTTATATTCCTTACTCATATTTCTTTTTCTACATCCCCTTGCAACTGCCAAACAAAATAAGACGTACAAAACTGCCAAACTCCCGCACTCTCTGAATGCTATGTCAACAACAAAAAAGCTTTTGCATGTCTTAATAAAAGTAGAAATGATCCCCCGATATTTTTTTTTGATTGTCATATCTAGTCAGACGGTTTAGTGAACTGCCACATGACCAAGCAAATTGCAACTGTAAGTGCACTGAGGAGTCATGCGTTAGAGCAAGCATATGGATCTTGTGTTGCTTAGCTGCTTAACTCCAAATATCCTCCTTTGTCAGACAAGATATTTTTTAGAAAACTGGATGAGCCAGAAGAAAGCAGATTGGATTCTTAGCAGCATTGTTACTTGTTACACGTGCGTTCCACCCCTGTATACATGAACTCGGCAGGATTGCGCCGAGTACGTCTGTCGACTGAAAAATCAGTTGTGGGGTTCATGTATACACAGTCGGGTCGAGTAAAATAGGCGGCGGAGCGGGTCGCGTTAACTCGATTTAAGGGGGTAGGTTAATTCGCTTGACCCGCTTATCTAAAGGCATGTAGACGCTGTCCAGTCAGGGAGTATAGTTATGGGGAACTCTGGGATATGAAAAAGCCTCTGGAGCGGCGACGAGCGTCACTCGAAATGAATGCCTTTTAGCGCTCATCAACGATAAAAAATAATCTAAGCTCCCGATAGTAAAAGTCAATGGGATCAAATACGGGTAAGAACTTGCACAATAACTTCGAATGTCGATGCTACGCTCTGCTACGATACTTACTAACTAGAAAGCGAGTTCATGTAGACATCAGGTGTGTCGAGAATGATGACCTTGCTTACTCAACGCTGATTCAACCCGGTGCTGTCGAGGCCATGTACACAAGGCTATTGTACTTGTAATTTTAGGTGAACTCTCAGTTCGTGTATTGCACATTAAATTTGAGCGATATTGGTGTTTTTTTGCGTATGTGCTGTTTTGTTCTGCAAACATTACTATTTCTCCAGACACAATCTTATTTTTAATTTGAGTACAAAATATTGTCCATTTTTGAAAAAAAAAAACTAATTTGTGAGGCTGTTAAGAAATTTTGATTTTGAAATATATTCGCAAAATATCAACATTTTATAGATACTGAAATATAAAATGTGTGCGAAACAACTTTTCAGCTCAGGAATAAACTGGTTTTTCAAGGAACTTGTGATAGGGTGGAAGTGAAAAATCACTGTCATTCTAGATGTTTCGTTTTTTTATGATCCCATAGTCACATCATGCATTGTATTTTAAGCTGTGCCTAAGCAATGAAATAATATTTGGCCTCAGATATTCAGGCAGATTACTATTCTCTATACCAACAACTACCATGAATTGGTTTGAAGAAATCAGATGCCCGAGCACCACACCTGGTACCTGAACATAAAATCACCCATGTGTGCCTAACTGAATATAATCTTGCACGTGGAAGGTTGCCGATGGTATGGCCATATGATTAGCTCTGATGAGGGAAATGCATACCTGGTTGGCTGCTAGCTGATAAGGAAGTACGATATCATTGTGCTCAGATCTAGCATAACATTTTCCTGCCTATGCAAAGTAAATTTCTAGTACTTGCTCAATTGCTCATTGCAGGCTGACTGTAATAATTTTAGCTGAACAAGCATGCACTGTATGATTACTAGAGCTTCTTGTTGGGCTTGTTCATGTTTATTTATTATAAACTGAAGGCACCAAAACAATGCACGCACACAAGAAAAGAACGGGACAGAGTTCCACTCACAACTGATTTATTGTGCAGAACAAAGTAGATATATATCTCACTGCCGGCACATGCGCAAGGAACACATTCAGCCTCTTGTAGTTTAAGATTAGCTATGTTCAAGAAATGATTTCTCAGAGAAAGAGGCTATGGTATGAGGCATGGGCTTCTTGAACATATCTTAAACTACATGACGCTGAATGGGTTCCTTGCGCATATGCCGGCAGTGAGATATATATGTACTTTATCCTGCACAATAAATCAGTTGTGAATGGCGCTCTGTCCCGTTCTTCTTTTCTTGTTTGTGTACATGTTGTTCTGGTGTCTTTAATTTATAATGAGCACTGTATGAAAACTATTCCTTGGTACATTGCAAGTAAGGCAATTATTTATAGTAGAATGCAGCAAGCAATAAATCTGTGAAAACTAAAAAGCTGGAACTTGAAATGGTACAGTTATCTTGAGAATATTATATGCGTGCGCAGCCTAGAAAATATCTGCGATGAACACAGTTAGCTGATTGAAGATAACTGGATTGATTGTCAGGGCAAATATTTCTTCATTCTGGCCGCGGTAATGTATGCGTGCCTGTAACTGGTGTACTCCAGAAAAATATTCTTTAATGTGTTCTTTAATATCCAGTTTTGCATGCTTAGTAATCCATATTGTCTATTGCAGGAATGTTTAAGCAGTTTTAAAAAATTGAACGTTCGGAGCCTGAACCGTCATATTTTCAGGAACTGTAATTCTATATGAGCACAAAGCATCCACCTGAAGTGATCGGTTTGCCGGAAGCAGGTTTTTTCTTCCAAATATCTTTCTTTTGTATCTAGAATGGATATTATTTTGCATATATGTTTATTATCCCTACGTCATAATATGCTGCATGCCCTTGCAGGCCCAGAAACCTGTCGCAAAGTGCTCTAAAAGAAGAATGTGTGGCAATAGGCCTTCAATATATACAGTAGAACCCCTTTATAGTAATGCCACTGAGGCCAGCGAAAATATTTACTATATTATGGTCTTTACTGTATCAGTGGTCTGTGATGACATGGTTCTGAAAGTGCTGTCTAGTAGGTAAATAGGCACTTACTGAACCCGTCTTATTGCTTAATGAAAAAAAAAAACACCTATATACCTTCCATCTCGCTTTTATCATCTCTGTGATTTTTTCATTATAAAATTTCTCTACATCTTGTGGAAGTACCTCTGAAGCATGAAGACGTGATTACGAATGCAACCAAGTTCGATTTCATGTGAAAACTAAAGCCTTGCATGAACATGGTGTCTCTTTTTGCTCTTTCTGTCTTTTAAAAGGCAATAAATGATAAATTCGCATGGCACTCAAGTGCAGTAAGACATTACTCGCTGCACCTCCACTTTCTGCCACCACTGTCTCATGATTTGTACTGCACATTGCAGTGAATGTTGACCCATTTCTTTCCCTTCCCTATTTTTTGCAGCACTTTTACTCCTTTACTTTCTGAATGGAACACGCCGCCTCCTTGCTATGTTTGTAGACAGCTTTACTTTTTTCTTCTTCGCGCTGCGCGCTTTCCCTCACGGCTCCAAGGCTTCTGTAATGTAGGCTTCTTCTGACTGCTGCTGTGGCTAGTAGTAAAGCCGCCTAAACGAACACTCGGGGTTATTGTCCTGTTTTCAAATACAAAAAGTCTTGGCCTCGCGACTCTAGGTAGTGCGCGGGAGTCGTCGCCATGGCCAGAAGCACTTTAACCGTTTTTTATCAAAAACATCTTCACTATAAAGGGGGAAAATGTACAGTTGCCTATGGAAGATGAACTGGGACTTCAGTTTCACTTTACTATATCAGGTTTTACTATAGCGGGGTTCTGTATTATGTGCTCAATCATATAGAGCACCCAGACTTGAAATATGTGTTTGAATAAGTGTTGAGAAGGTGAGTTTAGATCTTATGGTGATATATGCTTGTCTTCTGTGCAGATGTCATTTGTAACACCCACGGGCCAATCTCCTCAAGAAACTGTTCCTGAATGGTTGTTTCCTGCGGGGTGCCCAGCTTACTACCTGGGCCATGCGCTTCCCCCGCCCCCTCAACCTCATCACTTGATCCATTGACCCTTCACTGCCAACTATAATGCTCAACACAGTCCACTGCCATTTTCCATCCATGGTGGGCACTGCCCTGGAATACACCCATGCTCAGCCTCCTATTCCTGCAACACCTCTTGCACTAAGAAGGATATAGTGCATCAACCCTGCTCAACATGTCCAGCCCCTTCCATTATGAGCAATGCACACTGCACCCCATCAGCTCTACCTGCACTACCTGGTCATGTGCTGTTCAGTACCCTGTTTCCAATTACACCTACTAGCCTTTCCAATATTAGCCCTGTACCGAATGCCTCCCGCACTGCATTTTGGCCCTCTGATGTCCTTGTGGCATGTACATGTATATGAGCTCTCAATAAAATGTTTTCGGAAAATATTTTGCTTGCCTCATTTAATTGCATGGTTTTTATGGCTAGGGAGATGACATGCAAGGTGGGATTGGGAAATGACTGCATAAGAAAGCCACAATTGTCAGAGTGACAGTTAAGCAAATGGCAGCAGTAAGGACAAGGGTGAAATAACTGCATGGCTAAAGGTGGCTTAACAGTGGCAGGGCCAGTGCCACGTCTGCCGATGAATACTTGTTGCATGCCAATAAATACCAATATGTGATACTAGCGGCACGGCCGGTTTATTGCCAATGCAAAATGTGCCAATGAATGTTAGTGGCATGCCAATACGTGACACTAGGAGTACGGCCAGCTGATAGCCTATGTTGGCAGTGCCAAGACAGGTGCAATGTTGGCATATAAGCCGGACCAATATATAAAAATGTAGTAATTTCTCAAAAAACCAGTGTTACGCCAATGTTGGTACCAATTTTTGTCGACGTTGGGCCGGGGTTGGTGCGGTGTTGGAGTGCTGCCTGGGTTATAGGAAGAGAAAAGGCGTGGAACTGTCACTTGTTCTCTGTGAACACCGCAACCGCGCCGTTAGGGAAGGTGGGAGTGAAAGTGTAAAGAAAGAGGAGCCGTAGTGGAGGGCTACGGAGTAATTTCGACCACCTGGGGATCTTTAACGTGCGCTGACATCGCACAGCACACGGACGACTCTTCGTTTCGCCTCCATCGAAACGCAGCCGCCGAGGTCGGGTTCGAACCCGGGTACTCCAGCACAGTAGTCGGGCGTCTTACCACTGCACCACCCCGGCGGGGCTGTGGATACGCTCTTATCTAGCTGCCCACCAACAGGTGAGAAAAAGGGATTGAGAAAGGGAAGAGCGAACACATGGTAGAAGAACAAATGGTAGCGTAACTCCCATAGAGGCCTGCGTGCCGACAGTAAGCGAGGCTTTAGTTTCGCAGCTCCCCCTGCGAACTGTGAAGCAAAACAATCACGTAACGTTGTGAAGTCAGGGCGACGTATTTTTAGCGGGAAATTTGATTTTTAGTTCCTTTTGCATGCAAAAATAAGCGCACCGACGACGGAGTCAGATTGATGCTAGGATGAGGCGGCAAAATGGACACCGTAACTTTTTCAGCCTGCTCTATTTCACACGATTTTTGGCTGAAATATTACAGTATCCTCAGCAACCTTATCCCAACATCCTACTGGCTCCGTCGTCGTTGTTAGCCATCTTCGCGCGTCAGGCCAACGTTTTCCATTGGGTTGCACTACTTTCACCTTCCTTTTCCGAGTTTTCTTGAACTTGAAGCTCTACCACTGCTCTGAAACGGCTTATATGTGCAGTGCAACACGCACACTGTAATTAGCAAGTCAAAAAACATTCGTTGCATAAGCGTTTGCAGTTTATTTAATGTATGCTGTCAAGATACAGTAATGAGTGTACAAATGACAGATGACATGGTACGTGCTAAGAAAATGTTGCATATACAGCGTGATAAAGAGTACACAGCATACAATCAGGATGTCACAACGAGCACTGCGTAGTAGTTTGGCCATGTTTTAAAAAATTGCATAAAACCACACTTAAGCATTTCATTGTCGGTAGAAATGAACGCAATGTTATCTCACATTGCACACAATAGCATTAACTTAAAAAGTTCTCATAATTGGCATATGTTTCCATTCCTGTTGTGTGCATACACATGAATCAAAATAGCCTTTCAACATGGCCTGGGAAGGCATGCCACCTTTCTCTTCAATATTGATACCGCTTGATAAAACATGGCTCCTCTGGACCCTTGTGTATGGTGTAAACTGAGCTTATCTCTGCAACAGTGCGGGGATGCATATGATAGCAGCAAAGGCAACCTATAGCTTGTGTATGCATAGGCTTCATAGTTATGCAGGCAGAGCAGATTACAAAATCTATGCAGATAACATGGCCACAGCAGGCTAAAAACAGGGCTATATAAAGAACACGGGAAAAACATCTGTCTCAGAGGGAATGCAACAAGGCTACTGCTGCTTGAATTATAGCATGCAGCCAAAACATTCTTGAGCCGGAAAGGTATATACAAGCAGGCAGGCCATGAGGACCTCTTTATACCTGTTGGATAACCAGTATGAATAAGTGACGAGTTTCATCACCTTGGAAAACTTGCAGACCCTTATGCCAATAGTCACTGGCATTACTTTGGCATCTACTGCACTGTGCGAGACGAAGACATGCAGTGCATCAGTGTCGATGCCTGATAGTTCAACAATGCGAACAGGGCAGATTAGTACAAGGGAAACAGACCAGCCATGTCTTCTCCTACACCCTCCTCTTTGTTTGTACTGTTACTACACCCTCCTCTTTGTTTGTACTGTTACATTACCACGAAATGATGCAAACTTGCCCAATATGCCTTTTTTGTCATTGTTGACCTAATAGTGACAGGGAAGTCGTGGCTTCAACTGATAAAATTACCTGCAAATTTTGTTTATGCGGCACAGTGGCAGTATGATTTAGCAGGCTGAACAGAAAGATGCGTCACCCAACCTGAAAGGACTGTGCTGACAGAAAAGGACAGTGTTCCGAAACGCAATGCTTTGCACATCATATTGAATGATCACTGAACAACAAACCTCTCGACTGTGCACGGAGTAATATAAAACAAACAGCGGTCATGAAGCACTGCAGTTGAGGCAGTAAGTGTCAAAAAAGGCTACTATATAGGGCACGAGTGCAGTGCAGTGCCCACATGAAAATGTACATTCTTACTGGTGTGCGCTCATGTATGTGCTTATTTGAAGCAATGACTACAGTGTTACATATACTGTTACAGCTGCAGCAACTGGAGCATTGGCAGTGTGGCATGAGCATAACTGCAAGTAAACGGGCACAAATCTTGAACCCTCACAAAAATACTCTGCGACCGCATCACCGGCGAAAGAAATGAGTACATCTGTGAGATTGCTCACAGACCCTGCCATGAACCTCGACAAGGGCATGTGCCTGCGCAAGGCAAAGAAACAAGCAGCACAACACAGGAAATATGAAATATATATCGCAAAGACCTGAACTGCAGACACTGCAGAACCAGCTAACTAAATTTCACACAAGCATGAAGTGATGAAAAAAAATGCAATTTAGGAAGTTTCCTTACTATATGACAACAAGCAATTCCAAACAAAGTGTTCAGCACACTGAATACACTGTTGAAACAGTGTTTTGGTAGTTTTTAGCAACTGCCTGAAAAAGAAGAAAAAAAAACTGGCACGTACCCTACAGCAATCACAATGTGATAAAATGGTGATAAAAGCGAACTACGCAAAATAAGGACACATGACACATTCACAAGAATGCTAAGTCTAAAATTGTGAAAAATTAAAAATTAAAGTACATGGCAAAAAACCTCACACTGCGCCACAATGCAATCTGCTTACAATGCCTTTCATCTGCAGCCGTCAGTTACGTGCAGTTTCCCACAGATGATGGCAAACCTTTTCAAAGTATGTAAACAAAAGTCAGTCAAGATCAAGCTGACCACAGTGGATGGGCCTGTTTTCTTTGTGATGACAGAAATGCAAGTGAATTTTGAATGCTAAAATGGCATGAAGATATATGTGTGCAACAGTCCGAGATGCATCAAGGGAGTCTCCTATAAAACATAGGTGAAGCAATATATCAGCTGCAGTTAAAACAGGCTGGCAGTTAAAGTGCCATTGCCATTTGCAACCATGAAAGATGTCAATTGAAAGTCGCACACCATACATAGGAATGAGTCACCAACAATACCAGTGAGCAGGATCTTGATGGGTTAGATTGACGTCGTTAAGTCCCGCAGTGCTTACCCTTACAAAAATGTCTATGATCACTTTATGCAATGTCTTTAGACAATATGATCATAAAAGCTATCGACCATCAAAAGAAAGTCTTTAGAACACGTATGATCTATATATAATCTCCCTTCCGACAATTGGCCACCGTGATTGAATAGAATGTATTTACATAGAACGTATTTATACCTGCTATGATTAGCCTATTGATAGCGTATATGGACACTGTAACGACTGTGTTCCGACAATTGGCCACCGTTATTTTAAAGAATCGTGTTCATACAAAGTATTAATATCTTGTGTTATGCTAACTATATTTCAAGTGTCCAATAATAATGCGTATTTTACTCACTGTTCACATGTGTGTAATATTTCGTGAAAAGTGAGAGTGGTGAAAGAAACAGATGCAAATTCATACCTTCATTTATTGCACAAACGCTTGACACAGAAACACTTGGTGTCCGATGGCAACGATATTGTGTGTTTGATGTAGCAGCCATATCAAAATTTATCATGGTGTCACCTAGAAAAGAAATATGCATGCTCAAAATTTTTCTGCCAATTTCACACACTTTGTGCTAGCATCACACACATCTCTCTTCACTCAGATGCCTCTTTTTCCTCAAAATATGCTAACTGGTTTCCAACCGCTTTCTGTACAAACTAGTACCTGCAAAACACCCTCAGGAGATAAAGACTATTGCTGTATTTAGTTGTATTTCTTTTGATCCTCTATATCATTCGACATTAGTTTATCACAATAGGGGCCCAGGAAACAAAGGAGTGAAATTTACACGCCAGTATGCTTGGTCATCAGAGCATTAATCTATAGTAAACTCTCTCCTCTGCCATTTGCTACATCAAGCAAATACACATGTTGAGCGGCAACGTATCAGTATGTATACATACATTTTGGTGCATGCTACCAGCAAGTGATGCCACTATGCCTGTTTGCCCCTATTTTTCCTGAGTGATGCCTATGTTTGCCATAGCAAGATAACACACACACCTAATTACTGACAGAGACCAGCTACACCAAGCACCTAGGTGAATACAAGAGCAATAATAGGGAATGATGAAGTATATTATAGTTACCCTACAATATGCCGTCACACATACTTTTTGCTACATATGCAGGTAACAAGTCTCAATAGTGTATTCCCAGAGAGTAAGAAAATAAGAGAGTGCAACTCATGCCCATCGTTTCCTTTCAAGAGCTTGTCACCAAGGTAAAATCTTTATCACATATGAAAGCAAAATTTAGAATACCTTTCTTCTATAAGAAGTCCACATGGATGTTGATGAAACTATGCTGCTACGTCCCACTGCTACTTGTCCGGGAAGTCAGGTTGCCTTGTTACTTGTCGGCACAGACCACGGCAACAGGGAGTCTCCAGATATGGTCGAATGAAGCAACAAGAGGACTGCATGAACATATGAGAACACTAGTCAGAACAGCGGGAAGAAAGATTTTATGAACAATAAAGGAAAAGTCAAATGCACAAGTAAAAGAAACATAGGAGGAGTATTTCATATGTTTGCTGAGTGACAGCATGAAAAGAGAAGCCCATAATTGGAAACGCAATGCTCCACTGAGGAAAATTACATAATCATAAAATAGATAAATACATAATAATCTAGGTAATCTCAGGAATAGTGGCAAGTCTTATGCAGGCACTATCTTTTGGTGATACGTGGAAAGACAAGTCAGATGGGGTGGTAAAAAATGACTGGTTTGGTTTATGTGGTTTAACATCCGAAAGCAATCCAGGCTATGAGAGATGCCGTAGAGGACTTCAGAGCGTTCGACGAGCTGTGGCTCTTTAACGTGCACTGACATCGCACAGGACATGAATGCCTTTTTGCTTCAATTTTGAGCTTACTGCAGAACTGGTAGTACTCAAAATAGGTTGGCGCTACTTTTGTTTAAATTTAGATGAGGTCCTTTTGAGGATACACGACTTGCATGTGTCCCAGACACATTCTGGGAGACACGTTGGCCCTGTACAAAGGCTTAAAATGTGGAGAGCTTGTCTCATTAAAACCCACCCGGCCCCCGCATAATCACTTTTTGGTACCTAGCATTGCCCGCTTTGGCTGGTCAAATGTAGGCTACCGACAATAGGAGCTAAATTATTTCACCCTTAAAAAATCATGCAGCCTACTGCTTGAATATGCAGTCACACATAATTTTTGCTACATATGCAGTTAACAAGTCGTAATAGTGTATTCCCGAGAGTAAGGAATTAAGAAAGTGTCATTCATGTCCATCCTTTCCTTCAGGAGCTTGTCACCAAGGTAAAATCTTGATCACATATGCAAGTCAAATTTAGGAGAAATACCTGTCTTTTATAAGAAATCCACATGGATGCTGAAGAAACCACGCAGCTACGTCCCACTGCTACTTGTCCCGGAAGTCAGGTTGCCTAGTGTTTACTTGTCGGCACAGACCACGGCAACAGGGAGTCTCCAGATATGGCCCAATGAAGCATCAAGAGGACTGCATATGCATATGAGAACACTAGTCAGAACAGCAGGAAGAAAGTTCTTTTGAATAATAAAAAAGGAAAAGTCAAATGCACAAGTAACAGAAACAAACAAGGAATACTTCATATATTGCTGAGTAACAGCATAAAAGGTGAAGCCCAGAATTAGAAATACAATGCTCCACAGAGGTAAACTACAGTAAAATGCTTGTGCACAAAATTATCTTCTAGAGTGGAAGATTCAGTGATATATGCAAGGGGTTACGTTTATCTATTGTGTATGCATACAGTACTATACTGTATGCACACACAATACATTACTGTCTGGGAAGTCAACCTCCACACCACCAGGTATCAAACTATTTCAGAAGTTTCTGAAAGATTTCTATGCAATGACAGGAAGATCTTTCACTATCAAACACAGTTGCAAACAACACTAAAATCTAATGAGCCCATGTACGTTTCTCTTAAAAATGTGCGGACGAAGGAAATGTAGTTGCTGCTCCTTTTATTTATTTACTTGTAACTAATACTGCATCATTTCCAGCTATAGCAGGCGTGAACAAAATGCAAACAAGCAATAGAGGTGAGCAAACTTATCTAAAGATTTAGAATGACTTTTTGTAATAAAATGAACACAAATCATTTAACTAGCCATGTACAGGAGACAATGCATGTACTAAAGCAGAGCTGCACAGATTTAAGACCCTTAAAAGCTCTAGCAAAACACCCTTCTTGTCACTGTTTCTTTTTCTCAAACACTACAGGCTGACCGAGAGCTAGTTTAGATACAATACCTCTAATTATCACATTCAAACTGATCACTTTTTCAAATACATTGATAAACACAGGTACACATGGCGGAGCTTTCAAAACAGCATCTGTTGGACAAAACCCTCATTATACTCTCGGATAGGTCTGATAATAAAGATCAGCATGGCGAACAGCCATTCGGCGCTTCCATGCGCTATGCAAGCTTAATAGCATTATCATATCTTACAGAACACTGTTGTAATTTTCAACACCTGAGAACCAAATTCCATGGGGGTTTAAAGGGACATCTTTGAGCAAAGTTCACTGTAGGATATTGACCCCAAAAAACCCAATCACAACAATCTATAAACACATGTTCGACAGCCTCTGGCTTTCTGCACAAAATACAGTTCACACCCCATGGCAGAAAGATCTCTCTCTGCCATCTATGTTTATCCAGACAGACTCCAAACATGCAATTTAAAAAGAACATTTTTAGCAGGCTGTAAAGGCATTCGTTTTACATGTTAGGATGCATTATTATTTGATAAACATAAAAGGGCCGCCACACTCATACTATCCTTCGTCTTGCAGCCCACCCCTTCTGTAACAAGCCCCCTCATGTTTGCAGAACTCAAAAACACACAAAACAATTAAACAAAAATGTTCTCCAAACAGATAAATATCAAAATATTACTTAATTTTGTTATTGCTAGTAACTATTTAGCTTTAGGGTTAACGATGCATTTATTTAGGTTGTGAATAAAATGAGTTCGAAAGTTAATTGCAAATCTTGGTGGCTAGAAAGAAAGTAAATATTTGTGTATATGTTGCTTTGAGCAAAGTAAATGTTCTCGTTTAGTCACAAAAATGCAGAATACCACATGAACGAACGTCACTTTGACGAAGTATTCAGTTGTACGAACTTTATTAAATCCCCTCACTGAAGCTCTATTGAACACTATGCAAACGCCCTTCATTTTAACAAACTTCAGGTATTGCTCATTTCAGTTCAACGAACATTTTTCGAGGTGCTATCCTGTGTCTTCAACGTCATACTGAGCACTTAAAAAAGCACAGTTCGCACTCTTTGTAGCATATTTTTATGTTAAGAACCACTCTTCATTATCGCGTGATGTGGCCGTTATTTAGCTTTAAAGTGAATTGGCTGTCTAAACTAGCTTGTAACCAGAAGAATCCATAGCTGTCTTTGCACGCTTAATTAGCTGTACAGTCATAGCCAGTCAAAGCCAGATCTTCAGCTCGACTAGGCCCTTTAGCTCCAAGAATTGCAAATGCGTGCATTTTGGTTAACCATGATCTACTTGGAGAAAATGAAAGCAGGCCGTTTTGATAGGCAAGATTCTCAGGAGCTTGCACAGTAATTGAGTTCAAAACCACTGTAGTCCTTTCAAAAGTGCTGCAAAAGGTTACGCATTCTTCACTTGCAAATGAGCGCAGTGACAAATAATTGGGCTCAGATAAGATTTGAACAACCTATATTTCTTGAAGCTAATGGAAACAATCTTCCACGCATTTATTTCAGTCCAATATGAGCTTTCATTTTAACAAACTTTTTCTAAGGTCCCTTGAACTTTGTGCAAGTGAAGCTTCACTGTATGTGTACATATGCTGAGGCAGTCTAAATAAACAGTAACTGAATGTCAGCATGAACATGCACACATATGCACAGTGAAGTCAGTTATATTATGAAGCCATGTTTGTCACTGAGCTATTAAAACACAGGTTTACTCAATTTTGCCTCAACTAGAAATAGTAGGTACTACTGCAATAAAACACCTAAGTATATCTCCTGTTTTAAAGCTCTGAAGAGGCCATGAAAATTTTTATTTAGTGCAGACTATGAGCAAGATTCACCAACAGGTCAGTCTTGCGCTAAAAACACAGCAAGAATGATATAACAACACCGAGCTGGTTTCAAGCTTTGCTTTAATGAAGCCTGTTACACATCCACCCTTTATACTCTCAAAAGAAAACACTAAATGCAAGAGACCATGAACCAGTAAAATTTTTACAGTTATAAAGCAAGCACATGAATGCAAAAAACATCACCATGTAATACCTACCAATTCACTGTCTCCTTTGCAGGAAGGGTGCTTTAGGGCAGGGCACCCACGGCTGATAGATTGAACTGCCTCAACAGATTCATGACGCTGTCTGCCTCATATTTAGGCAGCACTCCCTCGATGACAGATGAAATCTGCTGCAAAAGCAGTGTGACGATACAATTGCATCAGCTGGACTGCGAGAATTATTGTCAAACGAGCTGTAAACGCAGTAAAAGAAAGACTTCATTAAATCCATGCTTCTCAAAATCCATAACATACCATTACTTTCCCTATACTCCTAAATAAAAGCTGTCTCAGAAATTGAATTCCTAGCAGCTCTAGATCACATGCCATAAGTTACCAAAAAACTCGATCCTATCATCTGTTTCAATTCTGACCCTTGTCAGCAATGTCAAACATTAATAAAACGAAGAACTTCCATAGTTGAAATTCACTTTTCAAAATATGCTGTTTCTCTGTGAAGCTTAAAGGTTCTTAGAAATTAAACAAAACAGAAGACTAAGTTTGAAAGCTCGAATCACTTAATTCACAGCCAATTGTTAGCTTGAGCCACATAACTTGCCACGCCTCCGTTAAAAAAAAAAAAAACGTTGGGCCTTGGGACTTCAATAAATAATACAAAAATAAACGTTGGGACTTAAACAATACGTACTGACCTACTGAGGATACAAATGTGTTGGAGTCTGCGAATTGTCATGAATAATATGATGTATCACAATCTGTGCTTACTCAAAAGAAAAGCTTAAAAAACAGTACAATTTTACGCGCAAAAGTCGTTGCTTATGGACTATTCCAATCAACCTCAAATAACCGGCTCCAGCTGCAAATAGCTCAGCAAAGAAACGCTATAAATAAAAAAAAAAATAGGTAGCGAGCGATCGCACACATCTGATGGAAGATAAACATAGCGTCTACATCGTTTTTACGCAGTACAAGGCCTCTCTCAATATTTGAAGCTGACAGTTATGGCTGCGAGCCCAACGGTTGTTTACGTTTGAATAATTGGTATTAACTCCGCAAAAAAAACGCCTTAACTATCTGAACTTTGTTTAAAAATGATCAGAAAGAGGCCGCGGACAATCGAGGATCACATTTTAGAACTTAACTAGGTGATAAACAGGCTAAATGATGAAAAACCTTCCTAGCACATTTGTCGTGCTGTGTGCACCAAATTAAAAAAATGGGTAAACGCGTGTAAGTTAAAAACTGCTCAGTTCAGAAACATAAAATTTTCCGTGAGTATGCGCAAAGGGTTTATAAAAAAGGAATGAAAACGTTTGGCAACTTGCATTGAAGATTTCTGGCAGAAAGAAGTATTTTTTTTCCGTGCTCGACGTCGCCAAAGGCCGCCTCCCCGAGAAGTTATTTTTTTGCAGGTCTTCCGGGCACGACCACGTGACACAATCACGTGACGCATGCCTCTATTTTTGCAGGCATTCTGAGAAGAATCACGTGACACATGGGTGCCGTAGCCAAGCCGTAGTCTCGGCGTCCGCTCACGCGAGTATCGTGGAGTTCGCTTCTTTTTTTTTTACTCGCGCTGCCGCGCTGCTCAGACGAAAGGCGGGAAGCGTGGAATGCCGAGCGAGCCCCGGTTCTGTGTGTTCGCAATCTTTTGCTTTCGTTCTTTTTTTTTTCCGGTGGTTTTGTGGGGTGGCTGGTATTCGAGGCGACGCAGAGACTCGGAGTGGCGAGCCCGCTTCTTCACAGCGCGCTGCATGGATCGTGTGTTTGCTTTCCTCATTGTAAACAAAACTTGAGTTCTGACCCTATGCGGGGCCACACATATTGATTACCTGCGCATAAGTTATTTGCACACACGCCCGCTCACACACATGCAGATTTGCAGTGGCGGAAAAGATATAGCTCTCAAGACTGAAAGCATTATTCATTTATGCTAAATAAACACGAAAAACTGATTGCTGATTTAGTTACTTTTACTCAGAGACAGCTTCGTGAATATTTGGTGAAACTTTGAAGCCATCCTTTTCGCTGTATTGATGACATCACTGCGGTAATACCATAAAATTGCGCTGTTATTCGGTAAACACATATCTATTTTCCTTTTTTTTTACTTTTGATGCTGTTCATCTCTGTAATGCCTGCAATGTTTATGCCTGTAATGTGTTCCATCTAAACTCTCAAGCAGTGTGCAACTCTTTTCTCGCTGAGGAGCCCCCCCCCCCCTCCCCCGTCCTCGGATTTGAAAATAAGATTGATTGATTGAAGGTCGCGTAAATGTTAACGTAGCAGTCAAATCGCCAGCGCTACCTAGCTGCCGATCAGGCTAAAGCAGTCCATACCAAACTTTAAAAAAATAAACGAAATGAACAAAGCGTGCAACCTGCTGTGTGATTTGCCGAGGACAGCTCCAAGCCGTCACAGGTTTGATACCATGCTGTCTACGTTGGCAAGCCTGCCCGCTTCTCCTTTCACACCTTCCGCACTTCAAGGGGGGGGGGGGGTGAAGAATGCGTGCGTGCGTGCTGCTGTGTGCTTTGCTCGCAGGACGGCTAGACGCTCCCCCTCCTCCAGCTGGAAGGCGCGCGCTCCGATGGTCAAGCGCCTCCTTGCATCCTCCCCGCGCATTTGATTTGAGACACCTTGCAACCACCCTCTCGAGAGGGTGGCTGCAGCTAGAACTAGCATAACGTTCTTAATGGATCACAACACACGGAAGGATGAATATGTTCAGCTACAGCTGGTTCATATTCCGTGGTTCTGCATGTTAACTGCTGTTAATTGTGAAGGGCGCTTAATTTATGCACAGAGCAAGGTCAGTGCTGCGGACCGCAGGTTGCGCGGTGATATAGTTCACCAGGCTGAATGAGCGCGATGCGAAGGCAGAGAGCGAATATGCGTGTTTCTGCGGGCATCCCGTTATGTGTGCTAGTTAAAACACCTCAATAAACTAAAAGTAGCGCCATCTCCTCTCTCCTCCTCCGGCGGCGCCGCTTCTCCTCTCGCATTTCGACCCTGGCTCCACCTACGGGGTGCGCGACTAGCGCGCGCTCTCCGGAGAAGGCGCCCTTCACAGCCGTCTCGATCAGCGCCGCGCGCGCGCCGATAGAGGCGGCCGTGCGCCGGGTCTCACCAGAGCCTTGCATTTTGTCGCAATGTGTTCAGGTTAAAATATTACTCACTGCTGAAACATAATTACCGAATGTTGACAGGGATTTCCCGCCAGAATAGTTTCAGCTGTGAGTGTCATACACCCCACATACGCGATTTCGGCGTTGGTTCAACTCGCTATCATCTCCGTGTGTCCGTAGTTCGCCACCTTTGGCCACTCAGCGGCATGCTTTATAAAATTTGTAACTAGGCGGCGGACAGGAACAATTTTGGAACAGTCTGTGTATGGTTTCTTCGCAGCGTTGACTGGATTGCGAGCTGCCGGTAAACTTGAGAAGTGTGGCAGCAGCTGTCTTCCATGTATTTTCAACTTCAGCTGCAGATCAAATTAACTATAGGCGGCGGAAGCTGCAGTCTGTGTGGAGTCTTTGCAGCTTTGATTGACTTGTGAGCTACCGGTAAACTTGGTGAGGGAGGTAGCAGTTTTTTTTTTTATATTTGGCGTTGAGACGGTGCCGTGTTCAGCTGCCATGGTGTGTCACCATACGTACACGATTTTGGAGTCGATTTAACTCGCCTTCACCTCCTTGAGTCCGTCAGCCGTTGACAAAAGTGCGCAACATGCTTGAAAAAAAAATTAACTAGGCTGCGGAAGCTGCAGTCTGTGTGGTTTCTTTGCAAGTTGGACTGAATAGTAAGCTACCGTGAAACTTGAGAAGCGTGGTAGTAGTTTTTTTTATATTTTGCGCTGAAACGGTTCCGTTTTCAACTGTCAGTGGGTGACACCATTTGTACGCGATGTCTGCGTTGGTTGAACTCGCCTTCACCACCGTGCTTCTATCAGCCGCCAGCCAAAGAGCGCAACATGCTTGAAAAAAAAATTAAATAGCCAGCGGGAACGATTTAGTAGCAGTCCGCGTGGCAGCAAAACACACGGCGATATGTGCCGCGCGCGCGCCGCCCGCCCCGCTGGAAAGGAGGAAGCTGCACGCCCAGCAAAAAAAAAAAGCGCGCGCGCGCACGTGACGGCGCTCGGCCAATGAGAGGGTCGAACGACGAAGGAGAGCGCAGGAGAGGAGGCGGGCGGCAAACTTCACATGTTGGCGCTACTTTTAGTTTATTGAGGGGTTTGTGTGTGCTATGTGTGCTAGTTCGCCCGCACCGCCCCCTTCTCTGCGCCTTCCCTCTTCCGCTCTCTTCTCTTACCATTAGCGCGCTTCCCTTCTCTACCTTTGTCCTTAGCACGCACCTCACCCAGACACCACCTCCAGCAAAAACAAAACAAACAAAAGTAGAACCTGTAGAGCACTCGCTCGGTTGACGCACATGCCCAAAGGCCGCTGTGTGATCTCGGATAACCTCCGCGAGCGAAACATACGATGCGCGCAGTCGGCACATGGGATTGCGTATACGACGCCTGGGAACTTTTCCTTTCTGAGTGGGTCCAATTCTCCCCTGAGCTTGTGGGCTGGCACATGCGCAGTCTGCACGTCGTAGCGACGCAGTATACGGGCCAGCGTTTCACTAACGCCTGGGACATACGGCCGACAGCCGACTGCGCAGCTGTCTACATTGGCGAGTCAGGGGATTTTGAAAGATTGCGCGATCATCAAAACGACGAGAGGAAACAGCGGGTGGCTTCGAACGCGCTGGCCGAACATTCGGTATCTGCCAAACACAACATTGACTGGGCACAGGCACGTGTGATAGCGAAAGAAAGGAACAGAGCATCACGGCTCTACCTTGAGTCGCTGATCATTCAGATTACAGCAAATACGATAAACCGTAATCATGGTAATCTGCCCCCTGTGTACGCAAGAAGTCTGGGTTCTGTGATGCGCCGTATTTAAGGCAACGGTTTCCCGCTTCGCCTCATTGTGAACAAGGCTCCCGTGTGGGAGCCGAAACGTCATTCCATCTTTCTTCTTTTGGTCGGTTTCGTTTATTTTCCGTAAAGTGCATGTAATATATAGCACATAATGCGTTTCTGAACTTTTGCACTCCTTGTGCTAAGTATGAACCAGCCGAGCCCTAGGTCATCGCAATGTTTCCTGAAGTGTTTACATTTACGTTTTAGTTACAAGGAAAAAGTTTTCTCGCTGCCCTATGTGGCAGTTCTGAAACTTCATCGCACATTATTTATTGAAAGTGTACACTGGAGCTTTGAGTTGAGTGACAATTACGTGTGCAACAGCAGAAGCTCCAAAAAATGTCAACACTGAAGCATGGCATGTTAAAACATTTTCCACGCATAGCACATTGTATGCGTAGACATCCAGAACATCAGTGGTGAGCCTCAAGAGGCAGCAGAAAGCTCGTGTTCAAGAAGTTGTAATCGGTATAGCGGCAGGCAGTCTGAGCACTTTGAAATGCTAAAGGTCCGAATACTAAAAATATGTTGACTAACTTGAAATGCAAGAATAACAATTTGGATTTATTGAGAATGTCTACCATAAATAAGAATGTCTATTGACAGTGCCACATGGTTAATGCATGAAATGTTAGCATCTGTAGTTAGAGGCATTACATTTATACAACATGAACATTTAAACACAGCAGTATTTTCTCCCAACCAACGTGGTAAATCTAATCTCAGAAGCATTAAAATTATTACATCATTTCAAACTTGGCTAGCAAATTACAGCATTTTTTTAAAGCACTGTTAAACTGCATTACCCACCTTCAGAAGCCTGTTGGATAAGACAATACAACAAATATTTTTGTTGAAGCAGTCTCAGATTTATATATTCCAGAAATTAAGAACATGTTAGGTACTAGCATGCATGATCAGGTTGAGAGACCCCTTTCCAGCACATGCTGAACCCCACCAAGCTGCCTGCAAGAGCCATCTGATAAAGCACTGTTGGTCCACTGCAGCAGAGCGCTTAGTTAAATGGCACACTGCACCAATCTTAACATTACCAGTGCTTTATCAGGTGATTCTTGTATGCAATACGACGTGGTAAGTATGTGGTGGCAGGGGTCTCTTACCAGTGCTTTTGATTGTACTTACAGTGCAAATAATCCTTTCACAGGAAAGAATTCACAGTTGCGATGACAACCTGCGTATTATTTCTATTTGAATTATAAATCACTAATACATATTACAAGTTAGACTATAAGCCATTTTAGAAACAAAGAAAATTCGCTAATAACATCGGTTTCAAGTAGGCTTCTTGAATATTCAAGTAACAAAGAGAAAACTTACAAATGGTACAAACAATATCCAGAGCTCCAGACTGGTTCCCAATGTTTGGCAAGGGTTGCAGAATGCATACTGCCTGTACATCTACAAGAGAAATAAGAAACATAACAATGGTGTACCTCCTTGTAAAAACAAAGAGACAGCTGAGTTTCGAGGCGATAATTTAATTTCTAATTGAGGAATGCAAATAAACAAAATTGAAAACATGTAGAGGCATACAAACTTAAAGCCAAACATCTTACAGCAGAAAATAGCAAAGGTTGTGAAGATTTTATTTAGGTATCACCTAATGCTCTACTAGTAGTTGAACAGATTCGAAAAGGCTGCACCATTACAATAGAGAAGAACAATAGGTAATTTAAATTTAGCTAATGCAAAAACAGTTACATATGAATAAATGCACAGGCTAGTTATGGTTTTATTATTATTTCTGATGCTTAGCCATGTTTTTAGTTTATTTAAAAGGCAATGCAAAATGGCAAAAAATGTAGGCTATCAGCAAAAAACTGCCAACTAGATAACACATGCAGTAAATAGAAGGAAACAGCTTAACACTTACGCTTCTTTTTCCTTTCACTTATTCCCTCAGAACACACTTCGAGCACCCGGGCAATGTCCTTTTTTCTTTCACGAATGGTGTCCTTCAAAACCAAGCCGTCTTGTTAAGGCCAATTTCAACTGCCTCTTTGCCGTCCTTCTTGATCAGCATGTTGAAGTCATGTAAGAACTGCAAGTTTGTGTGGATGGTAGTCATGAAGAATTCATTTTACTCAATGTTTTAAGTAACTGAAGTTTAAAAATCACTGTACAAAAGGAAAGGCAATTGATGCCTTTGTATATATCTGAAAACAAACTAACATTAGCAAACAGCAAATAGAAATATTTACTAAGGTTAGAAAACTGCAGAAACCATCAGTATTTTGCCACTCATCACCAGACTGCAAGCAATATTAAGGAAGGTCTAATATAAAAAATAAAAAAAATATGATCCTCCTCCCCTCAACTCGGCACACAGCCGAATGGTAATAAAATATCTAATATATCTCTAAACTAAGGGTCCACGCTCAGCTTTAAAAGATCGGCTTCAATTATTAGAGATAATTTCGACAGACATGAATCGTTAGCATATGAAAGTGAAAATTTTTTTTCTGTGCCCTTTAAGTCAATACCCTGCTTACAACACATACATAACAGATAGCACTAGGATGGCTTTTGTGCAAGAAATGCAAAGAGGAATAACCATTTCCCTTCATGAAGTACAACAAAATATCAAACTAATATTTCCAAAGTGGCTATATGTCAGTAGCACAGGCATTCAGTTGCATCTACATTCTCTATTTGTAGATTATGAAAAAACTGAACAAGGGTTGTAAGGAGCCTCAGTTCGCAAGCCGAGCCAACATATTGAAAAGGGGTCTCTGGACAGCGCGATCATGAATGGTGGGGTTTAAATTCCCTTTTGCTTGCGAAGAAGAAAAGGCAGGTGGAGGAGAAGGGAACAGGGAAAGGAGTGAAATGATGTTTCATACGCTATAAATGTCTATGAACTTGGAACCAGTGATTCCTTGACCGGAAAAAAATAAAAGGAAGCAGCAGCAGAAAATGTGCAATGCAGGGTGGATGATGAGTGAGCACCCAAAGCAGGTTTCATGCTGATGCACAGTACTTGAAAGGGGACAGGCAATCCAAAAAATACTGTTAAGCAACACTGCTACAATGGAATAGTTATCAAGATCTGTTCAGAAGCAGGAGAAAAGGACAGAGAAACAGAATAACAATAACACAGTGAACCATAACTGCCAAGTAGGACATTATCTGAAGAAAAGGATTCAAGGGGGAACTAAAATAAGTAAGAAGTGATAAGATGTAAAGATGCTTGGAAAAACACATGCAGCTTATGTTATTTCTGAGGTGGAGGGAGGGGGGAGTATGCATGTGCTGTGAACTGTACAATTCACGCTATATGGGATTTTTCCCGGACTAGTTATGGTGCAGAGGGAATATGCTTAAGAGATTCGAATGTTTCTTTTGAGCTATTTATTCCATTTGGTTCCAATGTTCTAAATTCATGGATTATATGCCTCCCTATATTTTCTGTCCCTTAAAGATTTAAAGCCTGACTGGAGAATCAATTTAATTTCATCAAACTTATGGCAGCGAATTAATTACCTAGATTTATTACAAATTCTTTAAGCCATCAAACAAACACTGAAGTCGATTTTACCTGCTGCCCGAGATTCACAAGGTTTCCACAGAGGCATTGTTTACTAGAGACACCCCGGGAAGGCACACTGTTTCTAACAATAATACGGCCACAGAATACCTGTCGGTATACCCAAATAAAAACGCAGTAGAACTTCTACCAGCTTTCTTCATTTGTGCAGGACAAACCTCACATCCTCCAAATAATTGAGCTTATTATTAACACGTCCAACCTTTCATATGTATGTATACTTAACACGCTGTCATGGCACTCTCTACACTTTCTATCTTATTTCTATTGAAAGTATTGATGCCCTTTCTCAAATATTATTCAACATCGCCCAACCTCATGAGTCGGAAGTTTGTCTATTGCACCTTAAACAAGTGCCGGGTTTAAATTATTTCAAGTTTGATTGATGTTACTACCTGCAGATATTTAGAACCTGCATGAGCCCTCCATTGACACAGACGTATGCGAATATATTCACGGGAGTTCTGAAATCTAAAACACTAAATTAATTTCCGAAAAACCCACCAATATACCTTTGCTAGATTGACTAAATCTTCATGTATGGCAGTACGAATTAGAATCATTCCAATCGCTTCCTCTCATCAAATAATCAAAACAGAAGCATTACATTTACTTGTTAGTCTTCGCAATTAAGTCAATTTTCCCAATACCATGGTATCTGCGAAATATGCAACACTTAAAACTTCCTTGTGCATGGTTGTGAGAGACCTAGATACTGAAAAAGGGGATATTAGCCGAGCTTGTTTGGCGGGGCTTTCACTGTGGATCACATGATATTTAGGGAAAGTTTCATGCTTCGCTGAAAAGAACTAGGCTGATACATTGGTCCGCCTTTTCCTGGAAAGGCGATCAGTTTGTTTGTAGGAAGAAGCCATAAATAGTGTATGATGTTCGGTCACGGCGCCAGCCACCCACCATGGAGCCCAACGAGAGGACGGGGCAGGAATTGGCAGGCCAGTCCTGTCCACGTCAGCTGTATGCCGTAACTATAACCTAATATGGCGTAACTCAGGGTAGTCAGCCACACAAGGTTAACTCTCTCCGCCTGCAAGTAAGGAAAAACCAAGAAGAGAGTAGAGCACAGGAGAGTTGTCGGACAGAAGATAGGAACGTGAAAGATGAAGGGGAGGATAGGAAAAGGCGACTGCCGGTTTCCCCAGGGTGGGTCAGCCCGGAGGCGCCGTCTATGGGAAGCGTGGGCCAAAGTGGTGTGTTGCCTCCGCCGAGGGGCCTTAAAGTTCCAAACACTCGACATCGGCTCAACCACCAGGATCCCCTTTTCCCCAGACACGACGGTGCCACGCATGGCTAAGCGTGGGTACTCGGGGTCTGTGGTGTCGCACAAAACACACAAACACCTGCTTTAACAGGTGCCCCCTGAGGGGTATCCGACTGTATAAATAAATTTCGTGGCGGTATTAAAATATCATCATCATCATCAGCCTGATTATACCCACTGCAGGGCGAAGGCCTCTCCCATATTTCTCCACTTAACCCGGTTCTGTGCTAGCTGCATCCACTTGACCCCTGCGAACTTCTTAATCTCATCCGCCCACCTAACTTTCTGCCGCCCCCTGCTACGCTTTCCTTCCCTTATTAAAATATCGGCCAAGGAAAATCCGTCATATAGTATTATCAATCGAAATGGCGAATGCGATAAAGAAACCACGCATGTCCTTCAAGCAAGAAGAGATGCTGCTGGAGCAGCAGCCGGCGTTGGCGCGCGCAGCTTCCGAGCTCACGCACAGTTTGACGGCGACTCACCGACGCGAGCTATGGGAGTTGATCGCCACTGAGCTGAACGAGTGTCAGGTTAAGACACCGGACCTGTGGCGACCCACCTGACACGTGCTGGCGAGCCGGCGACGAGCTGAGGCGGCATGGCTCCGTCAAGCATGCGGGTGAGCCTGTCAACATCGCTCTGTGTGTGTGTGCCGCTTGAACTTTCCTTTGCGTATTCTATTGCAGTGGTACTGGTGGCGGCGAGCTACCGGGCCTAGGCGGCCGTGTGCTGTCGCTGGTCGGCGTCGTCAGTGCGACAGGCACTGGACAAACCATGTTCCGGAAGCAGGTGCGCGAACTCCCAGTCAAAAACAAAAAGTCAATGGGTCCATTTTGGGACAACCAGCCAGATTAAATTGGTTCTGCGAATTCCAAATGGTTTGTTCAATGGATCCTGTCCAATCCAACTGGTTTTTTCTCTCCCAATTGGGAACCCCGATGGATTTCTTCAATCCCACTTGGGATCCCCAGTTGGTTTCTTCACTCCCAATTGGGAGTCGCGAAAGTAACTGTCGTCCCATTGGTTCTAACTGGTCCAAAGAAAACATTCCTAGTTGGGAAGGTCAAGTCAGTAATATCCTATGCACATATATACACATCTGTATAAAGAGGTGTCAGGCATAATTAAATAAGTTTACTCTGCACAACAGAGATGTGTCACTGCTGTACTTGATAAGCTCAGTGCCTTTTTTCACAATTGAAAAGTGTACTGCTTGCTGATACTTGAGTCATACGCTGTAAACACCCACGGAATGAACTTCATGTTAACGCCTGCGGCGACATGCTTTCTTGCAGAAGCAGCCTCGCCCACCACCTCGTGTGTCGGTAGGCAGCCAGCCAGGAACGAGCGGCCTGCCTGCGGAGACAAGTTCGTGCGGCGGTAGGTGGATTGTTTAACCATTTGATGTTTGACGTATACTTGGGAACTTGTGTGCATTGTTGACCTCTACCTAGTGTAGTGTTTTTGCACCCTCTTCTGCTTGTGGACTGTGTAAACAAATAGCAATATCACTCATACATAGTAACACTTCAGAATAGTCTTGATGTGCATTTTTATGAGTATTACAATTATTTATTTACAGTCTATTACAGTGTGGGTTTGCTCCTGCACCAAGTTTACGTTCGTTTGTGTGTATATAGTTCAGTTCTAATACACGCTGGCACGAGCTAGTCTCCACCAATACCCTGTTGGGCGTCTTCTTTATGTTCAGTTTTTTTTGTATTATTACGGCAAAAGTAACCTGAAGTTCTGCATGTGCTCCTAAATTTTTGTTGGTGTCTTCTGTCTGTATTATTCCTCAGTACAGACTAGGCATTCTCTTTATCATGAAACAGTATGTACTTTAATGGAAGTATTCACTAAACACCTGTCTCGCTACTGATTACTTTAATGAAAACGACAGATGCGAGGAACTGCTGCTCTCTTTGAAGGAGCTCCTCGAGCCCCACTCAGAGCTGACTTCTCCAGATGATGAGATAGGAGCGGAGGTAGAGGAGGGAGACGAGGCGGAAGAAGCAGCTCAAGCTGCAGAGTTTGAGTTTAATGCTAATATAGAGGCTCCATGGTTCATGGTTTTCAAGATGCTTGGAAATAACATTTGCAAGAACATCGATACTGAAGCAATCATTTCACATTGGTCACAAAAGTTCTATTCATGTTTGCCATCCTGGCATGTCTTTTGAATTATTTTTAGATCTTGCTACAAGGCAGTGATGTCTCCTTATTATTTGCTTAAAGTCCTACATTTCATATACTGCAAGAATTTTTCCATTGTCATATCACTATGAGTCTTTTTATGAGGTAATGCGCCTGTGAATATTAACAATCCTTACATCAATAAGTCCTATAAAAATTTCACCACTTTCTTGCACAGCGTAATGCATCGTAGAATGAGTCTACGTTCAGCCTGTTTTGCTTTCATAGGTGCCTGGCCCTTCACTCCGTCTACCTGGTGCCCCCGCTGGGTCTCGTCCGCTGTCTCAGCCGAGCAGGCAGCTGGGCGAGGTGCAGGAACTGCTGCTGGAGACGCGGCTCTTACGCGTGGCTCAAGAGACGCAGAACCAGCAGCAGGCGGCGTTTCATGTACAGGTCCAAGAGGTAAGTCTGGACTGAGCCTACCAAATTTCACCTGTCATAAGCTGCTCGCTGGATGCAGTGTAACACAACTGCGTTCTCCGTTCCACACCATAGCTTATATCCTTATGATTGTTTCTTGTGGAACGTGATGTAGTGTATCTCAATATTGTCACGTAGTGGTGACGAGGTCGACGACACAAATGAAGGGGTCGATGCTTGCACTAAAGAAACTGTTTATTTGGGCTGACTTGCGCCCGCAAAAAGAACTAAGCAACTCGGCGGCGGCGATAGCAACGAACGCACTCGTCGGTCGTCGAACAAAGAATGCCCGTCACACTCGGCAACGCTCAATTTAAAGACTGCACAGAACAATCTAGATAACATCGCAAACAGCTACCAGCACGGGCTGGAACATTGTGGAAAGACACCCGAGTGGCCGGAACCTTCGAGACAGATCTCGGTGCGTCTTGCGCTACAACAAAACTGATAAAGGTGTGACTCGCGACATCGAGCAGTAACAAACAAAGATTACGGAACTGATACGCGGTCCAGAATCAGAGTGATAAGCCTGTATGCCGGCGGCTGTTAAAAAACAACAAATACTGTTTTGAAGGTTTCGCGGCATTACTCCCCCCTTAAAAAGACATCGCCTCGATGTTCCAAAACAAAGAAACTTAAACATAAACACTGTAAAATTTAAACACCACAGATTCTTTAACGCGCGTAATATGGCTTCAGTCGTACAACATGTACAATTTCTGGGCGTGCGCGTCGCCGTTGTGATGCTGATGTTCCGTCGGGAATGACTTCATAGTCCAGTGGTCCGACGCGGCGAAGGATTTTGTATGGCCCAAAGTATCGACGCAACAACTTTTCACTCAATCCGCGACGGCGAATTGGTGTCCAAACCCACACTTGGTCTCCTGGATTGTACTCTGCGTGGCGTCGTCGTAAATTGTATCGTCGGCTGTCGGTGCGCTGTTGGTCTTTAATACGCAGCCGTGCGAGTCGTCGGGCTTCCTCTGCACGCTGCAGGTAGGCGGCGACGTCAAGGTTGTCTTCGCTGGTTACGTGCGGCAGCATTGCGTCGAGCGTCGTCGTGGGCTCCCTGCCGTACACAAGCTTAAACGGGGTCGCTCTGGTCGTTTCCTGGACTGCCGTGTTATACGCGAAGATCAAGTACGGCAAGATGGCGTCCCAGGTCTTGTGTTCAGCTTCGACGTACATAGCGATCATGTCCGCGATCGTTTTGTTCAGGCGCTCCGTGAGGCCATTGGTCTGGGGATGGTACGCAGTTGTTCGTCGATGGCTTGTGTGACTGTATTCCAGGATGGCTTGCGTCAACTCTGCCGTAAACGCCGTTCCCCTGTCCGTGATGAGCACTTCTGGGGCGCCGTGTCGCAAGAGAATTTGTTCGACAAAAAATTTGGCGACTTCTGCCGCGGTACCATTTGGTAGTGCTCTTGCTTCGGCGTAACGGGTAAGGTAGTCAGTGGCCACGATGATCCACTTGTTACCCATAGACGAAGATGGAAAGGGGCCGAGGAGATCCATCCCAATTTGCTGAAAGGGCAGGATTGGGGGCGGAATCGGGTTTAGTAGTCCTGCTGGTCTGGTCGGTGGCGTCTTGCGTCGTTGGCACTCACGACACGTCTTCACGTAGTGGGCAACTTCGGCAGGCAGTCGCGGCCAGTAATACTTCTCTTGGATTCGACGCAACGTGCGCGCAAATCCGAGGTGGCCTGCTGTGGGCTCATCGTGCAACGCCTGCAGAATTTCTTGCCGAAGGGTTTTAGGCACTACGAGAAGCTGCGCGGTCTTGTTGGGTGCGAAGTTCTTCTTCACGAGGAGGCCATTGCTTAACGTGAAGGATGATAAATGTCGCCTGAACACACCAGGAGGGGAAGCGGTCTTTCCTTCCAAGTAATCGGCTAGCGCTTTCAGCTCAGGGTCTGATCGCTGTTGTTCTGCGAAACTGCTGGCGCTTAGAGGTCCCAAAAAGGCGTCGTCGTCATCGTCCTTCGGGGGAGCATCGACGGGAGCGCGGGATAAGCAGTCTGCGTCGGAATGCTTTCGGCCCGACTTATAGACTACAGTCATGTCAAATTCTTGAAGTCGTAGGCTCCATCTGGCAAGGCGGCCGGAAGGATCTTTCAAATTGGCCAGCCAGCAGAGCGCGTGATGGTCGCTTACCACCTTGAATGGTCGGCCGTATAGGTATGGACGAAACTTAGTAGTGGCCCAGATGATTGCAAGGCACTCCTTCTCGGTCGTCGAGTAATTGACTTCGGCTTTTGTGAGTGACCTGCTAGCGTAGGCGATTACTTTCTCCTGTCCGGCACTCCCCTGGACGAGAACGGCTCCTAGGCCCACACTGTTCGCGTCGGTGTGAATTTCGGTCTCGGCGTTTTCATCAAAGTGGCCAAGTACGGGAGGGCATTGCAGGCGGCGCTTGAGTTTGTCGAAGGCTTCTCCTTGCGGCGCTTCCCATTTAAAAGGTACGTCAGCCTTTGTAAGCTGCGTCAACGGTTCGGCGATCCGCGAAAAGTTTCTGACAAATCGTCGATAATAAGCGCACCGCCCAAGGAATCGGCGCACAGCTTTCTTGTCGGCAGGCGGTGGGAATTGTGCGATTGCAGCTGTTTTCTCCGGGTCTGGGCGAATACCGTCCTTGCTAACGATGTGACCTAGGAACCGGAGTTCTTCGTAGGCGAAGTGACACTTCTCTGCTTTTAGCGTTAGTCCCAGGACTTGATGGCTTCCAACACTGTCTGTAGTCGTTTTAGGTGGTCTTCAAAGTTTGACGAGAAGACAACAACGTCGTCCAAATATACCAAACAAATTTGCCACTTCAACCCTGCCAGGACTGTGTCCATTACTCGTTGAAACGTGGCTGGTGCGGAGCAGAGGCCAAATGGCATCACCTTGAACTCATAAAGGCCGTCCGGTGTGATGAATGCGGTCTTCTCGCGATCTCTTTCGTCGACCTCAATTTGCCAATATCCGCTCTTTAGGTCCATCGATGAGAAGTACCTTGCATTGCAGAGACGGTCGAGAGTGTCATCGATGCGGGGAAGCGGGTAGACATCCTTCTTCGTTATGCTATTCAAGCGGCGGTAATCAACGCAGAAGCGAAGTGTGCTGTCTGTCTTCTTGACCAAAACGACTGGTGCCGCCCAGGGGCTGTTCGATGGCTGGATTACGTCATCACGCAGCATTTCCTCAACTTGATCGCGAATGGCCTGCCGTTCTCGCGGCGATACACGATAAGGGCTTTGGCGCAGAGGTCGGTCGTGTTCGTCCGTTATAATGCGGTGCTTGGCCAGTGGTGTTTGTCGTACCTTCGATGATGACGAGAAACACTCCCTGTAGTTTCGAAGAAGACTGCGAATCTGGTTTTTCCTGCTGTGGGTCAATACTGGATTGATGTCAAATGTGGGCTGACGGAGTTGGTCCGATGCGTCTTCCAGTGGTTGGTCGTGGAGGGCGAATACGTCTTTGAGGTTCGCTAATTCGTCGAGAAAAGCGATGGTCGTGCCCTTGTTTAGATGCCGGTATTCTTCAGTGAAGTTCGTTAGCAGCACCTGAGCTTGTCCTTTCCGGAATTTCGCGATGCCTCTTCCGATGCCGATACCTCGTTCCAAGAGCAATTGGATACTTCCTTCGACGATGCCTTCAGCGGTTTCAATGTCTGTGCTACCTACGCTGACGGCGACGCTTGATCGGGGCGGCACGGTCAATTCTCCGTCGAGGACGTTTAGAGCGACGTGTTGCGTCGAAGTCGTCGTAGCAGGTATGGCTCTGTCTGCAGAGAGCTTGATGAGCTTGGATCGGAGGTCGATGATAGCCCTATTTTCATTTAGGAAGTCCATGCCTAAAATCACGTCGCGGGAGCACTGCTGCAAGACCACAAAGCTGGTGGGGTAAGTACGCCCATTTACGGTTATTCTTGCAGTACACCGTCCCGATGGAGTAATCAGGTTGCCACCTGCGGTGCGAATCAGCGGGCCATCCCAAGCGGTTGTAACTTTCCTGAGATGGGAGGCTAACGGTCCACTGATGACTGAATAGTCAGCTCCGGTGTCTACAAGGGCAGTGACTCTGCGACCGTCGATATCAACTTCAAGGTCACTTGTTCGCGTCCTCGCATTGCACGTGGGCCTTAGTGTCCGATCTCGGCTCCGTCGTTTCTTCAGGTCATGGCCGGGGCATACCGTTGTTACTTCGCTGGGCGGCGGTGTCTGCTTGCAGTCTGCTCGTGTTGTCGTCGATGACGTCGTGTGGAGCGGCAGTGAAATGGCTGCGTCGTCGTTAGTGGTCGTCGGCGGCGGAGGATCTTCGTCTTTTCGCCGTTGAGCAACCTCACCTCCAAAGGTTGCTGCCTTTAGTTTCCCCTGCGCGGGCTTGGGGACCTTCCGCGCATACTCTCATCATAGTTACGGCCTGGCGACGCAAAGCGGGCCCTGTACGGCGATGGAGATCTGAACCGACGGCTTGGTGGCGCAATCTCACCGCTACGCAGGTAGTTGTCAATTTCTTGTGGTCGTTCACCTGGGCGTGGTCGTGGAGCGTCGACTAAAAATCCGCGGAGACCGATTCGTCGGTACGGGAAGTGGCGCAGAACGTGGCCGGCCTCACCGCAGTGGAAGCATAATGGCCGGTTTTTTGCACTCCTCCAGGCGTCGCACTTCCTGGGGTTTGGGGGTCGTTGGTAGGCTTGGCGGGCGGGGGCCAAGGGGCGGTTTTCAGGAACAGGACGGTAGCGGCGAGGGCTGGGAAAGTCATCACGTCGGGGCGGAGGGCGACGTAATGCACCAGCGTAGTTCATCGCTGTTGCTTCTTGTGCTGGAACAGTCGCAGCCGTCGCTTGAGGAACGCCCAGCGCCTGCTGGACTTCTTCCCGGACGACGTCCGCGAGCGTCGCCACCTGCGGTTGTTGCGATGATGGCATGAGTCGGCGGAGCTCCTCTCGCACGATCTCCCGGATGAGGTCCCAAAGGTTCTCTCCCCTTGTAGATGCGCTGGGGTAGTGAATTGAGTAGTCTGCCTGGAGTGGTCGCTCGTAGTGGCGCATCCGGGTGTACAACGTCTTCTCGATGGCAGACGCTTCCGTTTCAAATTCCGCCACTGTTTTTGGCGGATTTCGGACAAGATTTGCAGAAAGCGATTCTTTGACGCCTCGCATTAAAAATTTTACTCTCTCACCTTCAGTCATGTCAGGGTCAGCGCGGCGAAAGAGGCGCTTCATCTCTTCAACGTACGCCAGCACAGGCTCGTTAGGAAGTTGAAGTCTTGACTGAAGGAGGTCCTGGGCTCTTTCTTTTCGGACGACGCTTGAAAAGGCAGTTAAAAACGCTTCCTTGAAAATGTCCCAATCCTTCATAGCTGCCTCATGATTTTCGAACCAAACTCGGGCATGTCCTTGAGGAACGAAGTAGACTTGCCTGAGTTTCGTGGCGTCGTTCCAGCCATTGAATTCTGCCACACGGTCGAAAAGGTCCACCCAGTCTTCTGCATCTTCATCCGGTCGTCCATGGAAGCAGGGGGGCTGACGGGGTTGAACGAAAACAACCGGTGCTGTAGGCTGGGCCATTGTGAGCGTCGATGTCTTCCGAGATCGAGTGGGGTCAGGCAGCAGACCGTGTTCGGGTTGTAGGCCTTGAAGTCGGCGGCTGGCTCGGTGACCTGTAGGATGGTCTTCCAGGGCGACAGGAACACGGCTTGGATCTTCGCTTGAAGGATCAAAGGCAGCACCTCCACCAGATGTCACGTAGTGGTGACGAGGTCGACGACACAAATGAAGGGGTCGATGCTTGCACTAAAGAAACTGTTTATTTGGGCTGACTTGCGCCCGCAAAAAGAACTAAGCAACTCGGCGGCGGCGATAGCAACGAACGCACTCGTCGGTCGTCGAACAAAGAATGCCCGTCACACTCGGCAACGCTCAATTTAAAGACTGCACAGAACAATCTAGATAACGTCGCAAACAGCTACCAGCACGGGCTGGAACATTGTGGAAAGACACCCGAGTGGCCGGAACCTTCGAGACAGATCTCGGTGCGTCTTGCGCTACAACAAAACTGATAAAGGTGTGACTCGCGACATCGAGCAGTAACAAACAAAGATTACGGAACTGATACGCGGTCCAGAATCAGAGTGATAAGCCTGTATGCCGGCGGCTGTTAAAAAACAACAAATACTGTTTTGAAGGTTTCGCGGCAATATTAATGCCTGTGGAATGTGAATGTGAAGTGAGTCCTGCAAAAAGCACCCTTTACATGCAGAACGAAGCTGTTGCAGCTGCTGACCGGGGGCGCCTGCTCGCTGCAGTGCAGGGGATCAGCTCTGACATGCAGGACGCCGGGGCCGCCATTCGGGACGTCGGAGCTGCAGTGCGGGAATGGAGAGCGGATGTCATACTCCAGAACTAATTACTTAATTCAGCTTATGGCGTTCGTCCTCCTGCTCCTGCGCAACCAGCCGCAGCCACCACGCTAATTTTTTTTTTTTTTATTAATATATTAAGGTGTAAAGTTTGCATATTTTTTTTTTCCTTTTGGAGTGAACACAAGGTGGAGTGTGATTTTTTTAGTTGGAGTGTTTTCCCTCGGTTTAACGTGAAGTTTTTCAGTTCGGTTTGGTTTGTGGGGTTTATTGTCTCAAAGCCATTTGTGAAATAAGAAACGCCGTAGTGGAGGGCTTTAGAGTAATTTCGACCACCTGGGGTTCTTTAACGTGCACTGACATCAGACAGCACACTGCAGTCTTGTTGTTCACCTCCATCGAGAAGGGCATTCGATCCCACATGCTTTGCTGCAGCCGACAAGCTCCGTCAGCACTGCACTACCACGCAGGAAGTTTTGTTCTTGCTTTCTCCTGCAAAAGCATGCACATACGTAGACTTTATATTGTGTCTTGTTTCGACACAGAGCGTGTATACAGTTCTTTTCCCCTCTGTGGAGTGCACAAGGTGTGCAGTCTTTTTTACCCTTATGCGAGATGCAGAATGTTTGCTGTGTATATCGATGCTTACTTCCTTGGCATGTTGTCATTTTGAACTGTGAATTATTTTTGTACCAAGGTCTTTAACGTTCCCTGACGTCACAGAATGAACAAGTGTCTTTCTCGTTTTGCCTGTATCAAAAACGACCACAAATGGACAGGGGTCCACCAGCTACGCAAGCAAATGTAGCTGCTTAGCTACGTCAATGGGACGTTCCGTGTATTGCACACCAATGTACATGGCTATGTTATATTATTTGCTTTCTCGTGATAGCATCTACTCACGTACGATCTGTGATGCTTACTCATTTGTATAACTGATAACTTCTAACCACGCTACACTTACTACGCACTACAACTCGAGTCATATGTTACGCATTGTTTAGCAGCAATATCATTGAATTGCTGTGTTTTTTACCATTGACGAAAACTTCTAGCCACCTGGCGCCATATTGATGTGTTTTTCTGTGATATTTACATATTTTATACATTGTGTAGGTTTCCAAGCATTACGAAATCTATTGTGGACAATTAAAACTTATTGAAGACGGATACTTTCTTTTTTAAGGGACGCTACTTCGCACAGCATTTGAGGGGAGGTCCTCTCTGCTACGTGGAATCAGGGTATGTGATTTTAGAAAGTGTATGGACATGTACAGTGCTGAACCGCACTCAACTTTCCATAACACAGAGGTATGTAATGAATTGAGCTAAACATATAGGATGTTTAAATACCACATTTCAATATGTATGAGTTATAAAATTTCTATAACACTGCCTCAAGCTGCCCTAAATATCATATTGGGTTAGTCTTGTAATTTGGTTACGTGTCTGCATGACAGAGTTATTCCAGCTTTTGTTAGATCTTTGCAACTTGTTTCCGGTGTTGTTGTATGACATATGTGGTCAGCAATGTTGCAATAAAATACATTTGTACAGCAGTACAATGAAGCACTATGAAATATGCTTCATCGGTACTTTGATTAAAATGAGTGTTACAAACATTTGCTAGCCTTTTGAAACTGTTTTATCCATATACTTGCTGATACTGTTTTATCCATAAACTTGGCATGGACACACACGCACGCATCCATGTGCACACATAGTAGGACACACGGCTGGCGAGGCTAGTGGGTCATCGCGAGCACCGGCGCCGGAGAGTGCACGACGACGTGTTTGAATTGCAGGACGACCAGTTTCGACGACTGTTCCAATTAGAGAAGGATACTGCTGTGTGGCTGTGTGAAAAACTTGCTGATGAACGTGGAGCCTTGCAAATGAGAGACAGATGGTCCGGTGCTCTACATTGGTATGACCTGCCGTTTAAGGTTTTATACCAACAAAAACAGCGATGTTTACCACAATAGTAACACCCCTGTGACACTAGGAAAATTAATATAATCGACATTGGGTTATTAGCATGTTGCAATGTTAATTTGTTATTGTGCAAGAACACTTAATGTCCTTTCTTAGAATCCTGTTTGAAATTGAATAATTTTGGGAAATACATCCATTTTAAATAGAGCCAAATGTATGCTCTTGATACATATACAGATAACAAATACAGAGCAGAAAAAAGCAAAGTGTAAAAACGTCTCCGCTGGACAGGCCGCCATTGGAAACTGACCCTGGCAACGTCTAATGCTAGAACCTTAGCTAGTGAAGCTACTTTAGCAGTGCTGATAGAGGAACTAGAGGGCATGAAATGTTATATCATAGGGCTTAGTGAGGTTAGGAGGCCGAATGAGGCATATACTATACTGAAGGATGAGCATGTACTGTGTTATCGAGGTTTACCAGAGAGGCGACAACTAGAAGTAGGTTTCCTTGTCAATAAGTATATAGCGGGTAATATAGATGAATTTTATTGTATTAATGAGAGGGTTGCAGGCATCGTAATTAGGCTTAATAAGCGGTATAAACTAAAGGTTGTACAGGCCTATGCACCTACATGTAGTTATGACGACCAGGCAGTTGAAAGCTTCTATGAAGATGTAGAATCAGCAATGCGAAAAGTAAAGACGCAGTATACTGTACTAATGGGCAACTTCAATGCCAAGGTAGGGAAAAAGCAGGTAGGAGACAAGGCAGTAGGTGACTATGGCATTGGTTCTAGGAATAGCAGGGGGGAGTTTCTAGTTGAGTTTGGAGAGCGCAATAACTTACGAATCATGAATACCTTCTTCAGCAAACGGAAGAACCGGAAATGGACATGGAAAAGTCCTAACGGAGAGACTAAAAATGAAATCGACTTCATAATGTGTTCAACCCCCGCCATTATGCAAGATGTAGAGGTAATCGGGAAAGTGCGATGCAGTGACCACAGGATGGTCAGGTCCCGAATTAGCCTAAATCTGAAGGAACGCAACAGATTAGTAAGAAAGAAACCCATTAACGAATTAGCGGTGAGGGGGACGGCAGAAGAGTTCAGGATCTCGCTACAGAATAGATATACAGCTCTAACCGAGGATTCGACATAGCCGCAGCGAAAAAACACAATCACAGAAGGAAGACAGTCCCTTCCCATGCTTTTAAAAAGCATGGGAAGGGACTGACGTTCATTTATGAAACACCTGTTAAGAATGAACTGCAGTTTTTAGATGTCCGGATTAAGTTTCGCGGTGACCATCTGTGCTGGGCATACGCCCCCCGTGTGATGAAGCAACTCCTGCCCTATGATTCGGCCCATTCAAAGATAATAAAAAAAAAGTATTGTGAATTTGTGCCTATAATCAGCGGTAGAGAAATCGTGCGAACATGAGATGCAGGCCAGCTTTGATAACCAATTGGCAAGATTTGTGGCGTCAGGCTACCCTTCGTCGGTCGTGGCAGCTGTTTCCGAAACCCTCCTCAAGAAGATCAACACCCGCACTACGAACCTGAAGCCAAGAGAGGACAAAAGGGCCATGCGACCGGAAGTTGCCCCCTACTTGCATAATGTGTCGCACAATCTGAAGAAAGTTGCGAGCAGGTTCGGGGTGCCTCTGGTATTCTCAGCTCCGGTGAAGCTGGCCCGCTTATGCCCTCGTATCTCGGGCACTGAAACCAAAAGAAATGGCTGCGAGAAAAAGCATGCCAGGCCACACGTGCACTGTAATTCTAGAGTGGTTTACGAGATCCCGCTCTCGTGTGGAAAAGCCAATGTCGGCCAAACTGGGCGTTGTGTCAACGACCGGCTAAGGGAGCATGCCCTAAATTTAAAGAATAATGAGAATGTGCACCTGGTTGAGCACTGCATGGCATGCATGCATTGTAAGCCGCTTTTCGATAGTGCAAAGATTCTAGGCAAAAGCAGTAATCAAACAGCACGTGAGCTGCTAGAGTCGTATTATATAAGAAAAAAGGGGGGCAACTGTATAAGTGTGGCTTCTATCGTTTTGCACAAGTCTGAATACGAGCTTTTCAGCGCCAGATGAAATGTATTCTCCTGTGCAAGCTTCGTTTTCGTTTGGCATTGGCACATGTGTTTTTTATATATTTTTTTTCTATCTATCTCTCTCGTTATACCTGTTGCGCGCATGCGCGTTCTAAGCAATATATTTCGCGTTCTTCTCGGAAATAAACCAGTTGTGAGTGCAGCGTTGGTCCTTGTGTACGTGTCTTCCTTCTGTGATTGTGTTTTTTCGCTGCGGGTATGTCGAATGTAAGCTGCCAACTCGCCCAAAAGCTTGTTTTACCTAACCGAGGATGGCGGCATTACCCTAGAAGTAATAAAGAATAATTTCAGAGATATCGTTTCTGAGTGTGCGGTAGCAGTAGGCGTAAGGATAGTTAGAGAGAATACCGGTAAGCTGTCTAAGGAGACAAAAGATTTGATTAAGAAACGCCAGAGTATGAAAGCTTCCAATCCAACAGACCAGATCGAATTGGCCGAGATATCAAAGCTAATCAATAAGAGCAAGGTGGCCGATATAAGGCAGTGTAACATGGAGAAAATTGAGCATGCTGTAAAGAACGGGGGAAGCCTTAAAGCGGTAAAAAGAGATTGGGCATAGGCAAAACCCAGATGTATGCGATAAGGGATAAGGTGGGCAACGTCATCACTAATATGGACAAGATAGTCTAAGTAGCCGAGGAGTTCTATACAAATCTCTACAGTAGCCAAAGTAGTGAGGACCGTAATGAGATTGGCGGTAGGAAAAACAGTCAGACGTTCCACCAGTGACGACAGACGAGGTCAAGAAAGCACTAGAAACTGTAAAAAGGGGGAAATCAGCTGGAGAGGATCAGATAACTACAGATTTGCTGAAGGATGTGGGGGGGGGGGGGGTGCTAGCAAAACTGGCCACCCTGTATACGCAGTGCCTGGTGTCATCGACGGTACCGGAACCATGGAAGAATGCAAACATTATACCTCATTCACAAAAAAGGGGACTCTAAGGACCTTAAAAATTACAGACCAATCAGCCTACTGTCTGTTACGTGTAAGGTATTTACTAAGGTAATCGCTGATAGAATCAGGTCAACCTTAGACTGCAATCAAGCAAAGGATCAAGCAGGGCTTCGGAAACGATACTCTACTATCGATCATATCCATACCATCAATGAGGTGATAAAAAAATGCTCGGAATATAACCAGCCCTTATACATAGCATTCATTGATTACGAAAAAGCATTTGACTCAGTTGAAACAACGGCGGTGATGCAGCCATTGCGAAATCAGGGGGTAGACGAGTTAGTACGTGAAAGTGCTGAAAGATATATATAGTGGCTGCACAGCAACTATAGTTCTGCATAAGGAAAGTAACAAAATTCCCATAAAGAAAGGTGTTAGCAAGGAGACACAATCTCCCCAGTACTATTCACAGCTTGTTTAGAGGAAGTATTCAGAGACTTGGAATGGGAGCAGTTAGGGATAAGGGTAGATGGAGAATATCTCAGTAATCGGCAATTTGCTGATGACATTGCCTTGCTAAGCAACTCGGCGGATGAACTGCAAATAATGATTGAGGACCTAGACAGGAAAGGTAGAAAGGTTGGCTTGAAAATCAATATGCAGAAGACTAAGGTAATGTTCAACAGCCTCGGGAAGGAACAGCAGTTTACATTAGGTAGCGAAATACTGGAAGTAGTAGGCGAATATCTCTACTTACGACAGGTAGTAACCGCAGATCTGGACCATGAAGAGGAAATAACAAAAAGAATAAGATTGGGATGGAGCGCATTTGGCAAGCACTCGCAGATTATGGCTAGCAGCTTACCGGTATCGCTCAAGAGGAAAGTATACAACAGTTGCATCTTGCCTGTACTCACCTACGGGGCTGAAACGTGGAGGCTAACCAAGAGAGTTCTACTTGAGGGCAACCCGGAGGGCTATGGAAAAAAAATGGTAGGGGCAACATTAAGAGATAGAAAGCATGCAGAGCGGGTGAGAGAAATAACTGAAGTTAGCGACATTCTAGTGGAAATTAAGAAGAAGAAATGGACATGGGCAGGACATGTAGTGCGAAGAGAGGATAACCGATGGTCGCTGAGGGTAACAAAACTGGATTCCAAGGGAAGGAATCCGTAGCAGGGGGCGGCAGAAAGTTAGGTGGGCGGATGAGATTAAGAAGTTCGCAGGGGTTAAGTGGATGCAGCTAGCACAGTACCGGGTTAAGTGGAGAAATATGGAAGAGGCCATCGCCCTGCAGTGGGTATAATCAGGCTGATGATGATGATAAAAAACGTCTGTGTACACCAGTGTAATGATTCTTTACTTTTGCTAAAAAATGTATGTTGTGAAACTTTGTCCATAGGGTGTTAGGAAAAGGCATTACTTTCTATCAGCAGTGGCTCTGGTCTACTAGGAACAGAGGTCTCTGGTTTATACTTTTTTTCTATCTGGCTGGCTGTCCACATGTATTTATTTTTAGGTACTTAATTGTGGTAGCTGAGCGCTTCACCTTTTCGAGGTCAGTTCCATGACACATACGTGTGCACATGTGCACATCTGCACTGCATTAATTGTACTTGGAAGTGATTTTATACTTGGCATTAATTTTTCATTGCTCAACTGTTCCAGCATAGGCAGATATATTCGCTGCCTCTAGTACTGCACAGAGAAGTTCTGGTCTCCTTTAAAACAGTGAATAGTGACAAACACCCATCATATGCACTTATACCCCTAATTGGAACTTTTTCCGGACTCTCACTGCCATCACTTGAATTTTACGTGACCTATTGTGTAGCATTGAAGGAACCTAAATGTCATTTTATGCATGGGATTCCATTCCATTTAAATGAGAGAAATTCTTCCAATGCCACAACGATACAACATAGCGACGCAGTATAAAAAAACATAGGCAATAGTTAGCAGCGTTGATGCTGATGAGCATAAAATCACTGCAGAATGAAAAGTATTCAGTCAGAAATAAATAGGCTGAAAGTTTGCATGATGACATAAAATCAACAAAAGCACAATAACACGCTCGTGTTGAACAAATAACATAAACACAGTGGGCAACTCATTTTTCTGTGACTTGCAAGTGATGCTGCCTACCCTCTGCAGCCATGGCTCCTCACACCTAACCCAGGAAACCATTCACGGGCCGCCCTGCTGCAAGGTTCAACAGTGCACATTCGTCGCTCAGGTCTGTTGTTTAGCATACCATTGGCGTCCTGAAGGGTCGCTTTAGGTGCTTACACAGATACCGGGCGTTGCACTATGAACCTGTTATGGCTGCAAAACGTTTCAGCATGTGCAGTGTTGCGCAATATGTGCATTTACGTCCGACAACCTTATATGCTGAGCACAGACTCTCTCAGTGACGACCACGATGGCGACACAGACTTGTGTGACGATGAGGAGGAAACCCCTGCACTGTACCGGGAAGGCAGAAGGAAGCGGCACGAGATGCATGACCCTCGCCAGTAGGTGCCCTTTAGATCCAGCAGCCACCTCACCACCGCCAGCCACATCAACGCTACCAGCCATGTCATCGCCCCTGCCAGCCACGTCACCATGTTCAGCAGCCCCTCTAACTTCAGCCACCTTAAATGTTTTCCAATTAAGGCAGCAACAAAGACGTTGCACTCATTAGTGATTATTGTAGCGGGAAGTGAAAACGCCATTTTAGACTTTTTCGCATACTTGTGTCATGACGAGTGTTCATGGCATGGTGTTTTTTTGCTGGCTCTGTAGACCCACAGAACGCTTTTTGTAGCTTTTTTGTTTTATTTTTCGACAAAAGAAATCTCTGCTCACTTCTCGCACTTTGTATAAACTGCTTATGTTTCTGAGCACAGTGTCAAGGTTTTGAATTAATTTCAGTGCACTGCGATGCTTCAAACTAATTCGGGTTTTGGTTGGTGCTAGTGTTAGTGCTATATGCCTTACAGTTTTGTAGCCTTGTGGTGGTATTTCTGGTGATTTGCCTACATTTTTGTGCCGTCAGTTATTCACTCAAGGTCGTTCCTGGGAAAGACGCTTCGTACGCGTGAGCAGTGCTCAATGTTGCTTGTGTTCCGTCAGCTGTGTCGTGTTCCTGAACTTTGCACATCATATTCTTCGGCACTTCAAAACACTTGCTGCTATTGGTGGTGCACGAGTTCACGTTTTGTGCCTCACAGTTTTGTTGGCTTATGGTGGCGATTGCAGTGTTTCGGCCTCCATTTTTGTGCCGTCAGTGATTCACTCACGTTCCTTCCTGGCAAAGACACTTCGTACGCGTCAGAAGTGCTCAGTGGTGCTGGTTGTCAGTCAGCTGACGTGTTCCTGAACTTTTCACATCATATTCTTCGGCACTTCAAAACACTTTCCGCTATTGGTGGTGCGTGAGTTCACATTTTGTGCCTCGTAGTTTTGGCGGCTTGTGGTGGCGATTGTGGTGTTTTGCCCTCCATTTTTATGCCGTCAGTTGTCCACTCAAGGTCCTTAATGGAAAATACACTTCGTACGCATGAGAAGTGTTCAATGGTGCTTGTGTTCCTGCATCATGTCACTGCATATGGTAGTATGCCTCTTAGCAAGCCTGAACGAAACTCTAGCACCGATTTTACTGGTGCCTCTACAGGTAGCATTTCAGGACCACCATTCCCGGTATTGGCGACTCAACCAGCTAGGATCCCTCTGTGCGTATTGAAAGTGGCCCAGCGGAAATGGTATTTCAACTACTTGGCAACATCAATATCTTGTGATGAAATCGTTTGATGCAGCCACTACTTACCGGCGCCACCTGTTCCTCCCCCCAGTATTATAAAGGTGTGCGGCTGCTTTTCCTACCCTGGTCACGTCTTGCAAATGTGTCCTCGCTGGCAAAGATTGTGTTGTGGTGCCTTGACCTATCACTGCAAGATTACTACCCTTTCCTTGTAGACTTTCTAGGTGTTATCTTATTAACCAGACCTGTGGCTTCTGCCATTGTAGAATAGTCCACTGGCAAAGATAGGAGTGTGAAACCTCCAGCTCACCGTGTTCCACTGTCCATCCCCCAGCGCAACTTTGCTGTGGTAGAAAACTGCACTCGACCGATGGGGGTCGAAGCCGCCGATTTGCTGTTTTGCCTCCTCTACAGCCGGAAACCAATATCGTCAACAGAAGGGGCTCAGGCACAAGCTTCAGAACAACCTAGTTCTTGGCTATCTCATTGGGAACCCCTCAAGCTCACAAGTGAATATGATGACAATGTTGAATACTGGCTGACCCACTACCAACGAGTCAGCAAGTACAATCGTTTGGACCAGACTGCTCAGCTTGGCTATGTTGTCTTCTTCCTCGCCGGGACCGCCCTCCTTTGGTTTGGTGATCATGAAGACACATCACTTGGACCCGGTTTGTGGAGGACATCTCCAAGTGCTTCAGTGACACTTCGGCCAACAAAAAGAGAGCCGAGCAGACCCTTGCACAAAGAGCTCAGGTTCTAGGTTAGACATGTACGAAGTATATATAGGAAGTGCTCGTACATTGCCACTTTGTCAACAGAAACATATCGAAAGATGACAAGGTTGGCCACCTCTTCAATGGAATCGCCAGAGACTACAACTTTCTCCTTGCGAAAGAGAACCTTGCAAAAGAGAACGCGACGCAGTAGTGTCGTGCTTGAGGCACTCAAGTTACGACAAAATTCCTCAGAATTTGGTCATCTAATGTCCCCAAGTACCGCCAGCATCGACCTTCCTGCTTCTGAAGTCATCGTCTCGATGGTTTGGCAGATCATGTCTGCAGAGTTGACCTCTCAGCTGCAAGGTGCCACTCATGACAGAGCACACCAGGCATGCTCTTCACTTCAGGTACATGGTGATCAGCCAGCTCCCTGGCCTCAACGTACCATGAGTACCAACAAAGACCAGTGAGCCAGCCAGGGCGGGCACGACAGGCCCCTTTTTTGAATTTTACAAACAGTGACATGAAACGGATCAGTATTACAAAACATTTCTGCCTGAAACACCTTGAAAAAAGCCCATTGGATATTCTCATTTGATATGGAGCCATCCCTGTTACTTCTACGGTAACCTAGGGGCACTAATCTGTTACAGTGGCGGCCTCAGCGGGCACATCTCCCGGTATTGCCAGCATCGTCAGCTTGTGCGTTCTTCTCCCGACTCCCGTCTCGACTTCAAGATAGATTGCCATGACAGTATCTTGCTTCTCTTTGGCAGCTCGCTTTTTTTCCGGTACTGACCGCACTGATTCTCCTGCCTCCAAGCGCAGCATGACACCGCCTCCTATCCGACCAATGCATTCGCTGTCGCCGCTGCAGCCCACCAACCATGGGAGACCAGATAGGGCAGCCGATGGAGATAAGGTCGCTGGCTGGTGAATTTGGCGATACATTTGTTCTTATTGTCATGTTAAAAAACAAAGTGTTGTGCGTGGAAACAATGTTTGTATAATTGCTTTAGTGGATACTGGTGCCGCTGTATCTGTGATGACACTTTCATTTAGTAATTGCCTCAGCCAGAAATATGTTTGCATGGACCGAGCGACCACTTTTTTGCAGCATTGGGGGCGAAAGTTTAGCTTCTGTCATCCTTTGCTCAGCATCAGTTGAATTGAACGGCACGAGTTCCAGGACCGAATTTGTTGTATTACCTCATGTCACGCATGACACCATTCTGGGCATCGCCTTTTGCGTTAGTGTGGCACATCACTGGATGATGGAGACAGCTTAATTTCTCTGCAATGAAACATGTCAGCCTTAGTAAACATCCGTTCCCGAGTCGCGACGATTTGCTTTTTCTCACGCAAAATGTGGTCTTGCCAGTTCAGACAGCTGTTTTTGTCCCCGCGAAGTCTTCCAGAATTCGAATGGAGCATTGCCAACATATAATTTAACTGGACACTTGCAATGTATTGAAGTAAATTGTGTTGGTCCCTCGAGTCGCTATCGACCCAGAAGACGGTTGTACGCACATGTGGGCCCTGATCTACCCATACAGCCTGTGCGTCTGCCGGCTGTCTCAAACTTGCAGGATGTGAATATCATGTTACCGAAGGCATCGTGGCCATTTCTGATTGCCCTCGCACTGCACTGAATATGCCGGGTTATTCTGATTAGTTAGGAGCAGTGATAGTAAGCCGCTGTTCTCTACCAATCGACATGCACTACAGGACGTTCCCGAGTCTCGTGCTGCTGTGTTTGCCTTTGCCAGGACATCTCTTCCTTCTGTGCCAGACCTTCGCATGCAATATCCAAATAACATGGGTAATGTATATTCCATCAGGCAAAAACCATATTAAGTCTGTCCAGCCGAGCGGAAAAATATTAATGATCAAGTCGAAGAGATGCTGCAGAAAGGAGTGATTCAGGAGTATTGCAATCCGTGTGCCGCACCCGTAATACTGTTGAGAAAGAAGGACAAATCATGGCAATTTTGCGTCGGTTATCATCCAATCAATGCGTTCATGAAAAAGGACGTGTACACTGCCGCATACCGATAACGATTTCGACTCTGCGTTCGGTGTCATACTTCTCGTCCGTTGAACTCCGCTCTAGGTATTGGCAAATACCGATGTGCCCATGTGACAGAAAATACTGCCTTTGTGATTATTGATGGCTTGTTTGAATTTAATGTAATGGCGTTCATCTTGTATAATACACCGATGTTGTCCGAGCGTTTCATGGATATGGTTCTTCGTGGCCTTAAATAGGATATTTGTATGTACTATTTAGATGGTATCATATTTGGAGAATCATTTGAAGAGTACATTTAACTCCTTGGAATGGTCCTTGACTGTATCAGCAACGATGGACTCGTGTTAAATTCTAATGAGTGCTACTTCGAAGAATGACAAACTGTTGTCCTTGTCCTTAGCTTCCTTGTGGATAATTACGGCATTCAACTTCGTACGCAGAAGATGGCTGCAGCCTTTGAAAAGCTAGATGCTCCACACAGGCGACCACAGCGGGGCTCATTTGTGCAAGGGCACCAAGTGGAGGAATTGGATGTTGTCCAGGCAGATGTCACAGCAAATTTGGCAGGCAGAAATCATCAAAAATGTTATTCACAGAAGATTAAAAATACCTATTTGCATGTGGATAGGCATGTAGTTGCAGCACGATACCATCTGCCATCACAGCTGCCCCTATCGAGAATGACAAAATAACAAGCATGGACCGGTAAAAAGTACTTGGCGTGTAACATGGATGGGTAGTAACTGATTTGTCAACGTGTTGTGCATTATCACGAGACCAGGACTTGGCAGGCCCTACCAATTTGGGCTCTTCTTTCATATAGGAGGAAGAGATGGGAATCGAACCTACCCAGGTATTTAGGGGAGGATAAAGAAACGCTACATCTAGTCACGCCGGCACAATACAGCGTACTTAAGAAGGTGCTTTATTAGTATCTATGTTGCCTACTTTTGTTCATAACCAGTTAACATTTACATCGCCATATGGAATGTCGTTCAAATATTTTGTCAGATATTTTTCTTCAATCATAATATTTTTGAGATAAGAGAAGGACGAAATAGAGGTTACACCCTTGCACACATACAGTCTTATTAACCATTCAGTTCAAGGTCAAACTTGATGGGGACCGGTCATTGCCGCGTCGAAGTTTTAGATGACGATTGAACTCGATAGACATTTACTCAAGCAACACTCAGAGCAGCCAAGCACTTACCCTAAGGTGAAAAAGGAAAACTTAATAGAAACAATATCTGCAGGATTAAATTATTTAGATTACATTAAATAGTTCATCAGCTAATTATTTGCATGTCAAAATGATCGCTCCCTAAATGTGCACTATTCAGATTTAAACAAATAGTCTCTGTCCGAGGGTGTCTGCTGCTGTTCTGAGGCAGGGCAGCATATGGCAGCGTATCGCTCAGGTTAGCCCTTTACCACGTTTTTCGACAACCAAGGCTAAGAAGAGCCACAAATATGCTGTTAACAACAGCAACTGTGACTGTAGCCAAGACCACTCCCGACCTGTGGCAGCATCGATTGCGCAAAATGAATGCGGCGATTGCCCACTGCTACACAATTGCTCTCCTGTGGTGTGTGTGAGTTATGCTATGACGTTAGGTATAAAAGCCCTTCTAGGAACCAAATCTCATTTAAAACTTGCATTCCCCGATTTATCCGCCTCACTTTATCCTGTTTCAGTTCATATTTCTGATGAATGTTGCTATCCATTGCGCCATCTTTCGGATCACACACTCATTACTCAATGGTTAATCAAACTGGCAATGTGGCATTGATGAATCTTGGCAACCACCAAAAATATATGTTCATTTACTCAATGGGAAGTGGGATTGCCCGTTTGACGGAGGTATTAGTTTAAGCAAGTAAGTATGCATATACGTAAATGAGGATCCGCAAGTAAATCTGCAGATCGGATCCATTAGCATTAAAATGCACAGTGTCACACTCTTAAAGATGGAACTTCAGTGTCCCTTCTGGCCTCCAAATTTTCTGTAAAACAGATTGTAGCACACGCAGAGCTCCAGGCCATTGCCATGTAGCTGATGGCCATGGTCCAACGGCACATCAAACATCGTAGAGCAGGGGGCCTTTGCCCAGTAGGCAGAGCATGTGACACTACAAGCACTGAATACCACCTTGCAAGCCTGCTTGGAAGCCTTGTGAAACCAGGCATCCCAAGAGGACTATTTTGGTATATGAAGTGAAGCTCGCATGCGTAATTTCAAAATATAAAACGGCACAACACAAATATGGCGCTTGCTAGCCACAGTGACATATTGAGAATCATGGTAAGTTGTGCTACTGAGGCTAGCATAAATATTAAGTATGTTGAGTTGGGCAGTAACTTTGAAATTGGTGCGTCTGAACTACCTGGCAAAGCATGTGTTTATTTTGCCGATATGCCCTAGTCCCTTGATAACAGGTGAGATTAAAGAGCTAAACTTGCATTCATGCTGATTACCTCATGCTATCTAGCTTGCGAGGTAAACAGTCGTGCAGACTAGCCTTCAGCGTAAAAGGTATGGGTCAAAGTACCGTTTGTAAAGCAGCGGGAACTTTTGTACATACGTGCAGTAGTCTGGACCACACACAAGCTGTGTAGTGGCAGCATTTCTGCTATCATCCACATTTTTATTTCGGTGACAAAACCCGAAAGAAATGTGTTCGGCTGCAAGTATGATCAGGGTTTTGCTTCCCTCCAATCTAGCAGAGTGCCTCCACTCTGTGTGCATAGTCGCAGTGAATGATGGGAAGATGCTGTTGACGTTTTGCTCGTTTGAATATGCGCTAAGGTTGAACAATGGGCTTGAGGCCATTATCACGTATCTTACAACAATGTATGCCAGTTCACAATCCCTGTTCTTGTGATTTGAATCTGTGCGCAAAAGAACATTGCAATTGCTCTTCAAGTGCACTTTCTAAAACCATTCGTTCCAGGCGAGTAAGGGTCTGAAGTCTCAAATATGCTGTAGTCTGAGTTCTCTAGCGACAATGACAAGTGGCCCCTCAATAGCTTATCACAACTCGTCCTTGCTGGAGACGTTGTGCCCAAAACATTAAACAGGATAGGTTACGCGGTGACCAAACACAGGGCTGCTGTCTCGTAAAGGTAGTCAATGCAAGCTAGGACGCAATAATTTCGTTCTCGGATAGTGGAAGTGGCCTGAAGAGATGAATCCCTACTTGCAGAAATGGTGCTCGAGCAGGTGTCACCGAGAAAGCTGCCCTGCTGCAATGTATGTTGACCATTTATAGTGCGCGCACTGCAGCTGTCAACGTGCCTCCCTGCGGTGCCAGCTTGCATTTTTGGACAATAGAATCATTCATGACCGCGATGGAGCGTTCATGCACACTCAATGCTTGTGGAAGTAAGGTCATTATGTGTCACATAAGAGATAAAGGGTGTACAGGCTGCTCAGAACATGCCGAAGTTGTGGCCCATATAACAGTTCTGCTTTCAAAGCAGACCAAGACACGCAAAAAAATGTTATTCACCCAATAGCGTTTCACACTGCGCCAAAAAGACTGCACGGGTATGTCTTTTCATTCTTTCTCTCTGAGCTTGGTGGAGTTAGAAAAAGGCAGCCACACCGACGTGACGCAGTTCTCAATATTGTTGGTGTTAGTCTCCGTCATATTGAAAGGGTAGCTGAGAAATGCAGTCTGTATCAGCGTGTTGACAGTATGTATTTAGCATACACTGACGAAGTCATAATCTTCACCCGTTTAGACGCATTCTGCGAGGTGACTACAGAAATCACTAAAGTTGACTAGCCAGCAAGTGGCATGGTCTATAACACCGGTGAACAGGTGCCCATAAGGTTATGAGCGAAAACAGTGCGTAGTGAAGATGTCTAATTATTCCTCCTCCATGACCGGACAAATCTGCTCTGGTATAATAGAAAGCAACTCACATACGCAAGATGTGCTCTTTGTATTTGCATAACTGCATGTCAACCGTGCTGATTCCATCACCTGTTGAGTCGGTATCAACCTGTTGGTGCTGATAAACGTGTGTGTTGGAGAAGCATTTGAGAAGCATTTCACTTGATAGAAGGCAGAGCTGCTCAGAGATATCTACTCGAAAGCCATATCCTTGTGAAAAATGCTTCTCTAAATGTATAGAATGTCGCCAAAGCAGAAAGCAGTAAATGAAATGGTGAACATAATAGCACGAGGCCAAGTAACTCTTCAGATGCTTGAAAGATGGGTAGCTGGAAATACTCGACCATCACAGTATTTGTGGGACCATGTTTGATGACGTCTTTGCCCACGAAATATGTAAGAAGTAGCACAGGAGATGTCCCCACGCAGCACCTTTTGGAGTTCAGCAAAATGCCACCATGTATGCAGTGCAACGCAAGACTTAAGGTGGACAATGACATCCCAAAAATTACATCGTTTAAGCAGCCATGTATATACCTCATTGCTAACTCGTGAATTCAGTGTCTACGAAACTCTCGCAGGTGACCGGTGCATTGATGAAGTCTAATGGCATCAAATTAAAATCATAAATGCCATCGAGAGCAGCGAAAAGTGTTTTTGTAAGTATACTGGATGCACAGACCACCAAAGGGCAACAAAAGTAGGAGGCTAAAACGAGGCACTCGATGCATCAATACAAGGAAGGGGATTATACGTCATTCATAGGGATGACACTGAGACTAGTTGCGAAAATAAATGTCATGTGCTGTCCGTCTTTGCAACAAAAATAATTTGGGCATGAAAGCGCTCAGCTGTTGAAATACTACCTCCAATAATATTTTGTCTATTTTTTCACCTACCCTGCATTCAGACAGTTATATCCAGAAGGGTATCATCGGATCAGGTGTGAGGTGCCATAGTTGACCCTCTGCATGGTATCAGACAAATGTATTGGTGGCGGGCGGAAGGTTGAGAAGACTAATGTCAATGCACAATGGTCGACAGGGCATTGTACTATTACGATGACAGCGAGAGGTTAGTCACACAAATTTTAGTGTGCATGATCGGTGAACTTTATCAGTGCTTTGTCCACGGTATTAATAACCAAGGCAAAAAACATTGCCGAGCTGCTACTGTAGGATGCAAGTTTCCAGCCGTTGGGCAGAACAGCACATTTGGTTGGGCAATTCGTTGTCTACAGCATACTATAATGTTTCGGAAAAAGAAAGTCTTAAATGAGGGGCGAAGACGATTTTATTTATGCACGAGACATGTATTGGTTCCGCAAGTTGACCATATTGAGGGCAGTCTCAAGGCAGGAAACCTGTGTATACACATCCAAAGAGCGCACAACGAAATATTGGTGATAAAAACACACTCAGCTCACTGCCAGTCTTATATTACACCACGGGGCTGACGCTGAACGCACTAGCATGGTAGTAAAAATTGGCACTGAAGAAGTTAAAAATAGCGACCTAAGAATGACCGACTATACATGTTCATTCGGTAAGGACCGCCATTGCCAAAGTGAACACTTCACACACTGACACTTGCACGCAGCACATTTCAGTAGCACTCATAGTGGATATAGTTGTGTGGCAGGTCTGAGAGCCGTGACCATAGCGTTGGCACTTGAAGCAGCGGCGAGTATTTGGAATATATTTCCTGAGTTGAAGTTTCACATAGCCTATTTCGACTAATTCGGGGAAGATGCTTTGTGCAAATGTCAGGACTAGGTGCTTGGTCGGAATCTCTTTGTTATCACGCCTCATTTTTATCCTATTGACATCTGTTATGTTTTGGTCTTTGAGGCATTATAGAAGTTCCTCTTCGGTAAGGGATCTGATGTTGTCGTCAAAGATAATTCCTCGGGCAGTGTTCAGAGAATGGTGTGGACTGAAGGTCACTGTGATTTCACCTGAAGACTTCAATGTGGACGTTTTTTATGCTGATGATTATAGATTTCCAATAGAATATCTCCGTTCGGAAGTTTCTTTACGTTGTAATCCTGAACTATTACTTCTGTCAGTGTCTTGGTCACTATGAAATGGGAGATATGTTTAGCTGTTTTCTAAGCATTGTCACTGTTTACTACATGAAATCGTGGGAACCTGTTTTGGTTTTTCAAGAAGAATTTGGAGGTTTCGTCAGTGCGACCCCTTTTTCGGGATCGATCATGTGCGAAAAAGAAGCAATAAAAATAATGTTGATGTTCAGCCAGGGTGGCGGCCACCCCCCCTGAGCCCAACAAGGGGACGGGACGGAAGCTTCCGAGAAAGTCCAGCCCACGCCAGCCTTACACCCTGACTATGACCAAATATGGCGTAACACAGGATAGTTAGCCACGCAAGGCTGACCCTTGAAAATGAAAAATCCAAGAAAAGAGGAGGAGACAGGACAGTTCTAAGAAAGAAGACAGGAAAGCAAAAGATGGAGGGGAGGTCAGGCAAAGGCGACTGTCGATTTCCCCGGTCGGGTCAGGCCGGAGGTGCCGTCTATGGGAAGCGTGGGCCAAAGTGGTGTGTTGCCTCCGCCGAGGGGCCTTAAATGTCCAAACGCTTGGCATCGGCTCAGCCACCAGGATCCTCTTTTCCCTAGACAAGACGATGCCACGCGCGGCTAAGCGTGGGTGCTCGGGGTCCATCGTGTCGCACAAAACACACAAACACCTGCTTTAACACGCGCCCCCTGAGGGGGAAAAAATGGCGGATCACAACTCCGCTCTCGGATGCATTCTCCAAGCCTTGTTGGCCTTCCCTCGTCCGAGCTTCGGCTCACGTCCGCCACGGTAAATCAAAGGTCTAATGGCCACTGAGGCTGAAGGGAAGGAACGGGGCACCTGGGCGTAAGACCTCTGGCCCAGGGCTCCCATCTGATGGGGGCAGGTTGCAGGGGCCCAGCAAGCCTCTGTGAGTTTCATCTTGGCGCTATGGACCAAAATAAGAGAAACCAAAGCAGCCGTCGAGCGGCGGCTGCTCCAAGAGCAGTATGTGGTGACGTAGAGGGGGGCCCTCTGGTACAGGGGGGAGCTCTGGGTCTTCCCCTGCAGAATGCGAGTTCTCTGGCAGAACCTTTGCCACGCAGAAAAGCCTAGCGATAAATAAAGGCAAGATGCACAAGGATGTGTTGTCAAGGTTAAGAGATGGTGTCATGGGGCACCAAAAGGATATGGGCTTCAGCCTCATTGGGGGATAGAGTATTGGCTCCCCGACGGGAATGTGATGGGGAAGTCGCCAGGTCTGATGTTGCTCCGGCCGCCTCTGGCGATCCGAGAGTTGAAGCTGGATGTGTTATCACTAGGGCTCGGGCCCGTGCAATGAGAAAAACTGATGGTGACAGAATTCTCCCCAGAGACATAGGTGACGACAAGACCTTGGGGAGTGGAACGGGTGCGGAACGGAATGTGTTACCCTTGGCGTTGATGCCACTTCAGTCTTGGTAATATCATCCACGTCACGCGTGCTGGTTCTGTGGCGAAACAGCCACGTATGATCACATACTATGGCAATGTAAAGAAGAACCTCCACCGGAAGATCTAGTACAAATTTCTTCTCTTGAGCGATGGGAGGCCGTTCTGGTCAGCTCGGACCCGGGCATTCAAGACTTGGCCACCGAGTGGGCCACTAAGGTCGCCGCCAGCCATGGGCTGGAGGCCACCTAGAGCGGACCGTCTACATCTGCATTGACGAAATAAATGTTTCCAATCCAAAATGAAAACAAGCAATGGATCAGCAGAGGTAATCTGTTTTGTATATAGGTTCTTTCTTTGTAAAGTTTTCACTTTGATGTTGTTTGGCAGGTGCATGGCTCACATGTGTGGCATTTGTCAACCAATGATAAATTTAAGGGATAGGTAATACAAATAGAACTCCACGGAAAAAACTTTCCACACATCCGCACATAACATCAAGTTGACATATGACATAGCCGAGGAAGAAACCCGTAATGAAGTGAAGAAACAAAATAATGTAAATGTGAGTACTGAGGCTGCAGGATATTTTTTTACTGTTTGGTTATACATGCAAGTATGGAACACAAATACAATGAGATTTTCCATACTGTACTATACTGGCAGTTTTAAAGGAGACAAAGTGCAGCATGTTTGCTCGACAACATCTCTTAGATTTCTTTTCACAGTAATATAGTAGTACAAGACCTGGGATCTTTTTATATATATTATGATGAAACTGTTTTCAGCTGCAATGCAGCTGCTGTAAGCAGGTTCAGCATCTACGATTGACTAGAATACTACCAACACTGCAACTCATCAGGCAAATATTTATATATTATATATATTTTATGCAGATATTTTTAACAGATTCATGTGCTTTCGAGAAGCTGAACTCCATTCTGGAGAACTCCCGATTTTTGAATAACATATTCGACAACTGTTTCCCAAAGCTCAAACATCTTCCCTTGAATATTTTTACATCTTGGTCATCAGGTTTGCTCCCAAATCAATTGCATACTCAGATGGTGGGATGCAAGTGAAGTAAGTTGAATGAAAGAGAAGACAAAGAAATTATTTTTCCCTCCAATGTGACTATGCATTCCAACTTTTCTGCATGGCATGTGCAAACAATAAGTCCTTGCATGAAGCTTTTAATGTATGCACATAATATTGTCATTTTAAAAGGAAGATGCCAGAGGAAATAGAACACAGTGCGAAAACGAAAAACAGAAGTTCATCTATGAAAGCTTGTGCTTCATTTGTTTAATTTACGTTTGATTCTTCAACTTGCTAAGCAGCCCATTGGAATTTGCAACTAAGCAGGTCGCTTCTAGTTCGGGCTATGGAATAGTCCTGGAGGGCTGAAAAATTGCACTGTGACCAATTTTAAGCACATCAAAACAAACTTTCTCATGGTGTAGTGCTGAGGTCAGGAGAGAAAGAGAAAATGAGTTCAAGTGTTTCTTTTTTTTAATGTGAGGTGGGGGGGGGGAGCAGCTGCTGTGTTACTGGATGCATCGGGTGCATTCTTTTTATGGATGTTGGGCTTGATTTCAGTCTCCTTAATGCAGTGCTTGATCTGGAGCTCTCATGTTATCAGGCCAGGTAAAACGAGACCCTACAATTGCGATTCACAGGAGTCGACCCTGACATCTGCGAAAAAAAAGTGCCCGCCATGTAACTCAATCTCAACTTCTGCATAAAGTAGGCACTCAATGAGCCAGTTGCCACAATCCTTCCATCCTGATAGTAAATACAGTGCTGTAAAATTAGATGAACTTATCTTGTGTTTTCGTTTCGAAACTTGGAACACTGTCATGTCAAAGGTAGTTATCATACATATGGAGGAGACTGCAGGGCACACTTCTGACATACAAGGTACAAGGATGCTTCATATAATATGGTAAAAACATATTTGGTAGGATGGTAGCACTAGCCATTCTGCAATCCCCTTCCATGAAAAAAGTGAGACAGGAGGCTATAGACGTACTGCACAGGCCACCCAAGTGTCCTCATTGAAAGTCGTCGCTGTTATGTTAGAATAGGCAGATGGGATGAGATAAAGAACAGTGCACCAGGAATTCATACAGACAGAAAGGACAAGAGCAGAGACACTGCAATGACACAAAGTTGAGGGAAGCATGGAGGGCAGGCTGGAAAACAGCTAATCTCTCTTCAGTGCTCCTCATTTTAGTGCTGTCCCAAGACAAATGTAGTTTTTAAAGAACTGGAAATTATCAGCGCAAGTTTTCGACCCCTTTAAATTGTCTCGAATGACCCGAAGCTACTGTATTGGAACTGAAAGAATGCTCAAGGTTCACTTGATCACTTGGACTAATAATGAATACAACAGCAGGGAGAACACGGGTGATTCACGATATGATGTTGTATAGCCCATGTCATACAGTCATTTTGCTGCTTGAAGATCACGACATCACATTCTTAATTTGATATAAAGGCGCTGGATATAGAAGCTAAAACCGAAGCAATCTCTGCTGCAGTGATGTGAATATAATGCATAATGGTTCCATATAGTAGCCTCTACTCGGCATAATTTTGCTAGAAGGCAACAAGAAACACAATTTTTTACAAAGTATGAGAAATTCATTCATATTTACCTTCTTTTTAGGTCACATCTGGCGGTTATTCACTTCAATAAAAATTCTTCAAGGCTCTAGGCACAGAAAAAAAAAGGAGAGGACCGCTGGAAAGTGAAAATGGTAAAATAAAAAAAGGACATTTCAGTGCCGCTCCAGTGAAAATGGAGCCTACAATTTTGTAACTTAAAACTTTCTTCTAGTTATAATATTGCACGAAAAAATAAGTGAACTGTTGTAATCTCGATGACTATTTCACGCAGAGCACATCCAGAGGCGCCTCCAGGATGCGGAGAAACGGTCTGAGCGCTCTTTACACAAAGATACAAGAGACAGCTGCAAGCACAGCTTCAGAGCGGCACTTTATGACTGATGCCTGTGAAAGACCGTCAAAAGAAGAACTAATTACTGCACACAGGCACAGATTTGCACTTCATCACGACTATTTAATTGCACAGTAAAACTGTCAGTATACTTGACCCAAATGCTCAACAGACTGGCATCAGCGCCGCAAAGCATTGGCCGCTGGAGCCGGAACAATTATTTCAATGTGTTTGCTGCGACTAACAATAGCTGGAGCGCAGTTTCATATGACGTTTTTTGGTGTAGTGAGTGCAGTCTTGTACCCATGTCTCTGTGTTTCGCTTCTGGCTGCGGCCAAGCAAACGTGCACACAAAACATGCTGCTGTTTGCTTATCGCGGCAACTCCACATGGTGTGCCACCGCCCGCAGGCCCTTCAAGTATTGCATCAAAGCTGCCGCTTGAAACAAAAAGTAGGAAAGGCAGAGCAACTGTGGGTTCAGGGTGTGTGTAAGGTTAGATTGCGAATAATTATGCTGATTGGAGTTGTTCAGCTTCTTGAGGCCGAGCTGGAAGTAATTAAAGTGAGCCGACTTCACACATTTCTCTTTTACGGGCTCGCAGTATCCCATCCGTTAAGCTGCACAGTTTGCAAGACAACAGTGTAATTGCGCTGATTATTGTTATGTGCGCGAAATAATACTGTGTTCTTAGCGGTAATTTATACTGCTGAGTGACTAAAAAAGCACAGCGCTTCGCCGCGGAGAGATTTTTTTTAAATAACGTTGTTTACTGCCTCAGAGCATAATGGAATATGCTCTAGGACTTATCTAGAGAAATTCTGCAAGTCTTCTATCGAAATAAAATTGTTTTCTTTGCTTCTTCGGTGCCTTCTTATCAGCATTCGTATTCTAATACGTGTTTACCGCGGTGGCTTGTATCTACCGCTTAACCGCTCAGTCGTTTGTGGAGAAACTGCACACAGAGCTTTGATATTGCGGTAACTTTTATTTGCTCGTAGGAAGTTAGTTAAGGGTGCTTAATTCGTTGCTGCTGCGTACAATGCGAACCCGCAATCTGCGACAGTATCAGGGGCCGAAAGCTGCCAATGCCGGCACACGATACCGCGGGTTCGCGGCATCGCGCAAGGCCGAGCCAGGTAGGTAAAGTTGTCTTAGCTAATTTACTATATGACAAAAATTAATACGCTGCAAACTCACTACGGGCCAAAACGAGCTTGACGCAATCAAGTCAACAGTTGAGACGGTACAATTTTAAAAGCCGCCAAAGTAAAGATGCATCACAAGAAACTATCATTGCACCTGTGAAACCATCGTTTATCTGTGCGCTATATTCAGGCTAGTAAACACATTACTTACCAACGTATGCTGTCACCTTGACTCGATCCGAGGTGCGTATTTTGGTTTGGTGGTCTCGGGAACGGAGCGGTTGCCTCCGAAATATTGCTGCACTACGTACGGCGCGGTGCACTGGGGCACGGCATTTAAGGCACCGACCTAATGCTGGAGACCGGTAAGCCGACATCGAAGTCCATTTCACATGGGAGACACAAGAAACGAGAACATACACAGGCGTAAAGCGCCCCGCAGGGAACTGAAACGAGGTCGCCGCCGTAGCCGCAAGGTCGCCGCGCCCGACCACGCCGTGGTTACCGTGATACCCGCGCGAGACCGGAAGTGCAAGGAAAAAAGCCTTTAAAAAATTTCTGTCTACAAAGCATTCTAACTGTATTTCCTAATAACTAAACGTTAAGCGTATTTCCCTTATTTTGCTTAAGTGGTAGTATAATGCCTGCGTGACGTCGCAAAGAAGCACACCAATAGTCATTCGAAAACGCATTCACGTAGCAGCGTTGTACTGAGGAGAAGGAAGGCCGCAAAAGTCGAAGGAAAGAGAGCGCCAACTTTCAAATAGGACTGCGCGACCTGTACTGCGCGTAGATGTGTTTATCGCGTTCAAATGTGTATCGAACCATAATCTAGCGACTGAGATAGTTTGTGATCAATGCTCTGGAGATGTTTGTTTGCCCCTTTAATACGCAGCCGTGCGAGTCGTCATAGGCGGCGATGTCAAGGTTGTCCTCGTTGGTTATGTGCGGCAGCATTGCGTCGAGCGTCGTCATGGGCTCCCTGCCGTACCCAAGCTTGAACGGGATCGCTCTGGTCGTCTGCTGAACTGCTGTGTTATACGCGAAGATCACGTACGGCAAGATGGTGTCCCAAGTCTTGTGTTCAGCGTCGAAATACATGGCGATCATGTCCGCGATCGTTTTGTTCAGGCGCTCCGTAAGGTCATTGTTCTGGGGATGTTATGCAGTTGTTCGTCGATGGCTTATATGACTGTGTTCCACGATTGTTTGCGTCAACTCTGCCGTAAACGCCGTTCCCCGGTCCGTGATGAACATTTTTGGGGCGCCGTGTCGCAAGAGAATTAGCTCGACCAAACATTTGGCAACTTCTGCCGCGGTACCATTGGGCAGTGCTTTTGCTTCGGCGTAATGGGTAAGTTAGTCAGTGGCCACGATGATCCACTTGTTGGCCATAGTCGAAGATGGAAACGGCCGAGAAGATCCATCCCAATTTGTTGAATGGGCAGGTCTGGGGGCGGAATCGGATTTAGTGGTCCTGCTGGTCTGATCGGCGGCGTCTTGCGTCGTTGGCACTCACGACACGTCCTCACGTAGTGGGCAAGTTCGGCAGGCAGTCGCGGCCAGTAATACTTCTCCTGGATTCGACGCAACGTGCGCGCAAATCCAAGGTGGCCTGCTGTGGGCTCATTGTGCAACGCCTGCGGAATTTCTTGCCGAAGGGTTTTAGGCACTACGAGAAGCAGCGCAGTCTTGTTGGGTGCGAAGTTCTTCTTCACGAGGAGGCATTGCTTAACGTGAAGGATGATAAATGTCGCCTGAACACACCAGGAGGGGAAGCGGTCTTTCCTTCCAAGTAATCGGCTAGCGCTTTCAGCTCAGGGTCTGATCGCTGTTGGTCTGCGAAACTGCTGGCGCTTACCGGTCCCGAAAAGGCGCCTTCTGTGTCTTCTTTCGCCGGCGCATCAACGGGTCTCGGGACAAGCAGTCTGCATCGGAGTGCTTGTGGCCTGATTTGTAGATGACTGCGATGTGGAATTCTTGAAGACATAGGCTCCATCGGGTAAATCGGCCGGAGAGGTCCTTTAATTTTGCCAGCCAACAGAGCGCGTGGTGATGGCTTACCCCCTTGAATCGGCCGTATATGTACGGGCGGAACTTTGAAGTGGCCCAGATGATCGCAAGGCACTCCTTCTCGGTAGCCGAGTAATCCGCTTCGGCTTTCGAGAGGGACCTGCTAGCGTAGGTGATTATTTTCTCTAGTCCGGCATTCTTCCGAATGAGAACAGCGCTAGGCCCAGACTGCTCGCGTCGGTATACATCTAATCTCGGTGTTCTTATCGAAGGGGCCACAGTAGGAGTCTGTAGGCGGCGCTTAAGTTCCTCGAGGGCTTCCGCTTGCGGTGCTTCGCATTGAAATGGCACGTAAGCCTTTGTAAGCTGCGTCAAATGTTCGGCGAGGCTCGAAACGTTCTTGACGAATCGTCGGTAATACGCGCACAGTCCGAGGAATCGGCCCACAACTTTCTTGTCACCTGGCTGTGGAAACTGTTCGATAGCAGATGCTTTCTGTGGGTCAGGGCGATCTCCTTCCATGCTGAGAATATGACCAACAAGCATCTCGTTGTATGCAAAGTGACATTCTTTGCTTTCAACGGTAAATCTGAGGACTTGATTGCGTCAAGTACTGTTCGAAGCCTTCTCAAATGGTCTTCAAAGTTTGACGATGACATTACGACGTCGTCCAAATATGCCGAATAAATCTGCCACTTTAAGCCCGCCAAGACAGTGTCAATTACCGGTTGAAATGTGGGTGATGCACAAGCAGAAGCCAAATGGTATTACCTTGAATTCGAAGTGGCCGTCCAGTGTTATGAACGCTGTCTTCGCACGGTCTTTTTCCTCAACCTCAATTTGCCAGTACCCGCTCTTCAGGTCCATCGACGTGAAGTTTTTAGCGTTACAGAGCCGCTCAGTGTCGTCGATGCGAGGAAGCGGGTAGACATCCTTCTTAGTTAAGCCATTCAAGCGGCGGTAATCAACGCAGAAGCGAAGTCTGCCGTCTCTCTTTGCCAAAACGACTGGTGCCGCCCAGGAGCTCTTGGATGGCTGGATCACGTCATCACGCAGCATTTCCTCAACTTTATCGCGTATGGCCTGGCGTTCTCGCGGCGATACACGGTAGGGGCTTTGACGTAGCGGTCGAGCGTTTTCGTCCGCGATGACGGGATACTTTGCCAACGGAGATTGCCGCCCTTTCGACGCTGAAGAAAAGCACTCGCTGTAGATTTCAAGAAAAGTTCGAATCCGGTCTTGCCTGCATCGGGGAGCGCGGGGTTAATGTCGAAATTAGGCGGCTTCGCTCGGTTGGGTGCATCGTCTTCAAGTTGGCTGTGAAGTACGAAGACTTCCCGGGTGTCCGCTAGCTCGTCAAGGAAAGCAATCGTCATGCCCTTGTTCAGGTGTCGCTATTCGTCGGTGGAGTTCGTGACGAGCACATCAGCTTGACCATGACGGTAAAGAACGATGCCTCTTGCGATGCCAAGTCCTCTATCCAGTAACAACGGAGTGTTTCCTTCGATAACCCTATCCGTGATTTCGACTTCTGTGGTAACCACATGGACGATGACGCTTGATCGGGCCGGTAAGGTCAATTCTCTGTCGAGGACTTTGAGAGCGACGTGATGTGTCGAAGTTCTCGTATCAGGTATGGCTTTGTCGGCCGAGAGCTTGATGAGTTTGGATCGGAGGTCGATGCTCGCTAGATGTTCGTTCAGAAAATCCATGCTTAGAATCACATCACGGGAACAGTGCTGTAGGACGACGAAGCTGGTAGGGTAGGTGCGTCCATTTACGGTAAACCTTGCGGTGCATCGCCCCGGCGGCGTAATAAGGTTACCACCAGCGGTGCGGAATACCGGGCCGCCCCAATTGTTGTCCCTTTCTTGAGCTGGGCGGCGAAAGCTACACTGATGACACAGTAGTCGGCACCGGTGTCCACTAGGGCGGTAACCGTAAGTTCGTCGACAGCAACCTCAAGGTCGCTTGTTCGCGTCCTAGTATTGCAAGTTGGCTTCGGTGTTCCATCTCTGCTTCGTCTTGTGCTGAGGTCGCGGCCGGGGCACACCGTCGTAACGTCGCTGGGCGGCGATGTCAACTTGAAGTCTCCTCGTGATCTCGTCGACGTTGTCGTCTTGTGGATCGGCGATACAGGGAGAATTATGATGAACGTTTCACGATTCGGGGCCTGACAAAGTTGGTAAAGCGCTCGGCTGGGGATCCAAGGGATGGAGATTCGATTCGCGGTGGAGACAAGGTTTATTTATTTATTTTTAACTATCTACCTCAAAAGTGTGATATCCTCTGCCGACAGCCTTTACCGACAGCTCCTGCTGACAGCAGTGAGGTATTAAAGGTTTTCGCTTTAAAAGCTTGCAGTTCACATTGAAACCGACGTCATATGTAGTGCAGGTATCTGCTGGGGATTGACAGATACTACAACTTCCTTTCCCAAAAAGAAACTCAACTCCCCGCCGCGGTGGCGCAGTGGTTAGGATGCCCGACTACTGTTCCGGAGTACCAGTGTTCGAACCCGAACGCCGCCGGCTGTTTTTCGATGAAGGCGAAATGGAGAGGCGTCGGTTTGACGTGCATTGTCAGTCTACGTTAAAGGTCCCAGGTGGTCGAAAGTACTCCGTAGTATCCTCCACGGCTCCTTTATCTCTCTTTTCACTTTCACTCCAACCTTCCTCTCTTTCCTTACTGCGCGGTTTAGGAGTCGACAGAATAATTGACAGTTACTGTGCCTTTATTTCCTGGGAACCAATTATTGTTATTATTATTATTCTTATTATTTGTCTTTTTGTCTTCACCTTGACATCTTCCAAAACTAGCTCTCTTCATTTATATTGGACGTTCGTAGCTTTGTACTCTAAACTGTATTTATCACATATAACTTCCACTTTCCAGCCTAAGTATTGTATTTAATTTACTTCACATTTTGCTTTTTCTCCTGTTCAGTGCTTTTTAAAGTATCTTGTATTACTTTTTATCCGTTTCTTATTTATATTTTAACTTTAAACTTTATTGTCGAATCTTGCTGTCCCGCGTTCAATTCTATATTTTTATTGTATTTCCCTGTATTTCTCGCCTGTGTTTTAAGTACCACGCACTTGTTGTGTCTGGAATGGTAGTTTATTTTATGTATATTTCTATTTACTATAACCAATGTCAGTTATTTGCTTTTTTTCCCCCTATCAATATATTGTGTTTTTTTCGTGATGTGCTCTACAATTCTCTGCCTGTGTATATAAGACATGCTACTCATTGATTTCTTTTTTTCCGTGACACTTTTAGTCTAAATTTCATTTCATGTGTTATTTGTTTCTTCTTTTGTGTTCTATCTGTGTGTGTGTAAAACTTGTGTCTGCATTGTCATTTCTTTTTCGAAGAAGGAAATTAAGACTTAAACTGTTGTACCAAATTTACCCCAACAAAACAGGCATTCGAAAGGAAATATACTTACATAGGCCACATTACGTTTCTGCTCGCACAGATCATTGTTTTAAAATTTTGGAATACAGTGCCAGAACTAACATGTATGCCAGTTCCTTTTTTGTTAGATCCATCAGTGAATGGAATCGGCTTTCAAGTCATCAAGTGTGCTCCATAATAGAAGATGTGTTTTTTTCCACTCTGTAACCCCCCTGCTGTAGCGCCCTCGGGCTAGGCGGGGTAATCATTGAATAAAGAATAAAAATAAAGAAGCAGCACGAAGACCACATGGTTGTTCCGGCGCACATTAAATAAAGATTGCTTATTATTATTATTATTATTATTATTATTATTATTATTATTATTATTATTATTATTATTATTACTATTATTATTATTATTATTATTATTATTATTATTATTATTATTATTATTATTATTATTATTATTATTATTATTATTATTATTATTATTATTATTATTATTATTATTATTACCCGCCGGGGTGGCGCAGTGGTTACGGCGCTCGACTACTGTTCCCAAGGATGCGGGATCGAATCCCGGCCTCGGCGGCCGCTTTTCGATGGAGGCGAAAAGCAAAGCGCCCGTGTGCTGTGCGATGTCAGTGCACGTTAAAGAACCCCAGGTGGTCGAAATTTCCGGAGTCCTCCACTACGGCGTCTCTCATAGCCTGAGTTGCTTTGGGACGTTAAACCCCACAAACCAACCAACCTATTATTATTATTAATATTATTATCATCATTATTACATTATTATTATTATTATTATTATTATTATTATTATTATTATTATTATTATTATTATTATTATTATTATTATTATTATTATTATTATTATTATTATTATTATTATTATTATTATTATTATTATTATTTATACACCTAAAGGTATTCGCGAAATTATAGGAGGCTTTAAATGCACTTCGTGTCGTAAGGCGTAGCTTGAGCATCTCGATCCGAGCTTTTTAAACATAATTCCAATAAATTATTCGAGCCTGAGTACCTGCCAAATGTATGGTAGGTAATTCCCACGGCCGGTATCTAGACGCTGTGACCTGAGGTCGAAAATGTCATCGTGCGGCAGGGATGAGAGCTAATATCTATTACTATGTCCCAGTCAGAGCGGGGGGGTGTGGGGAGCAGTACAGGCGAACGCACCATTGGTAATGCCTATCCAAGGCCAGGGTGTCTCCGTCGTGCTTCTATGGCTGTCTTGATAACCCCTCCGAGGATCGCCACACTGGGGCTTATGGGAGCCACTGCATGGTCAAAAGCAGCATCACGACTAGCACGGTGAATATATGACCACTGTGGCGGCCAGGCAGGTTCTTCCCGTCAGGCGGCGCTCCCAGCGACTCCACTGCGATCCGCCCTGGAACACAGGAATTTACATTCGGAATTTACATTCGAAATTTCTGGAACACAGGAATTTACAAAGGAATTTACATTCGTTATCGAAAGAATCGCGTCATGAGGATTGCTCCAGGAAGGTCCATAAGAGAGCCGCGGCAGTACTAAGCTCTCAAATTCTAAGGTCAAGAATTTGGCGTTATCTGCTGGTCTGAAACGCTGACGGCGCAGAGATGTGTAACATAGCTCAGATTGAATGAGATGCTCGTATATTCTGAGTTCAATCATTGGTTACCCACAAACACTCCATTTGATAAGATATTGTTTGAGAAAATGTAATGGTCTGTTTTCGTTTTGTTTGTTTTTTAGGCGGGGGGCAAAGACTATTTAGCATATTCAAATGATGTCAAGATGTGTTGCTAATAACATAATGAAACCGAACAGAATAGCATAGAAAGCTAAATGGTAGCGGTTATTTTTGGAAACTACTGGATAAAAGAGCTACCTGCCGAAGACGAATTTGAGCCGACCTCCCTCACAAGCTCATTAGACCACCCCATACACGTCCACATTACTACTTTTTCAAGCTCATGGTGACGTTCCTGTCCATCCGCTTGATGTGTTCGTCTCCTCGGGCATCGGCTCACTCACTATCCCTATCGATCCCCACCGAGTGCGCTAATCACCACTTCACGCAAATATTTGTTTTCTTCATTGCCTTGATTTAACACACAATATTTCATCAAAAGAAACGCCCACATTATCAGGAGTATACATTGTTATGCCAATGTTAGCCTGGCTTCGTGACATTAGGACTCCCACAGCGACAACAGAGGTTTTATCTTTGAGACCCAGTCGGAAGGTTCTTTAGCCGCTTTCTGTATGAAGATAAACCATTACATACTATCTCGAAAATAAATTTAGGCAGGTCTTGTACCCCTGCCACAATGATAGCCTGTTATTTAGAGTGTCATATATGCAATGGATCGAGGCCGAGAATTGTAAATAAGTCAAATGGATCCCCATCTCACTATATAGGCTTAAATGCCCGGCGAGTCTAGTGGAACATCCCTCTTTGTTGTTCGTTAGAATACACTAAAAAAATAAACCACTTCACAACAACAACGAAAACATGGCCTATTGCTTCCGGTTTCATGCTGATTAAGTAAAGTGTTCCCCAGGGTAAACAAAAATATCTTCAGTCCAAACAGTTCTTGACTGGTAACGGTTCGGTATGTAAAAAAAAAGAAAAAGTTCTTAGCTCCTGGCAGCACCTGCATTTTCTTAACTCTCTTTAAGACGTCTCTGCTTGGGCCTCCACTGTATAAGGCGGCTTACAAGGGTTCTGGGAAAACAATATCACGGAGATCGCGGTACAGCTTTATCTGCTTTACGCCGACCAAATATTCTATAGAGGATAGAGAAACACGCTGAAGGAAATCTAACACTTGCGACCACTTCCCTGTTATAGCCACAAACCCCGCACGCTACTTCATCAGTGGAAACAGCAAACTCCGGCAACAGGCGTCGGAGCCAAACTTGGTAAACGGTGTCCAAGAATGGGTCGGATAAATCGGGAAAAACAAATATAGTTTAAACAACTCGCGTAAAAAGAGGGGCCAGACCCCCATCTTTAACCCGTTGGAACAGGTTCGTCCTGCTGCAGCTTTCCTAATCCGAAGCTCAAACGAAGACGACAAGAACCTTATGAAGGTTCTGTACGGTCACACACAAACAATACAGCGCCTTCATTACGTCCAAAAGCTCTCTCATGAAAAACAAGATATCATACAGTAGCTCTGGCGAAAATCGATAGGTTGGCGCTCTTTCCCTTCTCCTTTCTCTCCAATAGCTAGTTCGTTTATCATTTTCAATATTGATCACTTTGGTTGTAACCATCGAGTTTCCCGCCTAACCACTTGGTCGCGGTCTTCGCCCACGTCACATTGGCAAAATGGTCAGGCTTCGATGACCACCGTCCATGCCAGAGCCCAATGCACATGGCCCAGTTCACCACGCTACCGGTAAGAGAGAAGTCATCGCCACAAAGGCATTTACAACGATTTTTTGAGAGACAACGTGCACAGAGTATTTTGTTCAATTTCAACAGCCAGACGCTTTCCATCCAGAACCACCGTTAGTTTTATAAGGCGGAAGCCTTCCTCATGCGTCGCGTGTACAGGAAGCGTTCGCAGCAAGATTAAAAAAAATCCCTTTATGCTTTGCTGGTTACCATAGCAACGAGCCGCCGAAGGAACGACGTGCTCAACAGATGCCCTGTGGCAGGGCATTGTCAAAAATTGCACAAGTAGAAATGGCGCCATGAAAGAAGCAGAAAGGGTACAGAGGGCATGCATTACCGGAAACAAAGGTGCGTGCACCACAGGGTGGTGACGCGCGCGTAGGCAGTCCTAAATGTCAGTGAAGGCTTTTTGTGTGTTATTTTACTTGTATAGCCTGTTTGTACATGTTCTGCACCTCTGACAGTAAACGTCTTTCAACGATGGTTCATCTCACGCTCACATACCAGAGCTAGACCCTCGAAGACATCTAAAGCGGCCTTAAGTTATTATCGAAGATATCGCTGGGCATAAACTCGAATTGAGCATGCCTTTAATACTTCACTTTAGTGATGTGCACTCGAAGAGAGGCATTCCTTGGTGCGGACTCTCAGGTGAATAGAATTAATGTGCCGAAAGCATTTTAAAAAGAAAGCCTTTATAGGCTCATGAGTGTGGATAGGAATTATGCCTCTGAGGAGAGTGTCGAAAAATGAATTGGTTCATAAGTAGAATAATAATTTTATAAAGTAGATGGTGAAAATGTGTAGTGCAAAATTTTGTTTGTGGGGAGAAATCAATTAATTAGAGCCAAAAATGCCAATTAGACGTCAAAACAGACACGAATGTCGAAATTGGGCAAAATACGACACAATTCTGTAAAAAGACGTGAAATAAACAAAACAGAAAAAAGAGTCAATATAGAAAAATACAGAAAGAGTAAAAACGAAAACAAAAAGAGCAAGAAAGGAGCAAGAAGGTTAAAAAGACAGAAGTAAATGATTAAAAGCGCGGCAATTGAGTGCGAACAGTTGCGGGAAAGGTTTCCGCCTTACCGCACTTAACATATATGTAAATGTCTCCAATGGAATTTGTGTTCACTTGTGTAAACACCACTTATAAAATTTGGTTGTGCCCTTGCTGCAATAAAGATTTTATAGCATGAAGAATCACGCCCACTGTTCATGCAGTAATTACAAATTTATTATCAGGCTCTTGTGAGCAAGAAAGGTGGCGCACGTTTTCAACCACACTACGTGACAGGTGCTTTAATTAGCAGGAAGCGTTATGAATAAACGTCGAGAAATTATACTTTAGCACACATTCCGAGTTTCTAGCCTAATAGAAGACAAACCTTGAGGTATTTACAGAGAATTCAAACAATCTCGCGCCTCCCGCGTGGTAAAGAAAGTGGAAGGAAGAACATTCGTCATTTATTAAAACGTAGAAATTATGTATTTATTAGGCTGAAAGCTGTTAAAGATTCGGCTGACCATCCAGAAATTAAGCTCCTAAGATTTTGACGTCATAATTTATGCCACAAATGTGACTGAATGTAAGCTCTAAAAACTTGGACGTGCTTGGTTGCCTCTTGGTTCCATAAGCACGCTGATATGGATTCACAAAAGCCAAAAAAAAGTTTTGCACAGTCTTCATAATAACCAAGGTGCTTCGAAATTTTAGAAACCCAAATACTGCACTTTTCTTTCATATCAGTCTCTGCTTTGTCTGCTATATAAATAGACATAGGTTGGAAAATCTCAGTTCAGTTCAGTCGTTCAGTCGTGTCCGACTCTTCGTGACCCTATGGACCATGTCACGCCACACTTTCCGGTCTCTCACTATCTTCCTAACATCACATAATTTCATCTGCAGGGCCTCGAGGATGCCATTTAACCATCGCATTCGCTGCCTACCCCTTCTCCGGCGACCCTCAACCTTTCCCAACATCAAATCTTTCTCCAGCGACTCCTCTCTTCTCATCAGATGGCCAAAGTAGCTGAGCTTTAACTTTAGAATTTGACCCTCCTATGAGCAGTCAGGGTTTATGGTCGACAATATCGACATATTTAATCTTCTGGCAGTCCAAGGAACTCTCAAGAGTCTTCGCCAGCATCACAATTCAAACGCGTCAATTCTTCGGCGGTCAGCCTTTTTCACAGTCCAACTCTTGCATCCATACATCACAACTGCAAAGACCATAGCACGAGTTATACGGATCTTGGTTGGCAGACTAATGTCTCTGATCCTTACTATTTATTTATCTATTTAGCGGCAAATAGAACAGCCATTAAGATTGTGAAGTCCGGCATCCGGCACCCGTTTAATGAGTTGATTGATCTATGCCTGTAACTTGTTCACTTTGTGACGGATTTCGGGTCGATATTCAAAATGGTGCAAGCTCATCTACTTAAGCTTGCTGGATGTCCAGAGGAGCGACGGCTGCGTCCCACGTAGGCAGCGAATTTCTGACGTAACGTGCCACCTCCACAGAGCGACGGCCAAGCCTCCGTGTGCGGCTAAGCAGGAATGTCCTTTTACTCCAAGGCCCAGTGATGTCACTCTCACTGAAAGAAGTGTAATTGGAATAAAAATCAATAAAAAGGCTTTTATAGGCCAACTGAAAGATAAGGACGGTGTGTTACAGCTGTTTTAGTATCCATCATATTCGCTTGCCTAGAAGAGTAAAACGTCTTCACTCACCTTTTAATCACCGACTCGTATGTAAAAAAGCGGTCATGGGCATTGCATTATTGCTATTTAAAAGGCACGATTACATTTTTCTTATGTTCGCAAATAAACACCATATTCTATTTGTGATCTCTATTCTTTTTCTTCTATAACCTGCTCGCATATGTTTCGTTGCTGCCTCCGCCTTAGGGAAGTGTACCGATAGGCCGAAATGACTATTCTATCTGCTGTATTCTGCACTGAAGCTATAATCTTGACAGTCCACTCTGCTGTTAACGGCAAAATAGTATTGAGAACATATAGTTACTTTCACGATTCTACGAATTAAACGGAATGTGTTAAAGTGCGAAACGGCATTTAACATACATCAGATCTTCTAAGGGTACCTGGTGACCTTGCCGACGTGTTAAATGCGTGTTACTGTTGAGGAACAAGTTTTTTTCCGTTTAATGAGTCTGACCCACCTAATATACACAGCAGTTGGAAACACGTGCTAAATGACTTTTCGTCTTTTAAATGTTCCAGGTAATGATTTATAGCCTTCATTCACCAGTATTTAGTGCAAGTGCTTTCCTCGAGCTGCATGTTCGGTTGTTTCTGCCAAACGTAGGCGGGGGGTAATTATAACCACGAAAAGCGAAAACGGGAGTGGCGCCTTAGCAGGGTTGTTTTTTTTTTGTCATTGCACCGCAGCGGTTGCTTAGTGGTCAGGTTACTTTACTGCCCATTCCGAGGAAGAGCGATGGGTTCCAGCCGCAACAGTTGAGTTTCCATGCAAGAGAGACACAACGTACCCGTGTACCAGCTTTGCGATGTCGGCGCACGATAAAAAATCTCCAGATAGTCAACATTGCTACAGCCTTCCTCCTCAGCCTTTCTCACAGCTGATATTTCATTAGGATGTGAAATATACCTTATTGCCGCGAAACCTTCAAAACAGTATTTGTTGTTTTTTAACAGCCGCCGGCATACAGGATTATCACTCTGATTCTGGACCGCGTATCAGTTCCGCAATCTTTGTATGTTATTACTCGATGTCGCGAGTCACACCTTTATCAGTTTTGTTGTAGCGCAAGATGCACCGAGATCTATCTCGAAGGTTCCGGCCACTCGGGTGTCTTTCCACAATGTTCCAGCCCGTGCTGGTAGCTGTTTGCGACGTTATCTATGTTGTTCTGCGCAGCCTTTAAATTGAGCGTTGATGAGTGGGACGAGCATTCTTTGTCCGACGACCGACGAGCATGTTTGATGCTATCGCCGTCGCCGAGTTGCTTAGTTCTTTTGCGGGCGCAAGTCAGCCCAATAACAAGTTTATTCAGTGCATCATCCACCCCTCATTTGTGTCGTCGACCTTGTCACCCCTACGTGACATCTGGTGGAGGTGCTGCCTTTGATCCTTCAAGCGAAGACCCAAGCCGTGTTCCTGTCGCCCCTGGAAGACCAGCCTGCAGGTTACCGAGCCATGCCGCCGACTTCAAGGCCTACAACCCGAACACGGTCTCCTGCCTGACCCCATTCGATCTCAGAAGGCATCGACGCTGACAATGGCCCAGCCTACTACAGCACCGGTTGTTTTCGTCCAACCCCGTGAGCCCCTTTGCTTCCACGGACGACCGGATGAAGATGCTGGAGACTGGATGGACCTTTTCGACCGTGTGGCAGAGTTCAACGGCTGGAAGGACGCTGCGAAACTCAGGCAGGTCTACTTTGCTCTTCAAGGACATGCCTGAGTTTGGTTCGAGAATCATGAGGCAGCTATGAAGGATAGGGAGATTTTTAAGGAAGCGTTTTTGACTGCCTTTTCATGCATCGTCCGAAAGGAAAGAGCCCAGGCCCTCCTTCAGTCAAGACTTCAACTTACTGACGAGCCTGTCCTGGCAAACGTTGAGGAGATGAAGCGCCTTTTTCGCCGCGCCGACCCTAACATGACCGAAGGTGAGAGAGTCAAATTTTTAATGAGAGGCGTCAAAGAATCGCTTTTTGCAAGTCTTGTCCGAGATCCGCCAAGAACCGTGGTGGAATTTGAAACGGAGGCGTCTACTATCGAGAAGACGTTGGCCACCCGGATGCGCCACTACGAACGACCACTTCAGCCGGACTGCTCAGCCAACTACCCCAACGCATCTGCAAGCGGAGAGAACCTTCGGGATCTCATCCGGGAGATCGTGCGAGAGGAGCTCCGCCGAATGCTACCATCATCGCAACAACCCCAGGTGGCAACGCTCGCGGACGTCGTCCGTGCAGAAGTTCAGCAGGCGCTGGGCGTTCCTAAAGCGACGACTCCGACGGCTCCAGAGCATGAATCAGCAGCGATGGACTATGCAGCTGCGTTATGTCGTCCTGCACCCCGACGCGACCTCCCAAGCCGACGCGACCTCCCAAGCCGACGCGACCTCCCAAGCCCTCGTCGCTACCATCCTGCTTCCGAAAGCCGCCCCTTGGTCCCCGCACGCCAAGCCTACCAACGACCCCCAAGTCCCAGAAAGTGCGACGCGTGGAGGACAGCAAACAACCGACAGCTCTGCTTCCATTGTGGTGAGGCAGGACACATCCTCCGTCACTGCCTGTGCAGGCGGATCGGCCTCCGTGGTTTCGCTGTCGACGCCCCACGACCCAGTCCTGGCGAGCGACCACAGGATATCAACGACTTCCTGCGCAGCGGAGAGCACTCGTCACCAAGGCGACTGTCACGCTCCCCATCACCTTACAATGCCCGATTTGCGTCGCCGGGCAGCGGTTACGTGCAAGGACGGTCTCCTAGCCCCCGTAGGGGAAACTAAAGGCAGCAACCTTTGGAGGTGAGGTTGCTCAACGGCGACAAGACGAAGATCCTCCGCCGCCGACGACCACTAACGACGACAAAACCATTTCATTGCCGCTCCACACGACGACAACACGACCAAAGTGCAAGTAGACACCGCCGCCCAGCGAAGTAACAACGGTATTCCCCGGCCATGACCTGAAGAAACGACAGAGCCGAGATCGGACACTAAGGCCCACGTGCAATGCGAGGACGCGAACAAGTGACCTTGAAGTTTATATCGATGGTCGCAGAGTCACTGCCCTTGTAGACACCGGAGCTGACTATTCAGTCATCAGTGGACCGTTAGCCTCCCATCTCAGGAAAGTTACAACCGCTTGGTATGGCCCCCTGATTCGCACCGCAGGTGGCAACCTGATTACTCCATCGGGACGATGTACTGCACGAATAACCGTAAATGGGCGTACTTACCCCACCAGCTTTGTGGTCTTGCAGCCATGTTCCCGCGACGTAATTTTAGGCATGAACTTCCTAAATGAAAAAAGGGCTATCATCGACCTCCGATCCAAGCTCATCAAGCTCTCTGCAGAGAAAGCCATACCTGCTGCGACGACTTCGTCTCAACACGTCGCTCTAAACGTCCTCGACGGAGAATTGACCGCGCCGCCCCCATCAAGCGTCGTAGTCAGCGTAGGTAGCGCAGACATCGAAACCGCTGAAGGCATAGTCGAAGGAAATATCCAATTGCTCTTGGAACGAGGTGTCGGCATAGCAAGAGGCATCGCGAAATTCCAGAGAGGACAAGCTCAGGTGCTGGTAACAAACATCACTGAAGAATACCGGCATTTCAACAAGGGCACGGCGATCGCTTTTCTCGACGAATTAGAGAACCTCAAAGATGTATTCACCCTCCACGACCAAACGCTGGAAGACGCACCGGACCAATTCCGTCAGCCCACATTTGACATCAACCTAGTATTGACCCACGGGAGGAAAAACCAGATTCGCAGCCTTCTTCGAAACTACAGGGAGTGCTTCTCGTCATCTTCAAAGGTACGACAAACAACACTGGCCAAGCACAGCATTATAATTGACGAACATGACCGACCTCTGCGCCAAAGCCATTATCGTGTATCGCCGCGAAAACGGCAGGCCATTCGCGATCAAGTTGAGGAAATGCTGCGTGATGACGTAATACAGCCATCGAACAGCCCCTGGGCGGCACCAGTCGTTTTGGTCAAGAAGAAAGACAGCACATTCCGCTTCTTCGTTGATTACCGCCGCTTGAATAGCATAACGAAGAAAGATGTCTACCCGCTTCCCCGCGTCGACGACACTCTCGACCGGCTCTGCAATGCAAGGTACGTCTCATCGATGGACCTGAAGAGCTTATATTGGCAAATTGAGGTTGACGAAAGAGATCGCGAGAAGACCGCATTCATCACACCGGACGGCCTTTACGAGTTCAAGATGATGCCATTTGGCCTGTGCTCTGTACCAGCCACATTTCAACGAGTAATGTACACAGTCCTGGTAGGCTTGAAGTGGCAAATTTGTTTGGTATATTTGGACGACATTGTTGTCTTCTCGTCAAACTTTGAAGACCACCTAAAACGACTACAGACAGTGCTGGAAGCCATCAAGTCATCGGGACTAACGCTAAAAGCAGAGAAGTGTCACTTCGCCTACGAAGAACTCCGGTTTCTAGGTCGCATTGTTAGCCAGGACGGTATTCGCCCAGACCCGGAGAAAACAGCTGCAATCGCACAATTCCCACCGCCTGCCGACAAGAAAGCTGTGCGCCGATTCCTTGGGCAGTGCGCTTATCATCGACGATTTGTGAGAAATTTTTCGCTGATCGCCGAACCGTTGACGCAGCTTACAAAGGCTGCCGTACCTTTTAAATCGGAAGCGCCGCAAGGAGAAGCCTTCGAAGAACTTAAGCGCCGCCTGCAATGCCCTCCTGTACTTGGCCACTTTCATGAAAACGCCAAGACCGAAATTCACACCCTACGCGAGCAGTGTGGGCCTAGGAGCCGTTCTCGTTCAGAAGAGTGGCAGACAGGAAAAAGTAATCGCCTACGCTAGCAAGTCCCTCACAAAAGCCGAAGTCAATTACTCGACGACCGAGAAAGAGTGCCTTGCAATCATCTGGGCCACTTCTAAGTTTCGTCCATACCTATACGGCCGACCATTCACGGTGGTTAAGCGACCATCACGCGCTCTGCTGGCTGGCTAATTTGAATGATCCTTCCGTCCGCCTTGCCAGATGGAGCCTACGACGTCAAGAATTTGACATGACTGTAGTCGATAAATCGGGCCGGAAGCATTCCGACGCAGACTGCTTATCCCGTGCTCCCGTCGATGCTCCCCCGAAGGACGATGACGACGACGCCTTTTTGGGACCGGTAAGCGCCAGCAGATTCACAGAACAACAGCGATCAGACCCTGAGCTGAAAGCGCTAGCCGATTACTTGGAGGGAAAGACCGCTTCCCCTCCTGGTGTGTTCAGGCGACATTTATCATCCTTCACGTTAAGCAATGGCCTCCTCGTGAAGAAGAACTTCGCACCCAACAAGACCGCGCAGCTTCTCGTAGTGCCTAAAACCCTACGGCAAGAAATTCCGCAGGCGTTGCACGATGAGCCCACAGCAGGCACCTCGGATTTGCGCGCACGTTGCGTCGAATCCAGCAGAAGTATTACTGGCCGCGACTGCCTGCCGAAGTTGCCCACTACGTGAAGACGTGTCGTGAGTGCCAACGACGCAAGACGCCGCCGATCAGACCAGCAGGACTACTAAACCAGGGCGGGCTTGTACGATAAAGTCCGAGCTAAGTCCAGACTTAAATGGTGTCTTTAGAAAGACCAAGCTTATTTAAGACGGCTCGTGTTCCGAACGTCGAACGCTTCGGGTTCATGTTCACCACAGTGGCTTCTCAGAACGGCCTCAGCAACCACTTGAGGCATTTTTCCTCGTAACACAATCTTAAGCCGCAAAAAGCAGTGGCACGGATTTTACACAACGCAAAATTGACGGAATGTGTACATCTTACAGCAGGGACAGTGCCAGCGCTCTCCCTGTATTTCCCTAATTTCTCTACTTAGACACCTGGCGTCCTTGTGTCTTAACCAAGACAGCACTAGAGTCGTAATCATACAAGCGACTTATTCAAGTCAGGACTGAAACCCAGTCTTGACTCCAGTCTTAAGCGGCCATGCTAGTGGCCTATTCATTAGATTCCAGTTAAGTCTGGACTTAGGTAAGACAGTCTTAAGATTGTTTTGTGCAAGCGGGCCCAGATTCCGCCCCCAATTCTGCCCTTTCAACAAATTGGGATGGATATCTCCTCGGCCCCTTTCCATCTTCGTCTATGGGTAACAAGTGGATCATCGTGGCCACTGACTACCTTACCCGTTACGCCGAAGCAAGAGCACTACCAAATGGTACCGCGGCAGAAGTTGCCAAATTGTTTGTCGAACAAATTCTCTTGCGACACGGCGCCCCAGAAGTGCTCATCACGGACAGGGGAACGGCGTTTACGGCAGAGTTGACGCAAGCCATCCTGGAATACAGTCACACAAGCCTTCGACGAACAACTGCGTACCATCCCCAGACCAATGGCCTTACGGAGTGCCTGAACAAAACGATCGCGGACATGACCGCTATGTACGTCGACGCTGAACACAAGACCGGGGACGCCCTCTTGCCGTACGTGATCTTCGCGTATAACACGGCAGTCCAGGAGACGACCAGAGCGACCTCGTTTAAGCTTGTGTACGGCAGGGAGCCCACGACGACGGTCGACGCAATCCTGCCGCACGTATCCAGCAGAAAACCTTGACGTCGCCGCCTACCTGCAGCGTGCAGAGAAAGCCCGACGACTCGCACGGCTGCGTATTAAAGACCAACAGCGCACCGACAGCCGACGATACAATTTACGACGACGCCACGCAGAGTACAAGGCAGGAGACCAAGTGTGGGTTTGGACACCAATTCGCCGTCGCGGAATAAGTGAAAAGTTGTTGCGTCGATTCTTTGGGCCATACAAAATCCTTCGCCGCGTCGGACCACTGGACTATGTAGTCATTCCCGACGGAACGTCAGCATCACAACGGCGACGCGCACGCCCAGAAATTGTACATGTTGTACGACTGAAGCCATATTACGCGCGTTAAAGAATCTGTGGTGTTTAAACTTTGCGGTGTTTATGTTTAAGTTGCTTTGTTTTGGAACATCGAGGCAATGTTTTTTTAAGGGGGGAGTAATGCCGCGAAACCTTCAAAACAGTAATTGTTGTTTTTTAACAGCTGCCGGCATACAGGCTTATCATTCTGATTCTGGACCGCATATCAGTTCCATAATCTTTGTTTGTTAATGCTCGATGTTGCGAGTCACAGCTTTATCAGTTTTGTTGTAGTGCAAGATGCACCGAGATCTGTCTCGAAGGTTCCGGCCACTCGGATGTTTTTCCAGAATGTTCCAGCCCGTGCTGGTAGCTGTTTGCGATGTTATCTAGATTGTTCTGAGCAGCCTTTAAATTGAGCGTTGACGAGTGTGACGAGCATTCTTTGTCCGACGACCGACGAGCACGTTTGATGCTATCGCCGCCGCCGAGTTGCTGAGCTCTTTTGCGGGCGCAAGTCAGCCCAATAAAAAGTTTTTTCAGTGCAATCATCGGCCCTTCATTTGTGTCGTCGACCTTGTCTCCCCTACGTGACAATATACCATATACCATATACCCCATATACCATTTCTACACCATTTTGCACTTACTTTATCGGGAAAGGCGCATAGCATTCTTTAATGAACGATTATGCCTATAAATGTATATCATTTTAAGAAAGGGTTGGTTTATTGGGTTTAACGTCCAAAAGCGACTAAGGCTATGGAGAGGCCCTAGGGGAGAGATCCGGAAATTTCGACAGCCTGGTGTTTTTTAACGTGCACTGACATCGCAAAGTACGCAGTCGCCTTGTTTTTTGCCTACGTCGAAAAGCGGACACCGTGGACTGATTTTAATAACGCATCCTTTGGCACAACAGTCTAGTGTCATAACCACTGCACCATTGCGGCGGGCATTCCAAGAAAGAAACAAATCGGTGGCGATAGAACAAGCGTGCAAAACAGAGCTAGCACTGCTCTTTGGACGTGCTTAATATTAAAATGACCAATTCGAGATTAGGGGTGGTAATAATGTACAGCAATATCGGACAGCGAGCAGCCAATCGCCTCAGACACAAACGTTCTATTTAAACATAATATTATCTGCCATCTGAAAACACAAATGTTTTAAAGCCGCCCGACCCGGTAGCTTTGAGCATAAACACGAATTCCAAACCTATCGCCGCGCATGGTTCTAGTAAACCAATTCTCCACTCCCCTACCATGCAGGAAAGTCAAACATAAATCTCTTCGCGCTTGAAATGTGAACTCCAGCCATGTGGGCTCAGGAATGTTTGTTAGAGTTAGTCTGTCGTACTTGCTTTGACACTATTCGCCCGGAGAAAGTTTAATTTATGGACTGGTCAGCATGCGTTTGCTATTGTTTAATGGTATTGTAGATGATTCACAGTATCGTGTATAATTCCTATTCCAGTACATTGCTGTTAAACGAAAACGACACTTAACAACACTCAGTGGCTACTCTACGGTTTTATAACCAAACATTCAAATAACGAACATACCAAGATACATATATATACAGTTATTCTGACAAGTCAGTTGAATGTGGCGGCGAATAGTTTAATCGAGGAAGCTAAACTGGTTTGTGCGTTCACACTGCCTCTGGAACTAGCTGGCAGTGCAATCTTGGAAAACCCTCGATTTCCCGGTTTATCTCCACTGAGGCACAGAAACTGCTTTTGTCCTCCAACTATTTTGCCTGAAGGAGGAAGAGGCAAATAGGTCTACTCTCTTCGGATTTTATAGTGGTATGATTTCATTGCTTTTGCATTTTGAAAAAGCAGGCAATTAGTAAAGAGTAGAAAGCATCCACTTCAACATTTTCTTTAGAGGTTCCCTTTTGGAAAATGCACGCGCATGGCGGCGCGCAGCCAGTCAGCAGATACTCTGCCGGATTTTCTTTTCCGGGGCAATGCCTCCAAGTAAATCCTCCGGTCAGTGTCTGGATTTCGACAACGCGGTTGCGTACGAATTGCTGCCAGCGATCCGCGTTTCCATGGATCCAGTGCAATGCAATAGTTGAATCTGTCCACAAATAGACGTTTTGGGGAGTGTCCTCTAACTGGTCGAGAATGTAGCGGCCCAGCCGTGCAGCCAGCAGGCATGCCATCAGCTCCAGTCTGGCAAGGGTAAGCTCCTTAATTGGGGCAACTCTCGATTTGCTAATTACTACTGTCGCGGTGCCATCCTCGCCATCTGTCGTCAGGTAGGCAACTGCCCCGTAAGCCACTGGACTCGCATCCGCAAAAATGTGCAAACTGGCTGTCGCGTCTGTGCCTGCCCTGGCCCTGTAGTATCGCGGCACCTTGACCTCGGGCAGGTAAGAGAGTTCCTCAGTCCAATCTGCCCACTTTGCTGCGATTCCTTCAGGCAGGGCATCATCCCATCCTATGTTCAGGCGCCAAAGTTGCTGAAATAGCACCTTCGCTCGCACGATGAAAGGGGATAGCCACCCTAGGGGATCGTAAATCCGCGCGGTGGTCTGCAGGACGGATCGTTTGCTGGGTGGCTCGGTCGTGGCGATTCTGTCGGTGCAAGGGCAGAATGTCAACATGTCCGTACTTGGTTCCCAAGTGAGTCCCAACACCTTAAACACACCTGACAGGTAGCCAAGAGGCTTTGCCCCCTTTGAGTCCTGCTCAAACATTCGACAAAGCTGCTCGCTGTTAGATGCCCATTTGTGCAATTTCATCGAGGCTGCTCCGAAAATTGCGTTTGATTCGTTGTACAAATTCAGTGCGTCCTGTTCGTTTTCGGCTCCCATCAGTATGTCGTCGACATAAAGGCTGCGTTGTAGTCGGCTTGCAGTGATCGGGAACTGCTCCTCTGCGCTCTTTAGGTGATGTTGGAGAGTGGCAGAGAGCAAGAACGGACTGGCAGTCGTTCCGAATGGGACTCTCTTCATACGCCATGTCAAGATTGGTGGAAGAGGGCCACCTGGCTCAGGCTTCTTTTCGAACCACAAGAAACGCAAAGCGTCTCTGTCGTCTGGTCTCACTGCAACTTGCAAAAAGGCCTGTTCGATGTCCGCTACTAGAGCTACTTTGTGCCTGCGGAAGTTTAGCAGCATGCCCACGAGGTCAGCCGTTAAATTTGGTCCACTTTCAAGATTGTCGTTTAGAGATTTTGCTGACCTATCGTGGGATGAGGCGTCGAAAACCACGCGCAGCTTGTGAGCCTCGCGGATGACAGCCTGATGCGGCATGTGGTATGCAGGGCTTGCGCCACTGTCATTTGTTTCAACCAACTCCGCCATATCAAGTGCGCTGTACTGCCTTATAGCCACGTCATACTCATCTAGTAGCTCTGGGGATCTTTGGAGACGTCTTGTGAGCTGATGTAGGCGCTTTAGGGCAACCTCCCTGTTATCTTCCAAAGCTGTCACAGGTTTCCATGGAAGGGCCACCTCATAACGACCCTCCTTCATCTGCACGGTGTCCTCAAAAAACTCCACGACAGCATTGGTTACAGTTTTGGATTCATTTTCATTTATCCCAATCGATTCTAAGGTCCAGAATTTCGTTAATATGTCCGTTGCGCTTCTTTCTGTAACCGATGTTCGCAGGGCAACCGTTTGCATGCAGTAGGGTCCTTCGTCCATGCCCTGAACTGGTCCCTGAAGGGTCCAACCTACAGCTGTCTCAACTGCTCTCAGTCTATTGCCGATCTTGGTGGATCGGCCGGTCGTTAGATCCCAAATGTGGTCGGAGCCTATGAGAAGCCCAATATCTCCAGGCCCTCCGTCGTTGCTGAAATCGGCGGGCTCATAACCGAGCGTTCTCAGCCTGTCCATCAATGCCACGGGTGGTTTTGGGATATGCTGATCGCAAATGACGTCTGTCTCCAGAACCTCTAGTTTGCATGTTTTTCCTTTTTTAGTTTTAATTTCGACCAATACTCTCCTGAACACTCGTTCTTCTTGGTGACCGCCAAAGACACCGACGGTTAGCATTTCTTCCCCAAGAAATTTGCATCCCAGTCTTTTTGATGCTTCAGATGTCAGGTACGAGCGTTGGCTTCCGCCGTCGAAAAGTACTCGCAGTTGCGCCCAGGCCTTTAGGCCACCGCAATTAGCTGACGCCGTTTGAAGCAGGACAGTTTTCGCGGGAGCGGATTCTGTTCCTGCTGCAACTTCAAGGCTAACTTGCGCGTTGGTGACTCCGCTAGTGGCTTCCCTCTGGCGCGCTACCGCATAGGACGGATCACAAATTGCAGTCGCGTGCTTCTTCCCGCACTTCATGCATTTTAGGTGCACATTACAATTCCTTGATCGATGCCCTTTTCGCGTGCATTTGAAGCATCTCCCTGCCGCTTGCAGAAGCCGTTTCCTTTCCTCCACGCTTTGTTTGGCATCGCATTCCTGTGTCAGATGCTCCTCGGCGTTACAAAAGAAGCAACCTTCCTTGGTTGCGTTTTGATGCAAGGTTGCTGCGGTTGATAAGGGCTTATGCGATTTCCAAGGTGGCTTCGGCTGATCTTTTCTGATTTCCTTAGAGTTTTTGACCAAATCCATGCTTTTTAAGGCAGCCAAATTTTCTCGACTCTCGACTTCGATTTTGAGGAAAGAAATGAGACGTGAAAAGGACGTGACCGTACCTTTGTCACTTGCGTTTGAGCTTTCCGAAGTGCCGTTGGTCAATTCCTCGTTCCCGCCCATGGAACTAGTCTCGATGACACATTTGCGGCTGTAGTCGAGTAGGATGTCCGTTGGCAGTGCTCGTTGTACAATCGGCATGAGAAGCGTGGTGTAGGAGTCCTGCTTTTGGCCCAGTGTCTCCAAACCCTTGATGTGTGCAGCCAGGGTGTCATAGAGGCGGCGAAGACCGCGTACATCGTCTGAGGAGCGAACTGGCTGGACGTCAATAAGCTTCTTCATGTGCTCTTGAATTAGGAGCTCTTCGTTCCCAAAGCGTTTTTTGAGGAGCTCCACGGCGTCGCTGTAGCATCGTGCCGTCGATGGAAGTCCGGCGAGCGCAGCGGCGGCGTCCCCGGTGACAGATGCTTTGAGGTAGTGGAACTTGTCGACAGATGAAAGTTCTTCGTTCTTGTCGACAACTTGTTCGAACACCTCCCAGAAGGCCTGCCAGTCATGACGCCGTCCGGTGAATTTTGTGAGCGCCAGCTTTGGCAGCTTGACCCTAATCTTCGAGGTGGTCGTTGTCTGGGCGGCGTTATTCTCCCGCTGAGTCGATGAGTTTCCAGTCGGGGTTGAGATGCACTGTTGCAGCTTGGCCAAGACAGTTACGATTCGATCGTTGTACTCAAAAACTTGTTCGTACTCTGTCTCGGCCTGCTCATCTTCCAGTGACTCCTCGAGCTGACTGTTCACAGCGTTTAGCTCAGCATGAAGGGACGTTAGTCGAGCGTGCACGACATTAGCATCGCTCTGTGTTAGCTCATCGAGTCGCTCAAGGCATTCCTTGATAACTTTGGTGACTTGAGTGCGCAGTACCTTTCTTTTCTTGAGGAGGCGCTCCATCGTTGAACCAGCGTTGCTGAGGATCCTAGAAATTCAGTTAACCAGGGGATGAGACGACTTCATGCGGCCGCGTTAGGTAGACTTCTTGTCCGTTGCGATGAAAGACCACAATGAGGCGAATATCCAGGGTTCGTTGATCTAAATTTTTTCTCTTCGCTTTCTTCCCGGGTTTCGGCACCAAATTTTTGTCTGATATGTCTAATCGTTCGTTAATACTTTGTCGTTAGGAAGAAAAGCAAACGATTGAACAAACAACAACTGAATTTACTGGTAATAGCAAAGGGAGCACATTCAAACGCGTCCGTCTCGCACCAAGTTCGTTTAGCGACTTCTCGCCACTGTGTTCCACTCCCGTCTTCTCCATTGTCCCCGCTCTCCCCGTCCTCGCCCCGAAGACCCCTCTTTTCTCCCCACTCGAGGCTCCGGCGTTGAGCGGGGCCTTCCAGGAACAGCGAGCGCCTGGCGCGACCCAGGGGGTCGAGCAGCGTCCTCCTCGAAGGGGCCAGGAGGTCATAAATTAGACCGCCCGAGTGTCCGAAAGAGCGTGGGTGGTAGGTCGAGTGTTCCCCGCGCGGACGAACCGTTCGTTTGCGAACAACGTTCACGACAGATACTGCTTGCCTTACAGGCGCCATGACCAACTCACAATTATGGACCCATCAAAAAGACTTGATTCCTTGCAATGTCACTAAATGTTCACGGCATCAATTTTGCGTTCTGCACCGGCTAGGTTGTGACTTGCAAATTGCACCTCTTGCAGTTAGCAGTGATTACAGGCAGCAACCAAACAGCCCAATCGCTATCACACTCGTTGTGGAAAAATATTGTGCGCACCAGAATGCAATTCTGTGCAAATAATATAATACTCGACTAGCTCTTGATTTTCAATTGCCGGTTGCTTTATGAGAAAAAAAATCGCCAGTCTTCTACGAACCAGCATCAAAGCTGCGCATGATTTGCCAGCGCTAACAAGCGGCAGAATTGAAGTCATGCAGTTCAAAGTGCGACTCACGCGGCCTTCGCCGGAGCCGATGCGGCCACGGTCGAACTGCCGCTGATAGACTGGGCAGCCTCCATGGCGGCCACGCAGCAACCGGGTACCCCGTGTTGCCCCCGAGTGCCCAATTTCCTATTCTACTTCGAATTCGTTGGCCTGTTACAAATGTTGCTGTTGTTTCCCTAATACAAATTTATTCCCCCGACGCCAAATATTCGCATCTTCCTCTTTCTGCGATCAGCAACCTCACAATGCACAGTCTGAAGAGCACAAGATCCATAAAGACTTTACACAGAATCTTTTTTTTTTGCCTTCAATTAGCAACTGGTTTTTACTTCTACCCCTTTTTTTTATCATCTTTGTTTCCCATGTCATTCCTCTCTCTAATTGTAGATCCTTGTCTTCTTTCTGCATGGTGAGCTTCCCTTTCCAATGTTGGTTTGGTTGGTTTGTTGGGTTTAACGTCCCAAAGGAACTCAGGCTATGAGAGACGCCGTAGTGGAGGACTCCGGAAATTTCGACCACCTGGGGTTCATTAACATGCACTGACATCGCACAGCACACGGGCGCCTTTGCTTTTCGCCTCCATCGAAAAGCGGTGGCCGAGGCCGTAACCACTGCGCCACCCCGGCGGGGCATGTGCCGCCCGAATGAACGCTGCGGTTGCTCCAGTGGATGCATCTAGTCTCACATTCATGTTTCTGACCTCCATTCAGCCTTGGTGGTGCAGTGGTTAAGATGCCCGACTACTGTGCCAGAGTATCCGGGTTCGGTCACGATAGCCGGCGGCTGCCTTTCAATGGAGGCAAAATGGTTTGACATCCGTGTGCTGTGTGATATCAGTGCATGTTAAAGAACCCCAGGTGCTCAAAATTTCTAGAGTCCTCAACAACGGTGTCTCTTGCAGCTTGAATCGCTTTGTGACGTTAAACCCCACAAATCACATCAAATCTTTCTCATCTTCAGTTTGTTTGGAACTGCTATGAGTAAAACTTTCAGGTGGCTCTGCATTGTGTGAATGTATTGTCCAGGCTAATACAACTAATTCCCTCCTCCTCAATGGTGGTGGCTTAATGGTTAGGGCGCCTAACTGCTGAACCCAAGGACTCTGGATCAACTACCAGCCGCAGCGGCCGCTTTTCGATGGAGGCGAAAAGCAAGGCGCCCCTGTGCTGTTCGATGTCAGTCTGCTTTAAAGCACCTGGGTGGTACAAATATTTCCGGAGCTCTCCACAACGGCGTCTCTCATAGCCTGAGTCGCTTTCGAGCGGTAAATTTCATAAACTCAAAATCAGAAACTCAAAATTTTATTTATTTATTATGGCGCCGAGTTTGCTGCACGGCATAAAAGGTGGTGGTAGAGTCACAGGTATGCGTGGAGTGCAGATATGTGCAAGAAGTCACATAAACTGCGTGCATAAATGTTGTTTGTTATCCATAAGTGGAAATGAGAGTCATTACTCGGTGAAATTCCAGCTTTTTGTAAAATGATCTTTCGTATATGCGAAGTTCCTGGGCATGTCCATATTAGATGCCGGACACTGGTGTCGCAAGCGGGTTCTTCGCAGTGTGGGCATTTGTCGGGAACTGGAATAGTAGTGCTTTGCCACTGGTGTCGAACGGCGGGCGTAGGAGCCACTCCGACTCTCAGCCGTCTCAGAGATACCTCCTCCACCCTTGTTAGAATGGGGGGAAGGGGAATTAGAGCACTTGTACGCTGCCTGAGGGATGCTGATGATGTCAAATGGATCAGGAGTGGATTCGGCGGCAAGGAATCATGAATAGGTTGCGACACATCTGCTGCATGAGGAAGCACGTCTGCTGTTATGGTATTGAAATTTTTGTTGTCTTGAACCGAGTGAATGATTATAGTCACTGGGTAACAGTGACAAGCAGCATGTATAGTCTGTGCGACCCTAAGAGTGCCATGGATATTCTTTAAATGTTTTAGGGCTTTTTTAGAGTGAGTCATTATGTGTACTTGTTTAAACGTAGGGTCGGCAGGTAACGCTTCTATGGCGTTTAAGATAGTTTGCAGTTCGAAGGCAAGAGTTGATTTGGCGTCGGTAAGGTAACCTCGATTGGTGTTCAGGTGAGGGTGGGTTGAGCTTATAAAAGCAACTGAACCACTTGTTAGGGTTACGGCTGCATCTGTGTATATAAAACAGTCATCCTGTATTGCGCAAGACGTTATTGGGAATGATGATGAGAGCTGCGACTTCTTGGTGAGTAGAGGTTTATTAGAAGTAAGGTGGTAGCAGTCCCATGGAGGTGGCTGGTTCTCTAATTCAGGACGAAGGGAAGCTTTTCTTGCTCTGTTTGTCTGTCTTTGGGCAGTTAATTTTGCCAACGTGTTAAGGTGGGCGTATTCTTGGAGTAGGCGGATAGGAGTTGATCGAGGTAGTCCCGTAATGGCTCGCATGGTCTCGTGGTTGAGTGCCTCGAGTGTGGACCATTGCCGTTTTGCCAGTTTCTGAAAATGTTCCTGGTATAGAAGCCGCGGTTGAAAGACAGCACGAATAAGTCAGCGAGCGGTATCTGATCGGGCACCACCAGAACGATTTGCTATTCTTCGAATTAGTCCCAGTGTGTCCATGGCACTTTTGCGTACATCTGATAGCCAAACTGTGCCTTTTCCTGAAGAATGTACATGGAGGCCCAACACCTTGGTATGTTCCACTTCAAGGAGGGGTGTATTGTCAATTGTCAACGCGAATGGATTAGCTTTGAAACCTCTGCGGCCGGCCTTATTGCCCACATGGACATAGCATGTTTTGGTGAGGTTGAGGGATAGGCCTCTGTTGTTGAAAAGTTTTGAAGGAGATTCATGGCATTTTGCACGGCGTCTTGCTGCACCTGCACTGAGCGGTTTGTAGACCACATAGTAATGTCATCTGCGTAGGCTAGCACTTTAATATTAGGAATTGATTAGGATAGAGAGGAATAAATGCAATATTAAAAAAGTTGGGGCTAAAACTGAGCCCTGCGGTACTCCACCATTAGAAATTAAATGTCCTGTTGGCTTTCCATTTACACGGATAACAAATGTTCGGTGGGAGAGGAACGCGTGAATTGCACGACAAAGCTGTAAGGGCATTCTAGGTGAGGACATAGTACTAAGGATCGCTGTGTGGAGGATGTTGTCGTAGGCTTTCGTGATATCTGTTGCCACGACTGTGCGGACGAGACGACTGTGAGATGAACAATATATTACTCCTTTGGCAAAAAGTTGAAGACCATCTTCAGATCCGCACCCAGGCCGAAAGCCAATCTGTGAAGACGAATATTTGTGATAATGGTGTCGTGACGCTGGGACTAAGTCGACCCGGCCTTCACTTGGTAGCGTGCAGAGACTCCGGGTTGATGAAGGATTGAATCTTCCAATTTGGTAAAATATATACAAGAAGGTTTAATGGCACTTTGAGAAAACTTATTTACATGAAAAAAGGGGTATATCAGCAAAATGGCAAGCGTTAAGAGTTCATAGCGAGAAGCGTCTGGATGAGCCGTTTACCCAGGGCTCAGAGCCTCATTTCGTGCTCTGCAACGTCCTTAAAACCCCCTATGTCCAGCCCCTCTCTGAAGATGCTGACCAACCAGTTCCAGAGCACGCCCCTCAGATATCGGCATCCAATCGAACACATCACTGCACTGATGGTCTGATGCACTGACTGGCCCGGTATTGTTTTGTCGGGCGGGGTCACTTGTTGGTGGGCAGAGCTTGGGAACAGCGAGGAGGTACATTTGTATTCTTCTGCAAATATCCGATATGGTGGTTCCGGCAAGTGGGTTTCCTTCTCAGAAACCCAAGTGTAAGTGCGCGCCAGGAATACTGCTCCCATCATTGTCCCTTTCCGGCAATTGCAGCTCTTTTCTGCATTCCCGGGAAATCCTCTAAGTGCCGTATTTGTCATGCTCCTTTCTTCTCCTGTAAGTCAGCGGACGTGTCATTTGGATCGCCTCCTTTGGACAATAGGCATTCCTCACTTGACTATAGCGCCTCTCGACGGGAAGGGTGAACAGTTGAACAAAAGCACTTCCTGCTATTTCCAACAGGGCTACACTTCTTTGTATTTTTCTTGATGTTCCTTGACAGGGCCAATTTGGCAGTTGCAGGGTCTCCACAAAGCAAAGCAGGCTCACACAAAAACATTCACGGAAACAGGTTTACTTAGAGCCCTTGCACCAACAGCACATATCATTACCGTGCCCACAGGCGAACAATAGTGCGCGCAAGCGCGGACCATGCACGGTCACAACAGCCTCCTCTCCCGCCAGAAGAGTCACGGAGGGCAGCAGTCGCAGCTGCTGCATGAACAGACGACGTAATGGCCTGCACATGAATGCTTGAAGCTGGCGATCGCTTGTCGAGTTGTCTTGATTGTCGTAGGCCAAATTGCTTGAGCTGTCTCTGAAGCTCAACCACATGTTTAAGCAAGCACTAGACTCCCGTCTGAAGAGACCAGGTCAAAAGAAAACTGCCATCGTTGTCAGAGAAAAGCCCACACTCAAGACGCTCAGGACCCACGTATGCCTAGAAAACCAAATGTGCTGCTTTACATAGTCACATATATACAAGCGCACGAAAAAAAAAAGAACATGAGTATCAATTTGGATACATGATGAGGAGAACCTGGGACCGCTTAGAAACGGCTGCTAAGCGCGTCCGCATTCCCATTTAACTTCCCCTTTTTGTATCTTATTTCAAAATTGTACTGGTGTAAAATCAAGCTCCACCTCAGAAGGCGACTGTTCTTCAATGTCGCAGTTTGCAGCCAAGCCAGGGGACAATGGTCCGTCTCTACGGTGAATTTGGCCCATCCAAGATAGCACTGTAATTTTTGAATGGCCCATACAATGCAAGCGCACTCTTTCTGTGACGCGCATTAAGCCCTCTATCTAGAACTCAGTTTTCTTCTCAGGTAGAGCACGGGGTGCTCATTACCGTCGTCATCTCTCTGTCAGAGAACAGCATCTAGCCCTCGATCACTTGCATCACACTGGACCGTGAATTCTCGGTCATAGTCTGGAGCTCGCAATACCGGACGGCTAATCAGCACAGCCTTCAGGTTTACGAAGGAGGCTTCCTTTTGTTTGTCCCAGACTACATTTGTCGATTCTGTTTTGCGGAGAGCGTCGGTCAGAGGGCTAGCCAAAGCTTAATAGTTAGGGATGTAGTGATTGTAGTATCCCGTCAGCCCCAGGAATGCCCGAATTTCCGTCTTCGTGCTCGGCCGCGGGTAGTCTCTAACCGCAGAAATCTTAATCTCGCTGGGTTTCCTGAAACCTTGACCTACATTGTGACTCAAGTAGTCCACGGTCGCCCTTGCCAGGCAACATTTCTCGGCCTTTACGGTTAGCCCAGCTTGACGCAAAAGGCTCAGTACAGCTCTGAGATGTACCATATGGTCCGCCCATGAGTCGAAAAAAACCGCAATGTCATCTAAATAAGGCACCGCGACAGTTTCACACCCCTTTAAAACCCTATCCATGAGCCGGGAAAAAAAATGGAGCATTTGTGAGCCCGAAACTCATCATTGTTGGCTGGTAGCTGCCCGTCGGAGTGACGAAAGCCGCGTATCTACTGGCGCGTTCAGTGAGCAGTACTTGCCAGTGTATCCTCGAGTAAGGTCCAGCGTAGTCACATATGCCGCTCTACTGGCCTGTTCTACTCTCTCCTCGATATTCGGAATAGGATACACTTGATCCCTGGTGAGAGAAGTTAGCTTTCGGTAGTTTACCACAGGCCTGGGGTTTTTACCTGGAGCTTCTACCAAGATCATAGGCGAAGCATATTCGCTTTTCGATGGTTTTATTACTTCCAATTCCAGCATGCGAGTTACTTCCCTATCCAGAATTTCTCTTTTCCTTGGAGAAAATCGGTAGCCCCTTCATCGCACTGGCACGTCTGAAGTCAGCTCAATATCGTGCTCAGTCAAATCAGTCCTGCCTGGTCTGTCCACGAAGCAGGCCTCAAACTCTGTTATTATCTCGCCCAGATCAGACAGCTGGGATTTCTTTAGTTCTCCTCTCTGCTCTGTCTTTTTTGAGAAGCTCCTGAGCATTGCTTTCTTTTCCGCTGAGGCAAATCAAGTTGTCCCCCATCTCCTCGGGAAGGTTTAACGTTAGATTTACCACGGCTTCCCTCTGCACATAAGGCTTCATAAAATTGCAATGATAAATGCGCACTTCTTTACGCCTACCGGGGATTTTCACTGCGTAGTTAGTGTTAGAAAGCTTTGCAACGACTTCAGCAGGTCCTTCCCACTGTACTTCGGGCTTATTCTGCCTTGAACCTCTCAGTAACATCACCTGGTCCCCGATACGAAACGTCCTTTAACGGGCTGACTTATCATAGTACACTTTGGAACGAGCCTGAGCTGACTTCATGCTGGCCTCAACGAGTTCCTTAGTGTTATGTAAGCGAACTTCATGCTGGCCTCAACGAGTTCCTTAGTGTTATGTAAGCGATTCAAGAGGTTCAGAATGAATTCTACTACTGTTGGGTCTTCTCCGCGCCCCTCCCAGGCTTCGCACACCATTCGCAAAGATGAGCGCAGTGACCTTCCGTACACCAACTCGGCTGGGCTAAATCCAGTGGATTCGTGCGGCACTGACTGCAAAGCGAAACGTGCTGCAGGCAGGCAGGTATCCCATTCGCGCTTGTTTTCATAGCACAGTCCCCTGAGGACTCGTTTGAGAAGAAAATGCCTTCTTTCTACGCTGTTGCTCTGCGGGTGGTGGATCGAGCTATGCACTACCTTAATGCCGCATCGCTCGAGAAGTGAAGTGGTGAGGACACTTGTGAAAACGCTACCCTGATCACTTTGGACCTCGGAAGGGAATCCAACTAGCGCAAACACTGCCAGCAGCGAATCCATTACACTCTCGGACGTCACCTCGCGCAGCGGAACAGCCTCTGGAAACTTTGTGGCTGGGCATAACATAATGAGGATATAACAGTACCCTGACTCTGTCACAGGAAGCGGCCCAACTACATCTATTACTAACCGGTGAAACGGCTCGGTAATGATTGGTACTAACACCATCGGAGCTTTCCACTTATCTTGCGCCTTTCCGACCCGCTGACACGTGTCGCATGACCTTACAAAGTTTCCCGTGTCCTTAAAACATCCAGGCCAATAGTATTCTTGCAACAGCCTCTGCTTTATTTTCCTTATTCCAAGGTGACATGACCACGAGCTGCCATGGGAAAGTCGCAGTAAGTCTTCGCGGTACTTTTGGGGAACGACTAATTAGTCCCGATCTACTCCGCGCTTATCCTTAAATAAGCGATACAGCGCTCCCTTTCTCATCTCGAAAGAAATATTCTTTGCTGTCTTAGTGGCGCGGTGGCGCTCCCTTATCTCCTGTATATTGGGATCATTGGCTTGCTCCATAGCTAAGTCCTCTCGGGTTCCACTTAAAAGTCTCGTGAGATTACCTGAAACTGGCGGCAAGAGGTTACTCTCAAGAACGTCCTCATTCCGCGTCTCATCAAGCTCACTTTCAAGTTGACTTATCTGAGATGCCTCGCTCTCAAAGTTTTCTGACCCGCTATCTTCCGCATCGACCACTGTTTTAACTGCCGTTTCCTCCGCTGTGGATTTTTCTGGAATGAGCAGTGTAGCTAGTTCTCGCGCCTTTGAACGTATTAAGGCTTGCACAACTCTGTCTCCGAAAAGGATTCCCCTCTTTCGCAGCACCATGTCCGATTTTTTGGAAAACATATACGAATAGCACTTAGGAAGCTTTCCTGAAACGGCAGCCTCGGTTGTTAACTCGCCGAAAGGGCCCTCGATGACCACGTTCCTGATTGGCAAGCACACACTCTGTTCCTCCACTACCTGGCGGATCCATGCACACTGTCCTGTATAGTCGGAAGGCGACACATAGGCCGGATGGACAACATCCATCGTTGCGGCCGAATCGCGCAGTACCTTGCAAGACTTCCCGTTGACTACTAGGTCATGCATGTAGGGTTCCAACAGCTTCATATTTTCATCGCAGTCACCGACATACGAGAAAGCAATCTTTTCTTTCCGGCAGTTGACAGCAATGTGACCCTGTTCATTACACCTAAAGCATGTGAGCGGCTTCCTAGACTCAAGCTTGTTCTTTGTGTTCTGTGCGTTGGTCACTTCCCCACTTTTCTCACTGCCGTCTTTTCTAGGGAGTTTGCCTGAAGAAGCCTTCCTTTCTTCGTTTCCAACTTTAGCAAAGTGCCTTTCTTGACGTTTATTCACACTCAACTTGGGATAGCGGGGCCTATCCACTGCTGGGTGGCTGAATTGTCGGCGCGAAGCATACTCCTCAATGAGTTCGGCAGCTTCAGTTGCCGACTTAATGTCGCCTCGGTCCTTTAACCAATTTCTTTCTTTTTCTGGGAGGCAGTTATAAAACTGCACCAAAAGAATTCGCTCGACTACAGCGTCCCTATCACTGTAGGAATCAGTGCTCTTTAGCCACTCGCCCAAATTGACTCTTAAATTGTACAGGAATTCAGGGTAACTCTCGTCCCTGGACTTAGTAGCGTTCCGAAAACGTTGTCTGAACGCCTCGGCGCTAAGCCTATACTTTCTCAGAAGGCAAGCCTTGACCTTCTCGTAGTTGTTCGCGTCCTCCTTGCTTAGCCGCGCGACAACCTCCGTTGCCTCGCAGGGCAGAACTGTCAATAATCTCTGAGACCAAGTGTATCGCTGGAAGGACAGTTTTTCGCAGGTTCGCTCAAAGTTAGCCAGATACAGACCGATATCCCCTGATATCACATATGGCTGCATGTACTTTGACATCTTGAAATCTGCATCCTTGTTGAGAAGAGGTACCGCTAGCTGGGGACAATTGCCCGACCTCTTGCTCAACTCTACTTCTATTTTCCGGAGATCAATTTCTAGCTCCAGCCTTTTTGCTTCTCTCTCAATTTCACGCTCCCGCCTCTTTTCCTCTTTTTCCCGCTCTTTCTGCTGTCTGAGCTGCTCCTCCTTTTTTTGTCCGCTGAGGTCCCATGCTTCACTGAGCTCCTCATCATCGGTTCCCAAATCAGTGATTGCCTTTAAAATCAAGGGTTTTCATGCCAAACCACTTGTATCAATTCCCAATTCCTCACACAATAGCAACAGTTCCGGTTTCTGCAGCTTTTGTAGGTCCATGATCGCTCCGAGTGTCGGTTACTTCCAAAATAACTGTGCAAACTAGCAAACCTAAAGGCGTTTCAACACTCTTTACCAGTTCTAAAATCTAACCCTGTTCTAGAACCTGGTCCACATCAGAAGAAAAGCCAAGCACTCACCCACACATGCGATCGATGTTCCGTGCTGCTCTCTTGTTGGCCGATTGTTGCTAATGCTTGTTGCTTGAGATGCCACCTCCGATCACCAGATGTTGTGGCTTGTAGATTCTGATCCACCTCCAATAACCAGATGTAGTGGCTTGTGGATTCAGATCCCAACGCTGGTCACCAGTTGTCGTGACGCTGGGATTAGGTCGACCCGGCCTCCACTTGGTAGCGTGCAGAGACTCCGGGTTGATGAAGGATTGAATCTTCCAAGTTGGTAAAATATATACGAGCAGGTTTAATGGCACTTTGAGAAAACTTATTTACATGAAAAAAAGGGTATATCAGCAAAATGACAAGCGTTAAGAGTTCATAGCGAGGAGCGTCTGGATGAGGCGTTTACCCAGGGCTCAGAGCCTCGTTTTGTGTTCTGCAACGTCCTTAAAACCCCCTATGTCCAGCCCCTCTCTGAAGATGCTGACCAACCAGTTCCAGGGCACGCCCCTCAGATATCGGCATCCAATCGAGAACATCACTACACTGATGGTCTGATGCACTGACTGGTCCAGTATTGTTTCGTCGGGCGTGGTCACTTGTTGGCAGGTAGAGCTTGGGAACGGCGAGGAGGTACATTTCTATTCTTCTGCAAATATCCGATATGGTGGTTCCGGCAAGTGGATTTCCTTCTCAGAAACCCAAGTGTAAGTGCGTGCCACGGATACTTCTCCCAGCATTGCACCTTTCCGGCAATTGCAGCTCTTTTCTACATTCCCGGATAATCCTCTAATGGCCGTATTCGTCGTGCTCCTTTCTTCTCCTGTAAGTCAGCGGACGTGTGATTTGGATCGTCTCCTTTGGACAATAGGCATTCCTCACTTGACAATAGCGCCTCTCGACGGGAAGGGTGAACAGTTGAACAAATACACTTCCTGCTATTTCCCACAGGGCTACATTTCTTTGTATTTTTCTTGATGTTCCTTGACAGCGCCAATTTGGCAGTTGCAGGGTCTCCACAAAGCAAAGCAGGCTCACACAAAAACATTCATGGAAACAGGCTTACTTAGTGCCCTTGCACCAACAACACATATCATTACCATGCCCACAGGCGAACAATAGTGCGCGCAAGCGCGGACCATGCACGGTCACAACAATGGTCAAGCCATCCGGATATTCGAATGGCAAGTAGCTTTTCGTACAGTTTACAAATAGTTTGGGTAAGAGAAATCGGACGTAGAGCACCGAGTGTTGGGGGTGGTTTTCCGGGCTTTGGTATGGGAACTACTACAGAATGTTTCCAATCTTGTGGAATTTCACTGGAAATCCAGATTTCGTTTAAAATTCTCAGAAATGAGGTCAATGATTCACCTTCTAGATTGCGGAATAGTGTATAAGGCACACCATCATGACCGCGTGTGGTGTTGGGGCGGATGTCTTTAATCGCAGCGATCAGCTCAGCCATGGTGAAAGGGCTCGTGATCTTATCTTCTGGGAGATGGTTGGCGAGACTGAGTGGAACTGCTGCAGGTTGGCAGTCATAAAGTGGGGAAGAACTGAAGAGCTGCTTGCTTGGCAAATTCTTGCGGTGAAAGACGCAAGGCTGTTCGAATACTCTCGGCGTAGTCTTTAACTGAGGGTTTTCGTTCCATTGAATGAAACACACGCCATAGGTGGCGGTTTCTGATCGGAGTGCTGATGTGAGAACACCCGTCTGTCGAACGTTTGTGCAGAAGGTGCTTAGAATACCGACGGGTTTTAGCGGTTAATTTATGAAGTTCTGCTATGGCAATATTATTGGACGGATGCTGACGTATGGATACGTCCATTTGCTTGCGCCGTGCCCAGAGGTTAAGGAGGTGAAGGTCAGGGTTTGGTTGGTCTTCATTGATGGTTGAAGACACAGTGTGCTGATTTAGAACTTGCATGAAAGTAGAAAGTGCCGAATCAGGAGTTAATGAGATGAGGCGAGCATCGGTACGTAGAGTATCCCAGGAAGTAACGTGAATTTTGCGGTGAATTTTACGTTGTGTGCTTGAGGTAAAATCGATTAGAACTCAAAATTAAATCCTCTCTTTACGAAACACATGAAAACAATCCAAGAAGCCTATGCCGAACAGTCGTTCCAGTCGATGGCTTATATTTCAGAGGTGCTGCATCCACATTAGAACAACGTGAACCATGCTTGTTCGTCCATAACTTTTAACAACGACGCCACCATCTCCGTATTTTTAGTTAAGAGTGAGATCAAACTAGAGCCACGAACAATCTCGCAAAATATCTTCATTGGACTTGCAAACTCTTGGTTGGCGGAAAAAACAAAAGAACCACGGACGACGGTAAAAAGAAATTTCAATGCCAGATGGAAAAAAAAACGAACTTTCATGCGTCGAACGATCCTGCCTGTTGTCGAAACACGCGCAACGTACACACCTTACACCCTGACCTTTACACGGCCGGGAAGTGGCGATTGAGACTGCGGTAAAAGGAATTTAGGTGGTAACCACGAAAGTGACTGCATGGAACTATTGTTGCGACTGTAGAAATAAGGAAAAAAAATGTGCGGGCCTGGTACTGGCGCTGTAGCTGAGCCTCCGCCGCTGCCTTGTGCGGACAGGAGAGAGAAAGTAAAGAAGAAAGAAAAGAAGAGGGAGAGAAAGATGCGCACCGCAGCAGCGGCCGTCCACTACCTAAGTGGTGGCCGGTGCAATGACGGCCTACAACAGATAAAAATTCGGTGGCAGGCTAGCGTCCGCCGGAAGCGGCGTTGACCTACCGTCCCAGCCCCGTAGGGCCAGGAACAGCCACCCTTAACCACATTTCCTCTCCCCCTGCGTGAAAAAGGAGCAGCGGACGATGGCGTTTAACGTCACAAAGCGACTCAAGCTATGAGAAACATAGTAGCGGAGGGCTCCGAAAATTTCGACCCCCTGTGGTTTTTCAATGTGCACTGACACTGCACACGAGCGCCTTGCTTTTCGCCTCTATCGAAAAGCGGCCGTGAAAGCCAGGATTCTGTATCGCAATATTGGGTTCAGTAATACCGCGGCGCACCTTTACTCGACGGCTAAAATGTCCTAAATGTTGGACTTCCACATCAGCATCTAACTCAATTGAGAAGCCCCTGTTAACAGCTAATGACATTCCATGCTACTTGATCTCGTGTCGTCACGTAACCTATTAACCAGCCAGTACTAGGCAATGTCCTCAGTTACTGTCACCTGACAGAACTAGGCATGTGATGCCGGCAACAACGGCGCCTGCTTTCTGCAGAACGGGAATTTAACGGTATGTTGTTATTAGAAGCATTTTGCTCTGAAGAGTAGCAGTAAACGGATTCAAGGTGTTGGAGCAATGAATTTCCCTTAAAGAACTGGCTTAAGCATGCGCGTATCGGGAGGTTGTCACAGCCCTGCGATGAGTTACTAGGGCGATGAACTTCGCTGTCACACTTCGTGTCACAACACACATGTCCTGCTGTCATTGCCCCTATCGCTGTCGCTTTAAAGTGGCAGCAGCTTCAACGGCTGTGAACAGAGCAGCGAACATGTATCCGCCTCCCATTTAGCAGGTTCTCGGTTCGACCAACCTGCAGCTCAGTGCCCATCGGTATTCTAGTACGTAAATATCTTTTGTGTTCCGGTGCTCGGCTTTTCTAGAGAAAGGTTAATTCCTTGGAAAAAAAATTTGTTAAGCACGTGAAATCCTTTACACGTACTGATATCGCACAGTACAAAATCGCCTTAGATGTCTGCGCCCGTTACGAATATGCGTGCGTGAGCATTCAACAGGACATCTCACGGAAAGCGTAGTGCGAGGACAATGTGCAAGATGAAGCCTATAAAAATAGCCTCCCGCCAGCGGTAAAGGGCACGTGACGCATGCCGCAAGGTTGTGTGACTTCACAAGACCACGTGACGACAGGAGTTGTGAACTCGAACACCTGTTTTATATGGGAGGGTTAGGTGGAAATTAAACCCACTGGGAGCATTGCATCCTTGAGATAACCATAGGGCACGCAGGCATATTTTACCGCCTCAGTTAAGCGAGGGTTTATACAACATCTGCCGCATGGTCTTTCAAATATTGCGTTAGTGGGATCCAATCCCCGCAGCGCTACACATTGCCTGCACCTTGGCTAATTTAGAACCAGCCGAAAATGCAGACTCAGCCGGGTCATATCACATGGTAGCGTCTTAGTTCCAACTGCTTATCAGACCAACATAGAAAACAAAAAGCGGCGAGCCATGATTACGAAACGGAATGACGGAAGTGAGTAGGTCACCAGAATATATTCGACACATCCGAAGAACGCGAATACGTAAAATATAAAATGACCGTGAGTCTGTAAGAGACCAATAACGAAACCGCGTAACCTACTCGCGCATTTTCGTCGAAATACCACACGCAGGAGCAATTGCTTATTTCCAACTCTAAATGAGAAGCTAACATAATGACACTTGAAGCACATGTAGCCACTCGCATGACCAACGCTTGTGAAGTACATAGCCGAACGTGCTGAACAGGAACTTCTGATGCAGAAGGCTATTCAAGATGCTCATGGAGACAAAACACTCTATGATATGAAGGAGCACTGAAAAAGGGTAAATGGGGGACGCCTCAGTTCGCAGGTGGAGCCAAGGTTTCGACAAGTGGACCTGTTTTCGTCTGGGCATAGCTATCATCACTGGCAGGGATATGAATATGATTTTGCTTCCGAAGAATAAAAGCTGGGGAGGGGGGAAAACGTGGGTGAGAAGAAAGCAGGTCATGGAGTGCAAAAAAAAGTTTCTTCAGTATGTATTTCTCAGCCTGGAACCAGGGATCGTAAGCCTGCAAAAGGAATAAAAGCGACAGCACCAGTAAAAAGTGCAATACCAGGTGGATGATTAGTCACCACCTAAGCAGGTTTGGTGCAGATACATCATCATCATCATCAGCCTGACTATACCCACTGCAGGGCGAAGGCCTCTCCCATATTTCTCCACTTAACCCGGTTCTGTGCTAGCTGCATCCACTTGACCCCTGCGAACTTCTTAATCTCATCCGCCCACCTAACTTTCTGCCGCCCCCTGCTACGCTTTCCTTCCCTTGGAATCCAGTTTGTTACCCTCAGCGACCATCGGTTATCCTCTCTTCGCACTACATGTCCTGCCCATGCCCATTTCTTCTTCTTAATTTCCACTAGAATGTGAGTAACTTGAGTTATTTCTCTGACCCAATCTGCAGCTTCCTATCTCTTAATGTTACCCCTACCATTTTCGTTCCATAGCCCTCTGGATTGTCCTCAACTTAAGTAGAACTCTCTTGGTTAGCCTCCACGTTTCACCGCCATAGGTGAGTACAGGTAAGATGCAACTGTTGTATGCTTTCCTCTTGAGCGACACCGGTAAGCTGCTAGATATATTCATTATAAGGGCCCTTTCCAAAGCCTGTTATTTTGTAAGAAGGTGTATCTGGGCCATGAAAAGTTGCAGATACACCTCCTTACAAAATAACAGGCTTTGGAAAGGGCCCTTATAAGGAATGTATCTAAGGGGAACAATTCTTAAAACTTTCTGAAAAGGAAGAGGGGGGGGGGGGTGGAAAGGACAAAGCAAGAGAATAACAACCGCATAGTGAACCACAACTGACTGGCAAAAAAAAAGGTAAAACGTTTGAGGGCAAACTCAAGTTGCAAGAGTTGAAGAGGAAATGCGTTTGGAGAAACGTGTGCAACTCATGCTGTTGCAGAGGGGAATAGGGTGTACATGGGCTGTGAATAAAGTGAACAATTAACGCTATGTGGGATTGTTTTCCTGAGTATTTATGGTGCAGAGGGAATATATTTAAGGGATTCTAACGTTTCTTTAGAGATATTTATTCCTGCTGGTTCCAATGTCTAAATATATGAATTATATATGCCTCTCTATATTTTCTGTCCCTTGCAGATTTAAAGCCTGACTGGAGAGTGTATAATTAAATTTCTTTGAACTTATGGCTTTTCAGATTGAAATGCTGGGAAACTGCTTTCGGGACGTTTTTGCCTGTGTCTGCCCGATGTCCATTAAGCCGTATGTTCATTGGATGCCCTGTCTCTCCGATGTACTGTTTATGACAGAAGGAGCATTCTAGAAGGTAGATAACGTTTGAAGATGTGCAGTTAAAGCCTGATTTTATGTTAAGTGTGAAATCGCTTACATTAGTTTTAACCGTGGTGTCGTTTTGTATATGACTGCACGTCTTACGTCTAGGTCGAGAGATCGCTATGACCAGACGAAGACAAGTCCACTTGTCGAAACGTTGGCTCGACCTGCGAACTGAGGCGTCCTCCATTTAGCCTTGTTCAGTGTTTCTTCATACCATGTAGACCATCTTCTTCATCTAGTTCTATCTGAACACTCTATGATAGGTTATGACATGGCTTCCACGTTCTTCTGCTGCATTTCATACTTACAACGACCAATATATCTGTCAACATTATAAATGGCGAGAAAGCCGACTGTACCTTTTTTCACTGAAAAGTACGCGAGATGTGTAAGGCCAAACGCACTCCTTAGTTGTATTCCCTTCTCGTGTGAGGCGCGATACAAGACACCCCTATACTGTGTGATGCGGTACACTTTAAATAACCCCAACTCGTTGAAATCACATCATGCCCCAATAAAGGTGTCCCTGAAAATATAAGTCACTTTGGGACGTTAAACCCTATCCTTCTTTCTCGTGTTGCAAGTGATGCGGGGTGTGTAGGACCTGACGTACTCTGTCGTTGTATTCGTTACACATGTACAAGACACCCTTATACTGTGCGATGTCAAGGCGCGTAAAATAACTCCAAGTGGTCGACATTACATCATGCCCTACACTATGGCAACCATCATGTACGAGTCAATTTCAGACGTTAAACATCATAAACCGAAAGCAGTATTTTTTCTTTACAGAGCGCGGATTAGTGCCCGGACAATTTATGGCTTCTTACGTGGTGGTGGTGGTGTTGGTGGAGGAGGAGGTAAGCATTTATGAGCTGTTCTGCACACGGAGGTGCTTGGGCCCAGGCCCTATAGGCCCAGCTCCTCAAAAAGCTAAGTGGAGCTGCTCCTATTCCGGAGCCCCATTGGCGCCTACCGCCGCTCGCGCCCGTTCCGTATGGACTGTAGGTCATGACAGCTGAGCAACCAACTCGATTATTTTTGCTGACGAGTGGTTACATGCTCGTACGGCACAATTATTTCCTAATATTTATTTTCAGCAATAAAGGAACAGGTATAAGAAGTTTTAAAAAATGTCGGGCTGCCGCTTTTACTTGTTCTTATGCAAGGTATACTAAAATCCCACTAACTACTCTTAAATGACAAACTCACCAGCGTCTGCTAATCATCAATATTATTATAGACTAAGACGTTAGGTTTTTCAAAGCCACGTTATGCATCCTATTCACAAATGGTCATAATTATCGCCATCAAAATGAGGCCTTATATCGTTAAGGAAGAAGACAACATTTGTAATTTAGACAACCAAGGAAAGAAGAAGAAGCCCTTCCTTTTCAATGGTGTCGGCAGCGAGTCTTGTTGAAACGAACGACGTAAGTCTTACGAGCTGTAATTTTTGGAACAGATTGTGCGAAATCTAATGTAATTGATCTCCGCACTCAAATTCCGAGAAGCATTTTGTGACAGTTTTGTTATGATGAACATAATTATTCTTGTTCTTCGTGCTACTCTTAGTGATGTCAGTAAAGAGGAGAAATTAGGCACATATGAGTAACATTTTGATTCGGGCTTAAATATAACACTAAAAATCAATTTTCTACCTAAAGAATGTAGTTCCGGTTTCATTTCTTCGTGATATGCCTTGACATAATCCTGATATCCATTAAAGTCCTGTTTATTAGTCTAGTGAAGAGGTACTGTCAGCAGCAAAAGTTTGCGGGATCTCCAGCGCGTGGCGGAGCGACGCAAAACTGCATTGCTGCGCCATCTGTCGCAACCGCGCCTGATGACGAGGCTCGCGGCACTTCCGCGCCAGTCATTCTTTGCGCATGCCTGTCCTATCTTTGCTATCAGGCATGTCTCATCGCTCGCTTCCCCGGGGTTCGCTTTTGACGCTCGTCACAGCCGCTGGAGCGCTGTGGAACCGCCGCCGCGCGTCTGCTTCGCCTGCTGCGATGGTGGACGCAGCGCCTGAGCATCTTTTGCACGGCGCGCTATATTCTCTGAATAAATGGCTTGAGCGTTAAATGTAATTCGAGTCCTTTCGACTCAGTTAAGATGTGCGTTCAGCCATTTACAACGAGTACACCTTCCCGTTAACACAGGAAAAACCTAACACGAATTGAGATGTTATTTCCTACGAACGTATACGAGAGGCGTGTCCCCCCCCTCGGCCCCAAATAACCACCGAAATCGAGCTTCTACCTCCCGCTCACTTGCCAGTGTTGTTCATGGACACGTGCCACTCAACGGTACCACCTAACTTGCTTGACCCAAAAATCACCCCGATTCCTTCCCGAAAAACAATTGCTGGCTGCTTGCCTAGCGTGACATTTCCGAGTTTTGCTTCAATTATGAGCATGAACGTGGAGGTCGTCTGCAGTTTTCTGAGTCATATCTTTTATTTACAGTCATTTCATGTCATCGCACGGCCCATGGGTTCTCGCCTTCGCTCCCGCAAAAAGAATACTGCCACTGTAATTTATCATGTCACCATGCTTAACTGTAGAATGTATACTCCTCCAAACCTACATGGTGGCGTTCGATGAGAAACGGTATAAATTACGTGTACAGGCTTGATTCTGAACAAGAGGCTACACCAAGGGATATGAAAATGTGAACAAAAAGCACGCAATCGATGGTGGTGAAAAAGAGATATATTTAAATTGAGGTGCTTTCCTGAAAAACAAAAACGAACAAAAGATCATAAAGAGACCTTTAGGGAGGTACCATTTAGTGGCCGGTATAGTGGCCTTCTGACGCTATCACTTCAGCGATTCTCCGCGGCATGGACGCGTACAGAGCCCTTACAGTTTCAGTTTCTGCGCTCAGTGCGCTCCAGCCCTCTTCAATTGCTCTCCAAAGAGCATCGGCGTTGGGGATGTGGCGCCTTTGGGCAGCGAGGCGCCTTTTCATTAGGCCCCACAAATTCTCGATGAGATTCAGGTCCGCGCCGCTCGGAGGCCACGGCAGCCGCAGCACACCACAAGAGTCAAGTGTAGCTCCCGTAAGGCGCGCACTATGTACTGGGCTGCGGTCGTGCTGCAGCCAGTAAAAGCCGTCAGGAAACGGGCCGTCCAGGGCATACGGCACCAGGGTCTTCTTAATTATGTCGCAGTATGATGGAGCATTAAAAGTTCCATCGATGCGGACCAAAGGGCCGAGTCCATCTTTGCTGATGGCTCCCCAGACGGCAACGCTGCAGCGGCCACTCGATAGCACGCACTCCGTGTACTCCGGTCGGTATCTAAAACAAACGAGAAAAAGAACTATCATTATGAGCTACGCCATACCTGCGGCAAGTACAACCTCTGTCATCACTGAGAATAAGTTGCCGTAAACCGAATCGGCGCACGAAAAGGAAACCTAAAATATTGTAAACTGTTATGTTTGTTTGCCTTCTTAAGAAATAGGGCTTTTGAGAAAAAATGTCCGACTTAAAAAAAGAAAGCTCACGTGACGATGATGATGAGTTAGTTGCTCTAGGATGGCTGGTGAACAGATCCGGCTGGTATTTTCTGAACACTTCATTGGACAGTAAGCTGCTCGCCAAAGATAAAATGCGGATTCCTCTTCATTGTAAAGTACGGATTTGTATCTAAGATCTAAATACTTTATGTTAAAAACATGAACCTCAGTCATACCTGCAGTTGAGAGGCCGCCAAACACGCTGCTGTTGGTCCCACCTGGTGCAGAACGTGGATTCATCAGTAAAGATGACTTGGCCCCAGTCTTCAACACCCCAGTGCTCGTACGCCTTAGCAAATTCCAGCCGCTGCCGGCGTTTGTTCTCTGTCAAATAGGGCTTTTGTGCTGCGGCACAATTTTTTAATCCCGATTCTTTGAGGCGCCTTCTAATTGTGTCGCATGACACATGAATGCCGAGCTCTTTCTTGGTTTCTTTGGCGCTCAAGGAGGGATCAACCACAGCAGCGGCAATAATCAGTCCGTCGTCTTCTTTCTCAGTGACCCTCGGTCGTCCACTGCGGTGGGCGACAGCAATTCGTCCTTGATCGTCTCGGAATGCTTTCACCACTCGTGTTACTGCCGATTTAGACCTTCCTGTCAGGCGACATATTTCTTTCTGGGGCACACCTTCCACGAAGAGGCGTGCGATGTATCGTCTTTCATCCTCCGGAACACGAGGCACCATCGTTGCACTACAGACACCAACCTCAATTCTGGTTTCAGGAATAATGCACGACGAACAGGAATTGGGGGTCGCAATGACATCTTATCGATGCTCATGTTATCAGTCAAAAATAATGCTTGCTAGTCCAGCAACGCGTCTTGGAAGATAACATTTATTCAGGGAATATAGCGCGCCCTGCAAAAGGTACACAGGCGCTCCGTCCACCATCGCAGCTGGCGAAGCAGACGCGCGGCGGCGGTTCCACAGCGCTCCAGCGGCTGTGACGAGCGTCAAAAGCAAACCCCGGGAAAGCGAGCGATGAGACATGCCTGATAGCAAAGATAGGACCGGCATGCGCAAAGAATGACTGGCGCGGAAGTGCCGCGAGCCTCGTCATCAGGCGCGGTTGCGACAGATGGCGCAGCAATGCAGTTTTGCGTTAAAGTCCCTCAATAAACTTAAAGCGTTAAAGTCCCTCAATAAGAAAGGAGGAAGCTGCACGCCCAGCAAAAAAAAAAAAAAAAAGCGCTCGCGCGCACGTGACGGCGCTCGGCCAATGAGAGGGTCGAACGACGAAGGAGAGCGCTGGAGAGGAGGCGGGCGGCAAACTTCACATGTTGGCGCTACTTTTAGTTTATTGAGGGGCTTTATTTTGCGTCGCTCCGCCACGCGCTGGAGATCCCGCAAACTTTTGCTGCTGACAGTACATGCGTTTATTCGATGAATCAAAGCGTTCGGCATGAAGTGGAAAATATGATGTAGAAACAAAACATTACCGGGACTTTAGCAACTAAAGTATTGAAAGGCGAAAGCCTGAGAAGCCTCATCTGGTGTAGCGTTCCTGCCATCTGCAATCCCACACTTCCCCTACCTGAGAGGACTATGCTCGGCTGCCTGGATCTAGCGGCACAACAAGCGCTTGTCCAGCGAGCTCGTATGGCGGCCCTGACCAATGGAGTCCCGGAATAAGGGACTCCACCTAGTATTGTAAGGGGAGCGGCCCACTAGGGGTGGCTCTCCAAGCAACTTCTCCTTTTGGAATAAATGCTTTCCACCACCACCATCTCATGCACTGCAGTCAAACACGGCAGCAATGCAATCAGAGTCATTCGTCAAAACGATTAGCTGTGGTTTACCTAGGGTTAGCCTAATGCTGTAGTGAAAGCTACAGCCCCTTTCATACGATAAGGTTCAGCATATAGAGGAGTTATCTGTCTTCTTCTTTTTCTTTTCTACTTTTCTTCATCCCTTTTTCTTCTCCTTCTTCTTTCTTTTTCTTCTTCTACGGCCGGCATACGGCTCACGGTGCCACGGTGCCATGGTGCCACGCCGACGGCTTGAAAACCTAGCGCAGTGTAGCTTTCGCTACAAAAGATTTCTAGGCATCTTTTCTCGCTTTAGAGACAAGTAGGAAATATACCAGCTCCTCTCCTAACCCTCCTGGAATTACTCTCGATGGCACACGCAGGCCAAGACTGAAGATGCATGGCAGGACCAGGGAGAGTTCGCCATCATTGCTACCGTTCTGGTTTTGATTGCTGGCGTTGTTGTAGGCAGCGTCCTTGGCATTGTATCCGTGCTGGCCCTGGAACCCGACTCCCCGCGGCCAGGCTACCCGCCAACGCCAACGAATCACTCACCATCAACTGCTGCTTCGTCCATAGACTATTCGTTGTCGACGCAAGTGCCCGACGTCAATGCTAGTCGCCCCGTTTGCTTCTCTCGCCAGTGTCTTAGTGCGTCCCGTAGAATGCAGGTAAGGCGAGGTATTCCGCTTGGGAATTTTTTGTTGCGATTCTTCAGTCTGCAAACAACTCAACACAAGCAAGTTCCCTGTTCACAAATCTGTTGAACATGGAGAGAAACACAACTTCGTGGCTGACGCGCGAGGAGATACCATCCAGTGCGCAACCGTAGGCAGCCGCCACTCGGCATTTTCTAAACGCTGCTCAATAGAATCTACATTTCAGTTTATTCTAGATAGCTATACCCACTGGTGGTGTATTTTGCAGACAGTACACCACGGCCACCACGGTTCCTAGGCGTTCCTGGGAACCGTTAATCTGCTCGCCTTTCCCATGTGCTGTGACGCATAATACCTGCGCGAATGGCTGGTCACATACGGTTTCGTGAAACTACCATGCAAAATTATTTGAGGGTTCAACTTGGCGGAGACCACAAATTAAAAGCATGCATGTCTGCAACGTTTTGAAAATAGGGTTCCAGGAGCCCGGAAGAGCTACTACCCCACTTGAGCACTCGAGGGGCGTCTGCAAGAACGGTGGTTCCCACAGTCGAAATGGGCCCACACTGAATCGCCTCACTCTAACATATTGTCTAGCCTCTCACAGCCATAAAGTTAGGTCCACCGTGTTGTTTTAGTACGCCTCGTGTGTCCATGCCGCTAACATGTCTACACGGCGGACTCATGCAGTAGTTGTGGGCAGCACTTGTCTTTCCGGTACAGCCGAGAAGCAGCACAGGTACAGGTTGCGGGAGTACAGGGTACAGGGGAGAACCAGGCACAGGTTTGGCCAACGTGAGGAATAAATAATGCTCGGAACATATATGCACGCTCCCGTAATACAGCCCTTCAGGGTCAAATGCGCTTCGATGACCACGTATTTTGCTAGAACGCTTCATGCACACTACATGTTTTGTGCGCTAGTAGTTGGGTGGTAATTCTTTCTATGCACCGACTAAATGTATCCCTGGCACGTGCGATCATTTTTAGCATTGTGTGAAACGATACAGGCTGAGCACTCTGCAGCAACAAAGCTCTCGACGCACGTCGTTCATTCCAAAAGCAGCCGAATTGTTTTCTCTCTGATTCTTACTCCTGCCATAGACAATGCAGTAGTGCCAGGTGACTTCTTCAATATTCAGGAGGATACAGAGGATTGCTTAAGCCATTATAGCGGTTACAACGTGAGAGTGTTGTGCTTGGCGAGAATGCGCTGCGTAGCTTCTTGGCAGCCCGTGGAGAGATGGCGCTTGACGCCTCTATTTTGGAGTACGCGTAGGGCGATCTCAATGTGAACGCATCGTATTCCAGTGTATACCCCAATACATATTAGGGACGTGAGTAAAACATGGTGGCACAGCTGTTACCCGGCTGAGTCAAGTGGGATGCCAAGTAGGTGCGAAGCCCATGAGTATACAGTCAACCAAAAATTTTGAAGCAGTTTGTTGATTTCATAGATCACCTATGATGTACTTTCCTGGTGAATAGCAACCATGAACATTCTACAACGAGTCAATAATAAGTGCAGGATGTCAATTTATTGCCGCAAAACGAGTGGATGTTTGAGTCGGGCGCAATCCACAGGAGCACATGTATACTCAAGGCTTATCGATATTGATTTCTCGAGCTTCGATATGGGGCTGGCCCTACTGGGCTCAGACTAGTACTCCCCTGATGGGGATGGGACAGGTGGGTCACCGCCGCTTGCGGCAGCGGATAGCCTGCCACAAAAATTTTATCTGTTGTAGGCCGTCATTGCACCCGCCACCGCTTTGGTGGTGGACGGCGGCTGTTGTTGCGGTGCGCGTCTTTCTCTCCCTCTTTCTTTTATTTCTTCTCTATTTTCTCTTCTGTCTGCACGAGGCAGCGGAGGCGGCTCAGCTACAGAGCCAGTAGCAGGCCCGTGCATTTTCTTTTCCTTCTTCCTGCAGCCAACACAACAACAATATAGCACCAGTGAAGGTGGTAATTCATAAAAGTTGCTATGTGATTTGAACAACGGTGTCACAAAGTATGCTGTACAATTTCTAATGCAGTGCATTTTTAAAACGGCCCGTCAAATCTATTTTCTGATGCTAAGCATACCCCTACAGCCTATCCTTTGGCGTTTCTCCAGGTAGGGCAAGCTTTTTGGTAGTCAAGAAAACTGCCCCTAATTTAGATGTTCTCAAATATACTGCCGTTACGATCATGAACAGGTTTATTTCGGAGACAGCCTTTAGACTACGCAATAAACGATATGATAGATGCTCTGTCCACAGGAGTGGATGACCAATGTCGTGTCACGCAAACATGTAGCGCTCAGGACGTTGAAGACTGAAGAAGCCATCGATATTTTGTGCATCAACTTCCGCTACAGTCCGGTTTTCATTCTCTATCCGGGAATTTTGCTAATTGCTTTTTAAATGCAATTCTACTAAGTTGTACAGCTTGAATATCATTATTGACAACTTTAGCGCATGCGGAAGCATGGCACACTGCATGAGAAGCTCGCCTGCTTTGAGAAGCACACAAGGAACAGAGGCTGTTCTATATTACATGTTCATAACGAATGTGTTTCGGGCCGTTTTAAATAATGCTCCCCTTCTCAATTACGCAGTTGGCTTTGTCACGCCCTTCAATAAGGCACTCGCGAAATGTTAACGCCAGGCAACCTCAATGGGCGATCTAAATGTGAAACGATTGGTTTGGTTCATGGCGTTTGACGTCTCAAAGCGACTCGGGCTATGAGAGACGCGGTAGTGGGGGAGCTCCAGAAATTTCAATCACCTGAGGCTCTGTAACGTGCACTGACATCGCACAGCACACGGACGCCTTGCTTTTCACCTCCATCGAAAAACGACCGAAGCGGCAGGGGTTCGATGCCGCATTCTTAGGCACAGCAGTCGATTGTCCTAACCGCTGCGCCACGGCAGCGGCGCCAGTTGTCAAACAAAAAACTTATTTTTGTAATGGTTGCCTACATAAATTTCCAAGGCTTTCGCTCTTGGCTCCTGCCCCGGAAGTTTTGCCATGGTTCAAACCTACCATTAAAAAAAAAAAACATAGGTCACCGTACTACTTCGTCATTGAAATGCACTACGCTTTCGTAACCTGGTCTTGGATATTCATGGTCGCTTATCTGCGTAGAGGCATCATAGGCGTATTGCGAAATCAGAAACCTGGTTTGAAATATCTGATTTGTGTTTAGCTTTATGGGCGCTGAGCCTACATTTAACCCATTGATCTCCATTTTCATAAACACGGTGCCTGTATCTAGATATACCTATATATAACGCGCCTCAGTGTTAAACAAATAGTTGGTTGTGATCGGACGTCTATGATGTCCATGATTGTGGTCCTTTATTTCAATTCCTTAATATATTGCTCCCCCCTGAAAAAAAAAGAAGACCCATCACCTGAACTGATTTATTTTGGCACCAAACCACGAATACGTGCGCGCGTCACCAGGCTACACAAAATCCGCACCTTTTCAATGGCGAATTGTTTTTAAGAACTCATTGCAGTGCAAAACGAACACTTAGACTAGGGTATTGAAGACAAAACTGATTTCTCAAATTATTGCCACAAAAAAATGATACATACAGACTATGCAGAAATTTATCTAAGACCGGTTAAAATGCTACTGTTCAATGCAGCCTGTTCCAAACCAGTTAGATATTTCAACTTTATAAACTCCACTGAAGACACCGACTTATACCTCACTGTTACAAAAAGTGATGTATACGTAGGTTCCTTCACTTCAGTTGATTTCCAGGCCGGTTTCGACATTATTTGCTATTATTGCAGAGCTCAAATAATAACCAGTTACGTAAACTTTTTTATTATTAGTTTTCAATTCACTTGTAGACATTGCAAAGTTCAAGGCCACCAGCATCTAAGGTGCGCCTAATTGATTCATTTCCTGAATCGGCATTTTAGTTGGGCATATCATATATAAATTTTTACCTTTTGCAACCAGACTATGTTAGCTTTCCGTATTAACACATTTGGAAAATAGCGCTGTTTGTATTTCTTGAGTATCAAATACGCATGAAGTCTGTGTTTTTTTTTTGTAATTACAGAAGATATCACTTCTACGACGAAACCGCACCAATACGCAGTAGTGAAAATTTGCCTTGCGGAGAAAGAACCTCCACAAGCGTAAGAAAGTTAGTTTTTGAGGCCGGATATGTCGGATTACAATGCTAGTTCTGAAAAACTAAGAAACCTAAGCTCACTTTCAGTCTTGACTGCTCTCAATTCCGTAATGTATTAAGGTCACCTGAATCCGAAAATAAGGAAATAACATAATCAGTAGTTACAGTTAACTAATTGCCTTATCTCGTGCGTACTTTATATTCTTATCGTTATGCATAGTAACTGCACTGGTTGCCACAATCTACGTTTCACTGATTTTAACACCATCATCATCTTCAGCAGGACTACACCCACTGCAGGATGAAGGCCTCTCTCATATTCCTCCAATTAGCCGGCTACTGTGCTGCCACATCCACTCGACCCTCACGAACATCTCAACCTCATCCGCCCATGTGACCTTCTGCCGGCCCCTGCTACTCTTTCCTTTCCTCCAATGTGTTACCCTTAGCGATCACCGGTTATCCTTTCTTTGTACTACACGTACTGCACACGCCCATTTCTTCTTCTCGATTTCCGCTAGAATATCATTAACCCGAGTTCCATCTCTGACCCACTCTGCGAGCTTCCTATCTCTTAATGTTACACCTACGATTTTCAGTTCCGCAGCTCTCTGCGTTGTGCTCAGTTTAAGTAGAATCCTTTTGGTTAGCCCCGACGTTTGAGCCCCTTAGGCGAGTACCGGAAAGGAGCAACCATTATATGATTTCCTGTTGAGTCACTTTGTTATAATTTAAGAGTTCCTGCCAAATGCGCTCCATTGACTCTTATTCCCCCAGATTTTTTTCCTTCGTGATCCGGATCTGTGGTTGCTACCTGCCCTAGTAGAATTAGTCGCCTACTACTTCCATTACTTCACTACATATTATAAACTGCTGTTCCTTCCCGGAGCTGTTGAACATTACCTTAGCCTTCTGCGTGCTGATAACTTTCTGCTCTTGACTTCTAGGTCATCACTCACTCTTAGAAATTCATCCCCTGAGTTAGTTAGTAAGGCAATACCATTACATAAAATGTAATGCATAAACATCTTGCATATTCTTAGATAAAAACCTCCAGACGTTAAAAGAGTAAGCCAGTATATACTCATTAGCCACACAATGCCTGCATTAATTAGGCTCAGTGTCATTTTCGTAGCACATACGTGACTAGCATAATCATTTAAGATATAGGTATATCTGAACTTGCATTGCACAAATATGTTTTTTTACAGAGATGGCTAAACAAGCTGGCAGACCCGTGCCGTGACTGGAGCGAATACGTATGCGGACGGTATGAAGGGCCTCTAACCAGCGTCCACCAGCTCCTGGATTTGGAAATTACAGCGTTTGTGAACACGTCAGTACTGGATTACGCAACTCACCCACCAGAAGTTGTCACAGGCACTAGAGACACACGCCACAAAGTTTCCAAGCTACTACTCGCCTGTATATCCCTCCAGGACGTTTACAATGACGAGACCGAGGACCTCGTTGACTTCATGACTCAACATAAGCTGGATATTGTCGCTTCCGCATCTGTTAACAAGAACGCCGATCACGTTCTAGAGATGCACGTAGAGCTGGCGTTTGTGTATGGGCTCAGTAGGCTCCTCACAGTTACTCCAGCAGGTGGCCCACATACGCTGGCCATTGACGTGGACTCGTCTCTGGAAGCCAGAACATCCACATTCGCCGCAGTGTTTCGTCAGATCTGGTAGCGTACCTCCAAAACTTGGCTGAGGCGGTGGGTAAAGATCCAGAGGAGGCGGCGACGAATGCGTGGACGCTGCACAACTCAGTAAACGTGGCAGTAGTCTCTGCCGTAATAGACTCTCAGCGGGGAAGCAAATCTGCAAGCAGCCCCATCACTGAGACTAAGGCGTCTGACGTGAAGGTTGAGGGCATCACGCCCGGAGCATTCGCCACAGCGGTTGAGCGGAAAACGCCTTACTCCAGGGACGCGTACGTGGAGTCAAACCCTGTGGTCCTTCCAGTCTTGGAAGCCGTGTGGAAGGCCTCGAGCCCCGCTAAAATTGTGTCCTGGACAGCTTGGGCATTTCTGCACGAGTTCGGTTCCTTGGTGAACTCTGATGCGCTAGCTTTCTTTCGACGCCACGCGCACTACGATAAGTGTATTCTCCGCGTCCGACAAATTATGCCTGTGCCCTTTGCTGCGTTGCGCTTCTCCACGATGCCAGTCCAGATATCCGGGTAGGAATTATTTAGCGAAATGGCGCCTAGGTAAACATGCACCAATTTAGAAAACAATCAATGTCAGAATACTACTAAGTTCTTTTACTTCACCATAGGCAGCAAATAGTATATGGTCTCACCACATCTTGAAATCCTAAATCGAATGCTATAACGCGTTGCTTGAGCTAACGCAGTCGCCACCCAGCGCTCACCGCAGGGTCACAGATCGTGCAAACCAGTGTGTTTCCAGCTGCTGACGATAGTAAGTGCCCTTCAGTCATTCTTCCACAGTCTGGAACCCGGCGACGAAAGAATAACGGTCCTATCCTCGGGTTAAGTAACTTGTTTGTGCATTCGTGTTTCGTGCTAGGTCTCCTGCTAACGTTACGCGCAACAACGTTGTTATTACAAAAAAATAGCAGGCACTGGTGTTTATGCCTTACATCAGATGCCTGGCATCCGAAGTGGAAGTATGTACCGTTTCTGCCAAAAGTATCCAGGCTGCATGTCTTGCTTTTCTCTTGTATTCTAAGTCAACGTTGATTCCCAGAGTCACAACTTGTTAAGAAGCGAGTATAGGAGCTCGTATTTATTTTGCAACGATTTACAGCTTCGCAAGTGGTATGCATTCTCTGCGACAGGGCTGAAAACCTAAACACGCAGCCTGGTTATTTTGGCAAAGGTGGTGATACCGGTCACCTCTAGAATATGATCTCAGAGTACTTGCCAAATTCACTTCAATCCCATTTCATTCTTTTGGATATTTTAATTTCATGGTGTGTACCTGCACTATTGCCTGTCCCAAATGTATGTTAGTAGATAAGCACTCATAAACGGGCCTTTCTACTTTCTCCTCACAGGCAGACGTGACGGCGTTGACAAAGGCTATTGCAGAGTGCTTCGTCGCCAACGCTTCGCACTCACTACGACGTCCCTTTCCGTCTTCTCCAGCCGTTGTGGTCGGCTTCCCGCCAGGAAGGGATACAGTGGATGGGCTTAACGCATACTACGCGTCCTACCCAGACATAACGCCTCAATCCTTTTTCCGGAACTGGATCAGCACTGCAGACGCGCGCCGACGCACGCTGAACGCCAGTGAAACACACTTTGACCCTGCCGGAAGTGACATTGTCGTAACGAGCCACGGGCAGGTATTGATCCCAGCAGGCGTCTTTAAGACGATCCTCTACGTTGATGGGGGATTAGAGGCCCTAAATACAGGCGGTCTAGGTCATTCAATAGCAAGGCACATACTAAGAAGGTGAGTGCTTAATTCAAGTTTTCAGTCACTCTATTGTTAATCTGCTTCATTAGGTTTTCGCTTTGTATTATTACTTCCTGATCTATCGCATGAGTTATTCTGCCCAGTATACCTCAAAAGTCCGGAACTCGGGTTTGTCAGAATACGAGAAACGCGTTGCGCATTTTCAGCACTCTCCCGATAAGGTATCAGCGTTGGTAAAAACGACACTGGTTTTTTACCGGCCTCTATTTGCGCGCGCGCGCGCGCGCGCGTGTGTGTGTGTGTGTGTGTGTGTGTGTGTGTGTGTGTGTGTGTGTGTGTGTGTGTGTGTGTGTGTGTGTGTGTGTGTGTGTGTGTGTGTGTGTGTGTGTGTGTGTGTGTGTGTGTGTGTGTGTGTGTGTGTGTGTGTGTGTGTGTGTGTGTGTGTGTGTGTGTGTGTGTGTGTGTGTGTGTGTGTGTGTGTGTGTGTGTGTGTGTGTGTGTGTGTGTGTGTGTGTGTGTGTGTGTGTGTGTGTGTGTGTGTGTGTGTGTGTGTGTGTGTGTGTGTGTGTGTGTGTGTGTGTGTGTGTGTGTGTGTGTGTGTGTGTGTGTGTGTGTGTGTGTGTGTGTGTGTGTGTGTCACTACACGTTTCCACTGCCGTATCTGCCTAGAGGAGCTCTTCCTACGAAACCCGTAGTGTAAACTTAGTGATGGTGGCTGTAGTTTTATTGTCTAGATGGAATTAGTCTTACAGTCATCTGTTGACAATCGCTCCACCTGAGTGATTGATTTGAGTGCTTTTGTCCCTACCACTCTTCCTTGAACCCAGTCTCATCTAAACCCTGTCCGCTCGATCAGTATTCATGTCAAGAGCCTTCGTGGTACACGATACAGAGTAAATATTCTGACCCAATGTTCTCAGCTCGAGCAAATTTCTCTATTCGTCACAAAAGCATGAGGCTGATACACTGAAACGGTTCGCATCACCCACAACGCCACAAAGAATTCATTCTCAATGTTCTCTGTCACTGTTGAGTAAATAAACAACTTCAACGTAGGTAAGATGCCGTTGTAATTCTAGTGCACTAATGCGGAGTTCGCACTTGAGCGATAACATAAAGTGCTGTCGCGCGGCAAGCTTGCTGTAGCGCAATGGAGGCGTAGAGGCGCCTGATGTGCATGTATGTCAAGTTACTGGTAGTCGTTCTTTTCTAAATGCCATAAATCAGATATAAAAAGCTGAGTTATTCAAGTTTCAAGTTTTCAATTTTCAAGTTTATTTCATACATACATACGAAAAAAATGGATACAGTAAGAGTGGCACAGAAAGAGGTGCCGTAGTACAAGGCTGTTGGGGGGGACCTCCCACAACAAAGCAAGTGAGGTAAGGTAAAACAAAATGGGAAGCAGTGTAACAAGTAATTAGTATAAAAGTACACCCTGCAAAACAACGTTTAGAATATACACTAATGAAAATAAAGAAGATAAATATACAGATCATCAACTTCAGTGCATATATAGAACAGACAAAATAGCCCATTCGAAAGTGAACTATAACGGTTGAAGAAAATTAACTATGTAACATGCTTATTAAATATTGTTTCATGCGGAAATGGAATGAGTGAACAGTGTCCGATGCTTTAATATTTGGAGGTAAATAATTCCAGTAGGATATGCCGGCAAACAAGGTATTAAATTTTCCGTAATTAGGCCTGACTTTTGGCAAAATGAGATTATTGCGCTGTTTAAACCTGGTAGAATTAGTATTTACAAGCTGATTGGTAATGCTATCAATATGAGCATGATGAGTTATTAATTTATACATAACCATAGACAATTTTAGGCTGAATACATGTTGAAGTGGAAGTATGTTCAAACTGTGGTACAGTGGAAGAGAGTGTGATTGGAATGAACTGAGTGACATGAGCCTAATGGCTTGATTCTGGAGGCTTTGAAGTCTTTCAATATGCGTCTAATATGTATTTCCCCACAAATACAAACAGTAGTAAAGGTGACTATGGATGTAGGCATAATATAACGAACGTATTATGTGAGATTGAAAATATTCACGGGTTCTAATTATGATGTGAATGCCGAACGAAGCTTTATGCATGAGCGATTGAACATGAAGATGGAACTTTGTGTGCTTGTCGAGAGTTACGCCCAGAATTTTGGAAGTTTCTGAGATAGGCAGTGCATGGCTATCAATCGTTATTCTAGGAAGAACATTTATGAAAGCGAAAGGAGAGTGAACTAGCACGAAAGTTGTTTTGGGGGGATTTATTTGTAACTTGCTATTTTTTCACCACGTGGTGATGTTATTAAGGTCTGTGTTAAGCCTATGTTGAAGTGTGGCGGTGAATCTGTGAGAAGCATAAATGGTTGTATCGTCCGTATATAACATGCAATTTGTATGATCTAGTGCAACGGGCAGATCATTAATGAACATTAAAAAGAGCAGATGGCCAAGTATCGATCCTTGCGGAACACCTTTGTTTACGGCCTGAATGGTAAAAAAAGTATTATTTACAAGAACTACATGAGATCGATTGCTTAAATAACTGCGAATAAACTAGAGGTGTGGGCCGGAGATTCCAAATTATTCTAGTTTATGATCAAGAATGTGATGGTTAATTGATTTAAAAGCTTTTGCTAGATCAATAAATAAAAATGGCTGCAACAATTAAACCGCTGTCATTGGCTCTCTTCACACTTTCAATAAAATTTATGAGTGCTAATTCGGTAGAATAGCCTGGTCGGAATCCAAATTGTTGAGGAGCTAAAAGTTTAAATGTACTTAGATAATTGATTACTCGTGTGTAAAAAAGCTTCTCGATGACCTTGCTGAAAAAGGAAGGATGCAAATGTGACGGTAATTGTTGATACAAGTTCGATCGCCTTTCTTGAAAATGGGGATTATTTTACCAACCTTAAGCCAGTCTGGAAAAACACCTGCTTTAAATATCTTGTTTATTAAAATTGCAAGAATTGCGCATATGTCTTCAGAGATCAGCTTAACTTTAGAGGGATGAATAGGGTCTAATCCTGCACCGGTTGTATTGAGTGATTTAATGACTTGGCGCACTTTTTCTGCAGATTTAAGACGCAAGTAAAACGTGTGAGAGCAACGTGTCAAGAAGGGTAAAGTGGTTGCGGCCTGTGAACTGTGAGAAAAGCTGGAGTGCTGGTTAAATGCATTGGCAATTTCGCTGGGATTATTATAGGTGGTGTTTTCACGTATTATTTTTGTTATGCATGCTTCGCGATGTTCATTGCTGAGAAATTCTTTAATAAGTTGCCAGTTGCGCCTGCAGTCGTTATTTAAAATGCGATCTTGATAGTAGTTACGCTTTGCAAGTTTCAGCAGTGAGGAAATTACATTAAAATATTTTCGCAGTCTACTTCTCAAAGCAGTGTTAAAAGGGTGTGTTTTCAACTTTCTGCACAAATTATTTTTTCTTGCTAATAAAACGAACCAGGGCAATGGTAATCCATGGATTTCGTGGTGTTCGAAACCACCTCACGGTAGGGATATCCTTGGTGCATTGATCAATTCAGGTGGCAATTCTTGTCGAAAACTGCTCAAACCCCTTATTTGGGCATTCCTCCTCAATCTCAGAGCTGCAATCTATTTTACGAATTAAACAGGTAAATTCTTCGTAGTTAAATGATGCTTTAGTATGGTTATTTACGGCCTTCTTTTTCAACTCTAGAGATAAAAAAATGGGGTTGTGATCTGTAATTGTATACTCCATTACTCCTGCTGTGCAATCAGCATCCGTATTAGTCAATATGTGATCAATTAATGTATTCGAACTAATAAAATCAGAACGAGTAGGAGAAAGAATTAGAGAAGAAATGGCAAAATTCAGCGTACATTGCACATATTCAGAACTGCATGAACTGCTAGGGTCAAGAATATTAATATTGTGGAAGAACGTCAGGTCGAGACGGCAAGGTCGAGACGGCAAGGCAAGGGATGCCGTGTCTGGCGTTTTACTCCGATGACAAAACCCAGGCGCGCGCTGGAGCCGGCGCCGCGGGACGATGATGATGGTATGTACAAATAAAAGAGGAAGATCATGGCATGTACAAATTAAAGAACGTTCACAGAAGGCTCACACAATCTGCCCGGGGGGTCGGAAGCGGCCAACCTGGCCGCTCCTAACTAACCGATGCATCGCGACGCACAAATGGTTTCAAGCGAGACACATGAACAATTTCAGTTCCACGGTGGCGTCGATCAGCTAGGGGATTAACAGGGGTCACTTTGTAGTTCACTGGGGAAGTTTGGCTTATGACCTCATAGGGACCTACGTAGCGGTGGTGGAATTTGTCACTAAGGCCAGGGGGGCGCAATGGTGTATAAAGCAGTACTTCGTCACCAGGACGAAAAGAGACCACTCGATGTGTAGAATCATAGCCAGTCTTGCGGTCTTCCTGGCACGCTGCTGTGTTGAGGCGGGCAAGATGACGGCATCTAGCCAAACGAGATAAAAAATGGGCAGGTACTGACGTGGAGTAGTCGGCCGTAGAGAAAAAGGAAGCGTCGAGAATTGTAGTGGGAGGACGGCCATAAACAAGGAAAAATGGAGAGTAACCGGTAGTTCGCTGTACTGCTGTATTATAGGCGAATGTGACGAATGGTAGAACAGTATTCCAATTTGGATGATCTGGTGTGATGTACAGGGTCGTCCACTTCTAGCTATAACACAGACACTGCTTTCAAATCAACATTACGTACGAAACAGCCACATATCGATGCAAATCGATGCACGCACACAGGGACCCGGATGTGCTGCTTCACATGGCCTGCCACTTAACTTTATTGTGTGGCCGGCTCAAACGCAACAGCGTTTTTAAGGCGGTGAGCGTGTTATAGCTAGAAGTGGACGAGGCTGTACATGGACATCATGTAAGACAAGGTGCAATGAAATCGTTCAGTGAGACCGTTAGTCTGGGAGTGGTAGCTTGAGGCTGTCTTATGAAGGGTGGATGACACGTGAAGAACTTCGGCAAAGACTTTCGATAAGAAGGCTGTACCGCAGTCACTTAGGAGCACCCGAGGAGCGCCATGACGCAATACAACTGATTGCAAAAAGAAATTTGCTACTTCGTCAGCGGAACCAGTCGGTACAGGTGCTGTCTAAGCGTAGCGTGTGAGGTGGTCGACAGCCGTTATAACCCAATGGTTACCCCCATCGGAGAGAGGTAGGGGACCATATAAGTTGATGCCGACTACGTCGAATGGCGTGGCGGGACAAGGAAGAGGTCGTAGAAGGCCAGCGGGCGAAGACGTCAGCCGTTTGCGACGTTGGCACAGAGGGCAGGATGCGACGTATTTGGCAACGGTGGAAGATAAGCCAGGCCAAAAGAATCGTTTTCTCACGCGGTCGAAGGTTTTGTCAAAACCAAGGTGACCTGCATTAGCGTCATCGTGGAGAGCGGCCAGTATACGTGGGCGAAGCACACGCGGCACGACTGGGATCCAGCAAGTTCCATCAGGGCAATACACATAGCGGAGTAGGATGCCATCTTCGAGCTTGAAATTGCGAAGCTGTCGGCGAAGCCTAGCATTCGGCGGGTCCGAAACGCCGATAAGGCGGTCGGTAATAGGACGCTAGTAGGCATCGGCTAATTGCTGTGAGCGGAGAGCGTGCTTGTTCTCAGAGTCGTCAAAACAAACGGTTGTGATATACGTCGGGCAAAGAGACGGTCGGCTCTGGTCAGAGGTGGTAATGCATTGGGAAGAAAAACAGCAAGTTGATTCCGAAAGGGGACAGCGAGAGAGAGCGTCGGCGTCTTGGTGTTGGCGACCAGATTTATAAGTGACGTCGAAATGGTATTCTTGCATTCGTAGAATCGAGCGGCCAAGTCGGCCTGTCAAATTTTTGAGTGAAGACAACCAGCAAAGAGCATGGTGGTCGGTCACAACTGTGAAATGCCGACCGTATAGGCAAGGGCGAAGTTTTTGGACAGCCCAGACGACGGCAAGACACTCCTGCTCGGTAATGGTGTAGTTTTTCTCAGCTGGAGTCAAGGTCCGACTGGCACGCGATGTTGTATCACGCTGCAGAAGTACAGCGCCAAGACCGTGACCACTGGCATCGGTGTGCAGAATGGTTGGAGCGCTGTCACTGAAGTGGTCAAGAACAGGATCTGATGTATGGGCCTGCTTTAGGTCATTAAAAGCAGTTTCGCACTGTTCAGTCCACTCGAAAGGGCTGCGTGCTTTAAGTAGCTCATGAAGTGGTGCAGCAATAGTTGCAAAATGCCTTATAAAACGCCGGAAATAAGACGCGAGGCCGAGGCAACTGCGCAAATCTGTAGTCCGATGTGGACGAGCAAGGTTCAAGACCGCGATGATTTTTTCAGGATCTGGGCGAATGCCGTCATGGCTGACCAGATGTCTCAATATTCTAATTTCCTTCTGTGCAAAGTGGCACTTCTTGGTGTTGAGCTTAAGGCCTGCCGAAGCGAGACAGGTGAGGACTTCATTGAGGCGCGTGAGATGGTCATTAAAGGTTGCCGAAAAGACAACAATGTTGTCCAAGTAACACAAACAGGTTCTCCATTTTAGGCCACGAAGCACAGTATCGATCATCCGTTCAAATGTCGCTGGTGCGTTACAAAGTCCGAAAGGCATAACATTAAATCCGTAAAGGCCATCGGGTGTTGCGAAAGCGTTTTTTTCTTTGTCGTCCTCGTACATAGGTATTTGCCTATAACCTGAGCGGAGGTCCAAGGTCGAGAAATATTCGGAGAGAGTCAAGGGAGTCATCAATTCGCGGCATCGGATACACATCTTTGCGGGTAATTTTGTTGAGTGCGCGATAATCAACACAAAAGCGTACCGAGCCGTCCTTTTTTTTAACTAGCACTACTGGGGAGGACCATGGGCTTGTTGAGGGACGAATTATATTGTGATGGAGCATGTCATTTATATTTTCTTCAATTACTTTTTGTTCAGAGAGCGAAACCCGATAAGGCCGTCGACGAACGATAGAGTTACCTTCAGTAATGATGCGATGGTGCGCAACACTAGTCTGTCCCAGTGGTGTGGAAGTGGCATCAAAACTGGCTTGGTGGTGTCAAAGCAATGTCAGAAGTTCTTGGCGTTGGTTCGGCGCCAGTTTAGGATTAATAGTCTTTTCGAGAACAGAAAGAGAGACGTCTGACAAACACGTTGCTGCGGCGGAGGGGCGGTGAGCACCATCAGGGAAAAAGGTTGAACATCCACCATGCAATGCAGAGAAGTTCCTTTTGGGAGCACGAGGGATTCACGTGAAGTGTTAGTGGCCACTACTGTCGCTGAGCCGTTGTGGAACCGGACAAGAATTGACGGGAAGGCGATGCCGCGTGCAAGATGACTATATGATGGTGCCATGAGTACGTCCCCGTCAGTTATGTGGTCAGAAACAACAGTAAGCAGTTTTTCGCACTGCGGAGGCAAAACAGTATCAGCGGCGGCAACGAGGGGATGATGTCGTTCAGAAAAGTCAGATGAAAAATCGCTGTCTGTCATATGGATAACACGCTCACCACAAGAAATTAGCGCTGAAGCGGTTGACAAAAAATCCCATCCAAAAATCATCAGATGCGCACAAGGTGAGAGCTCAGCAAACTGCGCATGATGACGGATGACGTCGATAGCAACTCGTACGGTGCACTTCGCTCAAGGGCGCAAACGGACGTCATTGGCTCCACGGAGTTCAGGCCCATCATATGGTGTTGTCACTTTTCGCAAACGGTAGCACAAATCAGCGTGAATGACAGAAATTGTAGCCCCTGTATCAATCAAAGCTTCAACCGGTAAACCTTCAGCGATAACAGCAATCATTACGTTATACGGGCGATCAGGAGGACTTTTAGTAAGTTCGCAGAGTGCAGTTTGACCTCCGGAAACTGCAACACTTAGTTTTCCGGATGGCGGACAGGGAGAGTGGTTGTGGGGCGAAGAGGGGAAACTGAGCGGCGGTATGGGGAAAGGGATCGGCGTCGAGATACATGGGCGCCATTTGGTTCAGACGATGATACCGGCGGTGGAGAGGATCGACGAGGTGGGCTGGGAATAGGTCGCCGCTGATAATATGAGGTTACGTCACTTTCGAAGGCGTCGTAGCCACGCAGCTCGTTTTGAATGCGTCGAGGACAGAAGCGGGATATATGCCCTCGGATTCCACAGTAGTAGCACACTGAGCGAGAGGGGCGCCAAGGTGCGTAATAGGGTGGCGTAGGCTGAGCCGTCGTAACGGCGTTGATCTGGTTGTAGGGCGGTGCCAGTTGGGGCGGTGGAACAAAAGAAGGGGGTGATGGTGCGACGTGTGCGTAAGTCGATGCTGGGCGGGGTGCAGGAGGGTCGGACGCCATAGACCGAGTGATTGTTGCCAGCTTATCTTTAATGATGTTGCGGAGGCCGGCGTCATCAGAAGGTACCGAAGAATGATCGCACCCGTGCTGACAGACAGGCTTGAGGGCTTGAAGCTCCTCCCGGATGATGGCTCGAATCAGCGCCCGCAGATCTAGGTCAGCAGAGGTCGGGCCAGTAGCAATTCCAGGCTGCAATCGGGAGGACTGCAGCTGGTCGATACGTTGGCAGGTCGCAATAATGGCGTCAACAGTAGAAGGATTCTGGGCAATCAGGGTGTTATATGCCACTGAATTAATTCCTTTCAAGATGTGATGTACGCGTTCAGGTTCCGGCATGGTGGGACTAATACGCCGGCAAAGTGCAAGTATGGCCTCTATGTAAGACGCGTACGACTCATCGGGACCTTGGAGGCGAGAGGCGAGCTTATTCTTCGCGACCTCAGTCCGAACTGCTGGGTCCGCAAAATATTGGCGGAACTGCTGCTTGAACGTGGTCCAGTTAGTGGTGTGGGGTTCGCGGTTAATAAACCAGGTTCTGGCGACCTCAATGAGGTAGAAAGAAACATTCAGAAATTTTAGAGCATCGTCCCACCGGTTGTAGTTGCTGCAGCGTTCATAGGTGTCCAGCCAGTCATCGACGTCTTCATCGCGACGACCAGCGAACAGCGGCGGGTCGCGTTGTCGTGTGGGCACAGTCGGAGGGGGTGGTGCAGCCGAGGTATAGGGTGCTGCCGATTCGTGGGTACTCTCGGTAGTCGTAACGATGGTGGCAGGCGGTAAACAGCAACCGGAACGTAGCTCCAGCGAGAGGCAGGGCACAAAACAGCAAGGGGATCAAGTCCTACCTCCACCACTTGTGGAAGAAGGCCAGGTCGAGACGGCAAGGGATGCCATGTCTGGCGTTTTACTCCGATGACAAAACCCAGGCGCGCGCCGGAGCCGGCGCCGCGGGACGATGATGATGGTATGTACAAATGAAAGAGGAAGATCATGGCATGTACAAATTAAAGAACGTTCACAGAAGGCTCGCAATATTTATGTCACCACATATTATGTTTTTGTTTTCTATTGTCAAGATATTAAAGATTGCTTCTACCTGCGAACAAAACTCGGTGTAAGAAGATGATGGTGAACGATAAATGTAGCCAACTACTGTATTGCGGCTGTATTCGTGCACAACGCGACGACAGCTGCAAAGGAATACCTCGTTTTCTTCTTTTGCATCGCGCCTTGATCTTCAAGTAAATAATTAGCATCCTATTACCGCACTTCATGATTTAAGAATGTGATGGCTCCCAGATGCAAATCACTGATCTAACGCTATGAATAAGTGTTAACGGTTTTGACGCTGTTGTATCTACTGCTCCCGGTTTTCCATGAAAGAGTCAATGGTTGATTTCTCATCATGAAGGGGTTATGACGAGCATAGTCCATTAATCTCAAGTGAGAGGATGACAATTTTGTATTTAGCTGCCTCAAGAGGGGGATAGGATAGGATAGGAAATAAGTTTATTTCTCTAGGAAAGTCTTGTGCTAGTAGCAGAAGAGGTCCATCTTCCTTCTCACAGGGTCGGTGCCCCTATTCCAGGGCTCCGCTGAGCTTCGCTGCTCGCTGGGCGTGCTGGATCAGACCTAGTTGGCAATCCAAATCGCCGCTGGAGAGCCGGCTCTCCCACTGTTATGCACTCGGGTCTTTATGAAAGCTATCGTTATTTCTACATTCCCACGTGATGTGGTATAACGAAGGTTTGCTACCACACCACAGGCAGGTGTCCCGATATTGCGACGGGTAAATCTTGCTAAGGATATGCAGGTTTGGGAATGTTCCTGTCTGCAGTCTTCGCCAGTACATTGCCTCTTGTTATTTTAGATCCCGATGAGGCGGCGGATAGCGGCTCCGTACCCCCTTATAGTAGTTCAGAAGTAGGGCTGACTAGCTCGGGTAGATCGTCCGATTGGGAGGAAGCTCGGCTCGTGTACCCTCGAGCTACCTCATCGGCGCGTTCGTTTCCCGCTATGTCGGTATGTCCTGGCACAGAGGCAGGGCTGGTGAGACTACGTTGGCGTCGATGTCTTTCGCGCGTCTGAGGTATAATTTATGTTACAATTCTATACCTTTGAACCAATATTTGCTGCCGTAATGGTTTTCAAATCACAGGTTCTTGCGCGAGGACGTGCGTCCCGGTGCCGAATGCACTGCTCAAGCCGGCTGTCACGTGGCCGACGACTTCGAGAGTCTCCTTGCTTTCGAGTGCTACCAGTCGACTTTGCCACGAGAGGGTGCAGTTCGTGGTCCCTGGTTTCCCATGCTGTCATCGCTCTCCCCGGTGCGACAGTTCTTCGCGCTCGGCTGCTACAAGGTGACGCATATTTTAAAGCGAAAGTCTTTAATGCCTCTTCGTTGTCGTGGGCAAAATGTGTCCCGCTTTTGAGGCTGGTCGGATTGGTTGAGACGGGATGAAGTCATGGAGGTCTCGACCAATCACAGAGCACCATTCGGCACGACACATGTCGGCACGATGCAAAGACGGGGGCAGGCGGGTGGCAGCACGGAGACAGTGAGAAAGGGGGGTGAGAAGTAGAAGGGCAGTTCTCTCCGCGAGATGGAGAGGTACGAGAAAAGCTCTTCGACTGCAGCTTGTGCATTGTGAGTCTTTGGCATAGGCGTCCCCAACTCCGAAGCCGCGTTACGAGGTCGTTAACCCGAGCTTCTAAGTGCCAGAGTCGTTAATCGCACTTTTAATGAGCGGAGCGTGTTGATATACAGTTGAATCCCGCTATAACGAAATTCACGGTGCACGAAAAAAAATTCGTTCTCGCGGAACTTCGTTATCGCAAAAATTTGACGTGAAACGCAGAAAGAATTGCCCAAGCAGCAGCAAAGGCGTTTAATGCCAAAAATCTGTAAGCTTGGTTTGCTTACGCTTCACGGCGAGCAACGCCGTCACGCGATTTTCGCACTCGGTCAGCAAACCCATTGTAACATCGTCGTCTCGGACAGCAACGAAATTCCTGATGACATCAAAAGCGTCCATCACCTGTACGGCGGTTGCCGCAGCCGGCACTTCCTGTACGTCGTCGTCTTCTTCATCGGAAGAGTCCTTATCATTCCGGGCAGCTTTTATGATCTGCTCATCACTCACATCTTCGTGAACAACAACACAAGCGTCAGCGCCGATGTACGAGCTCGAGATTAGGCGACACGGTTCCTATTTCTCCCAGCGTTTTCCAGGCGGCCGCGATCCCCGGAGCCGGTGACGCCTCTTCGTCGTCGTCTGTAACGCCTGGTGTTAGGCCAGCAGAGTGTACGGGGTCGACCTTCGGCAAATCCGGCGTGCCTGAAACAGTTCACAATTACTGAGCGCCCCAGTGTGCTCCAGGCAGCAGACATAATCTGCAGTGCCACGTACAAGTCCACCTTCGTGTCTCGGCCGGTTTCAGTGTTAAAAAGCAGCCGCTGAATTAACCTCCCGCGGTAAGCGCGCTTCAGGCTAAGAATCACGCCCTGATCGAGAGGCTGTAAGACAGACGTGCAATTGGGAGGGAAAAACCTCAGCTCCGTGTTAGTGAGCTTGACTTCGTCGGAGTGATGCGCTGAACAATTGTCCAAAAGCAAGCAAACTTTACGGCCCTGCCGCTTCATGTCGCGGTCGAATGCCATCATCCACTCGGTGAAAATAGCGCGGGTCATCCATGACTTGTTGTTCGCCTTGTACTGCACAGGTAGGCTACGAGTTCCCATAAAACAGCGCGGCTTGGCACTTTTGCCTATGACTAACGGCGGACGCTTGTCCGAGCCATCCATGTTTGTGCAAAGCAGCACTGTGATGCGTTTTTTGCTGTGTTTGCCGCCGTGACAGCGCTGCCCCTTGAAGTCGAGCGTCCTAGCCGGCAACATCTCGTAGAATAGCCCGGTCTCGTCGGCGTTGTAAATGTCTGCAGGCGCGAAGTTGCTTAAAATTCCGGCCATGTTACTCGCCTTCCAAGCAGCTGCTCCGTCCACGTCTGCTGACATTGACTCGCCGCACAACACTTTTCCAACGATGTTATGGCGGGCCTTGAAACGGTTTAGCCAGCCAATGCTGGCTTTAAAATCATCAATGCCAAGTAGGCATGCATAGTTCAAGGCTTTCTGCTGGACGATGCTTCCGGACAGGGGGACGTTGCTGGCTCGTGCTTCCACAAACCACGCATGCACTGCTTTGTCCAACTCGTGGAGCTCCCCGACAGATTCAAATTGTTCAAATTCACCAGGCCATTAAGGCAACCAGCAGGCAAGGTTGACTGCTCGAGCGCACGTCAACCGAGCGGGGCATACCGAAGACTGGGGAAGCATGCTGGACAGACTTCTCATCTATCATAATATTGCTCCTCTCTACATTTAACAATGACTCTTCTATCCCCACCTCACACCTCTCTCTGAAAACCCAATTATAATCCGACGACAGCTACAAGCCAGAATATTTCACTCACCATCTTGGTTGGCTATTGCACACCCGGGCCGGTACGACACCACATGCTCGCTATGTGGCGCACCGAGAGCCACCTTTGATCACATAATGTTTATTTCTAAAGATTTCAAGCCACCGCCTCATTCAGGCCTCACAGACTAAGAGGATTGGGAGATCGCTATCTCGAGATCGGACCCAGCCTCGCAGCAGATGCCGGTTGACCTAGCTGAAGCGGTCGCTGCCAGGACGGCCTGACAGGCACAGGCACCAACATAGATCAGGAACCATCCCAATTCTTGTAACCTACCCTGGTTCCCTGAATAGATGTTTTCACCACCACTACCTCTCACTCCCACCCCTCTCCCTTCCCATTCGGCGTTGTTCAGATGTGCACGGAGTGGGACAGATACTGCGCCTTTCCTTTGCTATAACCAATTTACAATTTAACTAGGTCGCGCGGTACGATCTGTTACTATGCGATATATTGCTCGATGTCAGTGCACTTTAGAGATCCACAGGTGTTCTAAATTACTCCGCAGCCCCCCACTGAGGCGCCTCTGAGGAATAACGCGACTTTGAAAAATGCTAGCAGCAGAGCTTACGCTCTAAATCTTTGCTTCCGGTGGCACAGACAGAAGTGAAGCAGAAAACTAGGGCAATGCAGTAAAATATTGTTCAAAGGTAGTGATTCCACTTAACACCGATTTCAATAATCAGGAGCATAGAAAACGTTCCATCCCGCTGGAGTACAGGTATTACTCTACTGCTTCACAAGAAACTACCACGACGTCTTCGTTTGTACCGACGAATGCGCGAAGCTAACTAAGCAGCCAGACGCTTGACTGGGAGAGTTCGTTGTTTCAGTGCACTACACTGGCCCTTATCATGCCGACGAACAACACGCAGGTCACGAACAACTAATATGCCACAGCAACTGTTGTTGGAGTGCATGGTGCTTGCGGTTTATAACTCTGAAGGCGCTACCACTGAACGGTAGCGCGAGTTTCCTATATGAGACATTTGATCCTTGTACTCTGAAAGTTTCCTTTTAAGCTTAACTCCCTAGCTTCCTAGGAAGTTATAAGCTCATCTAAAGCTGGCTGTAATTTGTCGCTACAGACAAGTCCAACTACTCGCATTTTCTTTTTTATGTTGGTTGGCTTAGAGTTTTAACGTCCCAAAGCGACTAAGGCTATGAGAGGGGTCGTAGTGCAAGGCCTTCCGCCTCTATCGAAAAGCGACACCCGAGGCCAGAATTCCATCCCGCATCTTTGTTCAGTGATCGTGCGCCCTAAAAACTGCACCACCCCGGGGTGGTTTCTTTTTAGGTGGCACAGTGCGTCCGGTTTCTCGCAAGTATTTCTCGTCCAGCGCAAATATTTATTCAGCTGACAAATGATGGTTTGGACTTATCGTTAAAAGACCTTTCTGGCTCAGATTTCGTAAAAAAATATATTTAATACGGGGCTATTTTGCGGTCACAATAAGCGGTGACTCTCCGAAATTGCATGAACGGTGAGGGTACTTGCGGTATCGCTAATGAAAGTTGCTCTATTTCCTTCGTATGATTAATTTTGTCTGCTCCTTTGTGGTTCACTGAGGAATAAAATTAAAAAATCGAAGATTTTGAAGGCTGGAGTGTAGGAGTTGCGTGTAGAGAGAACGAAAAGAAAGAACATTTGTTTCCCAAGCTACGCTGCTTTCTTTGCTTGTTCAAGAGCGTTTTCAATCCAACCTTTTCGCAGGACTGTCGCCGGCTTGGCCGAGGCCTGTCTGGAAGCTGTGATATGGGCACCATTCTAAAACTGAGTTCTTTTGACGACGCATTCCGCTGCAAGAAAACGTTGCCTTACTGCATGCTACCTTAATGTGCAGACCCAATCAAGCGAGTTAATAACCTCTCACTTGGATAGAGTAAGAACATTTATATTTTATACCAATTCTTTATCACTCTCACAAAGGTGTTCAGTTGCTTCGAGTTCCAGGGGTCCTGACTTTTTATCGATTTCGCCGAAGTTCGAGTAAATTTCGGTTTATTGTTTGACCAGAATATTTTTTCTCACGTATTGCTTCAGATTGTGCTTCCATTAAATATATTGTTACGGGGTAGTTCAGCTTCTAGTTCAGTTCAGTAGTCTAAGAAATCAAATTATGGAGGCTTACCATATTAAAAAATCTCAAAATTTGTGTGTCAGCGAACCGTCGGTTAACTTGGTAGATTGCGAATTTGATTTCTTACTCTACTTTACATTGACTTTACTTATCTATACTTCGTTGTATCTTTTTTTCCACCGCAGCAATGAGTGGCACGTGTTACTGTGTGTTACTGCCTATGTTATGACCTAGCTTCCCATTTAGGAGGCTGCTTCTCTCTCTCTCTTCTCTCTCCTTTTGTTTTTTCTTGTTATTTTTTTTTTCATGTGACCTGTATATATTGCTTGCTTCAGCAATAAACCCTCCAGTTGCGAGTTAGCGCTTGTCCGTGTCTTACTTCCTTCCGTTCTTCGTGTACTTTCGCGCTATTTTCCATCATGCTGATAACAGAGTCACCGTTGAGAGCCTTCGATTTATTTTTTTTTGCTATGTTTATTGCCTCGGGTCATTAAAACATTCTTATGCAGTATCATAATCAAATAAATGAAGAAAGGGTGGCTTCGAATTTGTTCGGCTATGTCTGTGGCATGCCTTCTCACCCAATAAAAGCACTCATAGCAGAGCTAATTCAATACCACATGCTCACAAAAAGTGCTGTCAGCCCCATATAAAATTCGAAAGAGAAAAAAAAAATCCAATCTTATTTATTGAAAACAAGCATAAACTCAGTTTTTTTTGTTTTTTTTTAATTTCGAAGGCACGGGATACAAGTTTGAAATGTCTATAGGTCCGGCGCAAACTTCCTCTCGAATAGCAAATATTTCTTTGTTGTTTTTATGGTGCTGACGTTGCGCGTACTTCACACCGGTTTACATAATTTCTCTGCTGTTCTCAGGATAATAATCTCACCAAACGGCGACAGAGCAGCGATGAGCAAGGGTGTCGAAATATTTGTGAATGGGAGATTTCAAGACTTGCGAGCTAAAGTTATACGTTTTCCCGAGCGTACCAAAGCAGACAGCGATAAGAAACCGCTTCGTTATGGTGTCTTCGTCAGCTTCGTTGCCTGTGCTTGCCTACTTCGCAAGAACCTAACAAGGCCTGCAAAATCTCCAAGATTGATGTAACATTAAGGAGGCGCAATATGAGTGTAGCAAAATTGTTACAAATTAGGTTGGTTGGTTTGTGGGGTTTAAAGTCCCAAAGCGACTCAGGCTATGAGAGACGCCGTAGTGGAAGACTCCGGAAATTTCGACCACCTGGGGTTCTTTAACGTGCACTGACATCGCACAGCACACAGGCACCTTGCTTTTCGCCTCCATCGAAAAGCGGCCCGCCGAGGCCGGGATTCGACCCCGCGTCCTTGGGAACAGTAGTCGAGCGCCGTAACTGCGCCACACCGGCGGGGGTGTTACAAATTAGGGATGTTTTAATGAAATATCTTACCTTATTCACAAGGAAAGTTATCACAATACCTATTATGCTTATGCTGATTGATACTTTTTAATTTGTTGTAATATAATTTTTTACTTTGAATGTTTGGCCCCCCGACCTGTGGATACGCTGCGGTACCGATAAACCGCTTTTAGGCACAGCCTTCGTAACCACTTTACTTCAACCATGACGAACCGGGGACAGCGAAGAAAGCGCGCAAAGCGAGCTTGACTGATCTATCACGTGTCATGGTCGTTTCAACACACTTCAATATGTGACAATTTTTCATCCTAGCGTATTGTTGTCTCTTCCCGAGTAGGCGCAATGTAATGATGGAAGAGTGACACGATGACCACGTAGAGCAATCAGAAAATGCAGATTCACCTAATCACCCTTGTACAATGATGTGCTTAATTTGATGTCATTACTAGGTCGAGTAGAATGAACTTTTGTCTCTTAGTGACGCCAGCGGCAACGAGGATAACGCCGACATTTCTATAGAGCGGGAGATTAAAGACGTAGCGCTAGTACAACACCAGCCACAAAGCCTGACGACGCCGATTACATTTTGCGGGGAAATTCAAACTTTCAAAAGCTAGCTAAGCAGAGCACTTGCTCAGGAGTGAAGTGCTTAATAATCACCAGCGTATCATATTTCATGTAGCGTACACATGCTCGTGCGCTAATAAACCTAATCGAGCACGCGCTACAGGTGAGAGCCATGAAACCCTCCTTCTCTTAGAAACGCTTGATCTACGACAATGATCATGTGTCCGGTGATGTTAGTCTTAACAGCATCTCTATCCCAAGAGTCCGTATATCAGCGCTTATTTTAGTATGCAGCACAACTAGCCGAAATCACGGATTTCGCCGATGTCTGTCCGAAGCCGCTTACTCTCTCTCTCTCTCTTCGTGAACATGAAGTGGAGAGAGATATTGGCGACGCGCGCGTCGCACGGCTCGGCATTAAGGAGGCGGAGTGGCCGCGCAGCTTCAGCCAAATCCCCCCCTCTCTCTCTCTCTGTCCGTCTCGCCGTGAACTTAAAGAGAAAGAGAAAATAGCGACGCCCGCGTTACGCGACTTAGCAGTGAGGGGCGGAGCGGCCGTACAGATCCAACCAGTTAGAGAGTGGGGCGTGTCACAGTTGCAGACGTCGCGGCCTTCACTGTTACTCCGGACTGAACAGTCGCGTGTCGCTCGCGCGTCCTCAACTTCGGCATCTCTAACCTCGCATCAGTAAATCAGCCTTAACGAGCAGCAGACGTGCACACGCAGTGCTCCCTAGACCTCTGCTTCAAGCCACTCGCCGTGTCGTGAAGCAGCTTGTGCTTACCTCCTCGACTTAACTGGCGCTCGCCTTCAAGCTCGTTTCCCTGCGCTTGGCTTACCTTTCTTCTTCCTGGAGACCTTCTTACATGCTCGGAATGTGTTGATGCAGAAACCTTGAAGCATCTGTTTTGCTCATTCCCTGCATTCTCCACAAATCTCTCTTTCTCTCCCACTTTGATCCCATCCCCGAATTTCAGGCTCAGAGCAGTGCCTTCCAAAGAGGGATGCAATACGTCTTGCCTGTTTTCGCTCATCTGTAATAAGAACCACTGAACATGGTGAAAGGAACGCTGAGGATGCGGTTGCGCCGCGCGTTTGCTGCCCGCCAAATGGATGATGCCGGGCCTTCTGGCACAGCGGCACATGTTTCGTTTATTTTCTCGATGTGCTGAAGTACAACGGTTAGGAAGACCTACGGGAACGCGACTCTACTAATTGTGATATTGCAGCTAAACGGCGCAAGAACCTAGAAGCACAAATAATGAGGAAACGTGCCGAGCGTACTCATGCAAAACAAAGCATAACGAAGTTTAAAATGCATGAAATATATAGCAGGGATAAGCAGTGCTACGAACCTACTTCGCATTTCAGTAACTATGCAAATCTGCTATAATTTTTTGCTGTCCCATCAAGCCAGAAGGAATTTAGGTTAAGCCGGTTACTGCGCATTCAGCTTGCAGCATGACAACCGAATCTCAGCGAGAAAAAGTAGAAGCTGTCTTGGGGCGAAATAAAGAGTTCCTTTATCAGTCCTCACTTCAGTAAGGAGCGCACAACTGTCCCTAATGGCGCATTCACGGAACTTACTCGGCAGATAAGAATATCCGAACAGAGGACAATCTACAGACGAGTGGCAGTCTTTGAGGGTGACTCCATTTAGAAAGGAATGACATTGATGTGCGAAAGTAACACTACGCTTGTCACTGATCAATTTCGGGAGGCTCTGGAAAGGCCAAGCTGCGCATGTGCGATGAGCGGGTGACGTCACACGGCGCACAGCTGGCGCGCCGGGGCTGCCGCTTGAGCCGCCGCCGCGCGCTCTCCATCGCCTTGCCGACAGTTTCCTTTCCTCCCTCTCTCTCTATCTCTCCCTCTTTGATGGGCGGTAGCAAATACGCATTGCCATATGCGTGGTTTGTGGTGTATATATATGGTTAGCGGCGTGCAGCAGCGAGTAAGCAGACAGCCAATGAGAAGAATTGTAAAATCGCTGCTGAACAGGTCGCCGGAGACTTCTATCGTGTGTTAGATTCTCTGTGTGCGCTTATGAGAGAAACATTTGGTCTGGATCAAGTCAATGACCCACATGTACAAACTACACAGTGGGAAACTAGGATCGACCACGTCTTGCAGAGACCACTTGCTTCAAAGTACTGTGTGGAAAGTATGCAAACCGAGCTGTGTTTGTATTGATCGTGCGTGAAAACCCAGATGAAATGCGAATAAAACGGTTCTATATTCACGATGTCTAGCCTCTTCAATGAAACCATATGCTTCAACCATAGCGGAAAAATTAGGCCTAGCCATTGCAAAAAAGCAAGCGTAGCCAAGCAGATGTTGCTTTAGCAATCCTCCAGATTTAACCAGAGCTAAACCACAGCAATTTTTTGTGCCACTCATCGCTTCTTCTTTTCTTCTCTCCTCTGTACACATGGCGCATATCCTGAGCGGGGAATCGATCAGGGTTCAGTGCAGATACATCATCCGGACTTAGTCTTTATAATATATAACATATGACTTTAGTATAATTGTTTTTGAAAAAGTTTTAGAGAAATATTGCAGATCAAGCCAATCTTCTTTGCTGATCGAATATTTGACACATTTGGAGAAACGATTGGTGGCAGTTTTGAATCTAATTCCGAAAGCACAAGGAAAGAGCTGAGAATACTAATTTGAGTTTCTTTTTCTGTGGTCTACAGTAAAGCTAAATGGGTCCAAACATGGTGTACACGGTCGACGTCGTATTTTATGCAGAAGTGCGCCTATACTGGTCTTTGAGAATTCCAAATGAAACGTATTACTGAAGTACTTTTGCGGAAGAGACGGCGTAACAAGCAGCACAAAGCACAACCGTTGATGTCAATAGCAATCGGCCTTCGCAGTGTGCCGCTTTACATGTGACAGATTGGCTGCGTCTAACGTAACTTCAGGCACTTTCTTTGAAACCAGCAAGTAGCCCATCCTCTTCGCAAACAGGTTACGTGAACTCAAGAGAAGTAGTACACTCATGATGAAAAAGCTTCCTTGTGATGCCGGTTTCAGCATGACCGTTTGCGTCATCGTCGACCCATAGCTTCGTAGCCTCAAAAAATTTCAAGCATGTTTCTGGCAGCCTTCTAAATCGTGAGCATTAGTACCCACATGTAAGAAAAAATTGTCCGGTGGCGTCGGCGGTGATGCGAAGGATATATGAATGCCTCTGGCAGGTAATAGTGGGCAGGTGACAAGCATCCGGACCCCTCGTACACCTCGTGTAAAGCCTCGTAGCCTCGAAAAATCACATGCATACATCTCCCAAGCGGTAGCTGACCATTGACAGATACTGGCAGTACTGGACCTCTTAGCTCCGGACCTAGAATTGTAGCCTGGAAACATTAAGAGCCTTCCAATGTAAGGGGGAGGGGGAGCTTATAGGTGATATTTCCATTCACTGACTGCTCGAAGGATGTAATTTCGGAATGTAAATTGAAACAGCGTACTAAATTTGTCTTTGAAATTTCTTTAGACAGGCGATAATAGAACCATACAGCTTGCTCCAGAAAAGCGACTTTTATGTCCAAGGCTTCTCTTGAGTGTTGAATTTTATTTAATGAAAAAGGTGCCTTGATTCAGAATTATTTTAGATCTGGGGCCCTATCAGGGTTCATAACGGATACAAAATGCAATGTGTTTTAATCAGCTAAATAACTAAATACTTTAGTTAACGCTACTAATTTAAATTTGAGGTTTGTGTTGTATTTGTAGGATTCTAGCTCGTTCTCTAAATAGTGCAGTCACGAAAAAAATTCTTTTGAAAATTTATAGCCCTTGTTAAAGTAGCACAGATGTCAGCCGTCTAGGAGGATTCACACAGTAGCACAAAGCAGCGAGAGTGGCTGGCGTAGGTCTCTCTGCTTATCCGCGCTTTGAGGTTGGACTGCAAGAGGAAGGAATGCGCGCATTGGATATTGGCCGGGCGGCAATTAGCGAGGCCGCGGGAGCAGCCAAATTGACAACGAACAGCCGCGGTGGGCCGGAATGATTAATTCTCTGGGCGGAGTGATCTACGTCACAGGTGCGTTGCCGATATGCTAAGGGACTATAGTAACAAACCGCCTAAATGGGTGACATCTGCGCTCCTTCTGAAACGGTCTACAATTGTTCTACGAAATTTTCTTTCTTGGCTATAACATTAGCAGGACAAGCTAGCATTCTGTAATTACAACATACTGAATAAAATATCACTTAGAAGGTAATTGACGTAATAATTTAATTTCCGAACTAATTAAAGCAGTCATCTTCTTACCTGGTGACAGCCGTAATCCCCTATATAGCGCAGGGGTCAAATGAAGCTAAACCAAATACTTCATATAAATAAATTTGCGCCTTCTAAAGAGATACCAATTGCTTGTCACATGTGTCTCGTTCAGCTTCTTTGAACTAAATTCATTTGAATAGAGCAGGCGTTTGTGCTGCAAAATTATCGACCAGGCAATGAATAGTATACATTTAATCACTCGTTTGCTGTGAAGAAGCAGAAGACGATTGATTTCATGAGCTTCGCTTGACGTAGGCCACGCTGAGACTGGGATAGATTCCTTTTGCTTAAGGACAGCTATAGCCAAGCATGGACGAAGGTGAGGTTTTTTAACACCTTTCTGCATTATCTAGTCAGCGCAGACGTGAACTCATAATACGCTGCTGAGATTGTGCTGCCACCAAAAACAAATCGACTGGCTGGCTGTTTCGCAAACAGGCAACATTTAATTTAGAACAATTATTAGTTGGTCTTGTCGGTACAGTAGATTTAAAGTTGGGTGTTATATAAGCCCTGTGGCACACGAAAAAGAGCAGGTTTCCTGCTTTCGGTCCTGCTGTTTTGTTTGGCGGTGTATTGTGGGGGCGCAGCGCTATTAACTTAAACAAGTGTTTCAACTGCAATAGCGTTTACATAAATGCATCAAAGGAACCATACTCTTTTTCGCCTCTGGTGTGTTTTGTGTCTCACTCTCGGAGGGTTAATTGTTTTTATAACCTAGACTTCATGGACTTTTTGTTTGACCAAAAATGACAGTGGTGTTCAGTGTGGTTTCCTCATTTAATACTTCTCTCCTGAAATGGGGATGCGACGCTCCACCTGCATATTTCTAACCTGTTTTAGCGCTCAGCTGCTGCTTTGGTGACTGCTTCTCTTTTTAAAGTGGAGCTGTTACCCAGACTTAAATTAACGTTCACTACATGCTGTTCATATATACACAGAGAGGCTTCCTTTCAGCGAGTAGCGTTAGCGCCTGTAGTGCCACAGAGGACAGCAGTTAAAAAAAGACCTAGTAATTAAGCCATTACTCATACAAGTTCGTTTCTCATTTTCAATATATGCGATGGTGTAGCTCGTTATCGCAGCGTAGCCATTACACGAGGTCATCGATCCATGCTCATTCGCGCAAAATGTTTCCGCTTTTAGTGGGGAATTAGCTACACTTCTGCGGGTTATATTGTCTCAGAAGCGATATTTCTTCTTCGATCTAGTTATCTTTGCTTATAGCCTCGCCAGGGTGGCGCAGTGGTTACGGCGCTCGACTACTGTTCCCAAGGATGCGGGAATGAATCCCGGCCTCGGCGGCAGCTTTTCCATGCAGGCGAAAAGCTAGGCGCCTGTGTTCTGGGCGATGTCAGTGCACTATAAAGAACCTCAGGTGGTCGAAATTTCCGGAGTGCTCCACTACGGCGTCTCTCATAGCCTGAGTCGCTTTGGGACGTTAAAGCCCACACACTAAACCAAAACCAAACCTTTGCTTATACTTGTTTGAGTGGCTTGCACTGTGTTTTCGTGAAGAGAAAAAATTTCAGTTTGTAGTGCTATGCTACACCTTTAGAGTTGCCAAGGAGATCGGAGTTTGGCCCTTTTCTAAGCACCTCGCGCTCATCTTCGTGTATGCATATATTATCAAAGGCATTGCAGGGTGGCTTTCGCTTCATGGTGCCATTGCTTGAGGGCTTTTGAAACTCTGTTTAGTGTACTTTAAAGAATAGATCCACAGCTGCTTTAAAAAAAAAAAAAAGAGATAGGAACAGAGGTAGAGACCAAATATCGAGGCAGCCACAGTGGCCTAATTTCGATCTTTCAACAATATGGCAACCAAACTTCCTCCCTCTCTTTCTTTTTCACCTGACTGAGTTAAAATGTTTATTTAACACAAAAATGGAGTTGAGTGCTTGTTGCTAAGTTTTAGACACCGATGAAAGATTGTTATTGATTAAGGGGCTGCTAAGTCCGCTTATTTTACATGCACCCCAACTCTCGGTCTCACCTCCTGGCTATGATGAGAGCTCTTTTTTTTTATTATGTCTGTAAACCCTCACCAGAACAAAAACTGGTGTATTTTGCTAACGTAACTTGCATCCAGCGCCCTTGATAAATCAGATCTGGGTCCTTGTCGTTTTAAAGGGAAGACAGTATGTATTTCACTAATTCGAGACTTATTCAGGTTAAATTCTTCTAGAGAAGGGCTAGCAAATTCGCAGTCCTAGCTCCTCTTTAAGAACAAGTATTGTACTGGTAATTATTGGAAGCAATCTTAAAGGCCACCCCACCCACAAAAATGAAAACGGCTATCGCTTGTTTATATCTGAAGTGTTTTTTTTCCTTTGCTTGACTAACATTAGTAATTATGACCTCTAAGTGTTAGGTGAAACGATGAAGCAGCGCTGACAGATGGCAGGATAGGCAAGAGACGAACATGAGGGCTTGCGTCTGCCTCTTCTCAACCGTACTATTTGTGAGCGCTATTTCAGTTATCCGACATGAATCAATTAGCCCGTGAGCGCTTTTCTTGAGCTGTAAATGTTGTCCAATTTGAATATATACTGTATTGAATAAACAGTAGGGTCATTTTCAGTTATTACGCTGGAATAAATGAAATCACGCATTGAATCTGGAACGCTTGCCCTATTTCCCTTTCATAATACATGTCGCAATGAAGCACTTCAAACCCACCAATTTAAAGAAATTCGTAGGAGTTATCAAATGTTTACTGGGAGTCTAACTTACAAAATACTAGCAGCTCGCGCCCCTCTGGTGTGAAGGAAGGCACAGTAATAAACTTTTTGTGGCCGAGTATGGCCTGTGTATATTTTTAGCTTGCAATGTTTCGTTCATTCAGCTTTCTTCACAGCTAATAATTGGATTGGTTTCTTCTAAAATTGCGTGCATGATCAAATGCCACATGATTCACTTAAGCTTTGTTGTCTTATAATTTATTAGGTTCGAAAGGCATGACATGTGAAGAACGAATTGGAGAACCCGAGTAAGTCGAGTGATTTACGTTTTCCAATTCATATTGCGCCTCAAGAGAATTCCTGAATCCTTAAAAAAGCATATGTAATTATGTCTTGATGGCGCTTCAGTATAAACATGCATCATGTAATAGCGTTAAACATCATCACTGATTTAACCGCTAATGTAATCGTGGGTTTCGCTATTGCAGAATATTTAGGTGCATCACTGCGTTGCCGTAACATGTTCATAGGGCTTACCGGCCATGGCGGCTGCTTTTTGTGCCTCAGAAGCATTTTGGCTGTGTAACTAGCTCTGATCTAACGCGCGAAACTTAGTTATCGAAACTCGAGAGCAAATAGCTTTTTAATGCGATAGCCTCGAAACTCCTGTTATCTAGAAACAGTAGTGTGGGTGTCTGTGTCGCTGTTGGTGTTGAGTCAAAAATCACGGGCGCGGCGCTTGCAGTTGATAGCTGGCACGGCTGGGCACTGCTTTCGCTATGGATTGTGGGACTTAAAAAGACATTTTATTGGAAATTAATAACCATTTAACTAAGTGCCGCTAATAAGGGCTACCTTTGATGTTTTCATTTTAGATGCATCACGCTTCTTTGTTATGTCGATATTAGGCCTGGTACATGTTGCTCTTTACTCCGTACCATCATAAGCTACACTCTAATAAAGGAGTGGCATGCGAAATGTAAGCGCAGTTTATGGCTAAAAACTCTTAAAATGTGAGGATTCACCTAAGGTGCCGTCACGTGCTATACAATTTACCTGAATTGACGCGCTAACATGGCCCATCTGTTATTACATTTATTATTAAGGCAGCGTGCCAGCGTTAGGTTTACACGAACTATATGTTTGAAGGCACTACACAAATATTTTTTCATTATGGTTCGGGGACTAATTTAATTAGCCGTTAGGCGTGGCACTTATCTAGTGCCGCGGGATAGAAACTTGTCGGGCGCTCCTATATAGTGCGGTCTCACAGCCTCGCCCTGCGGGAAGGGGCCGTCTACGCTCCTTGGTGATTGAAAACTTCGCTTTAACAACGTATATTTTTCAAGGAAATGCCCTACATAATTTGCTGGCCCTTTATTTATTACGCAAGAGCACATACTATTTTGGTTCGCAGGTGTCGTATTCTTCTGTTTCTTATAAGGAGTTAATGACAAGACTAGCGCATTTAACACGGACAGAGACATAGAAGACAGGACGAGCGCTAAACACAGAATTTACGCGAAAAAAAGGTACATAAAAGCACTTCGGTGGCGTATGCGCACACTATATCAAAACCATACAAGCAAAAACTAATCAAAATGTGGCAAACTGTTCTTTAGGTACACTTCTGCTTTTCTGGACAAGGCGATTGAAGGCGCGCTTTCACACTTATCGCCTTCCCTGCTAATGTGATAAGCCTCACATATCTCATGCCCTAACCTTGTGCCTCCTCTACCAAGCACGCACGTGGTATCAAACGCCGGCACGCAACCGCAACGCTTATAATGATTGGCCAAATGGCCTCCCCTCGCCAATGAATCCACCAGCGAACAGTGCTCTCGTAATCGATCATTAAGGCAGAGACCAGACTGCCCCACGTAGCATCTACCGCAGGAGAGGGGATGCGATAAACGACACCGGCAATGCAGGTTACAAACTTGCGTTCGTGTTTTACGGTGCAGACCGGCTTCTTGTTCCTATTGATGGCTTTGCACATGAGCACCAGCTTTTTGCTGGTGCGCATCCAACTGTTGCCCGAAGCGGAATTTGGTAAAGGACCCAACAGATCCACGCTAACTTGCTCAAATTGGTATCCGATTACTTGTACAGGACGCTGTAAACCGGCCGGTTTCACAGGCAGTGCTTTCCGTCGCTGGCAACCATATCATGTTCGCACGCAGGGTCGTACTCCAATCGCGAAATTTGGCCAGTAATAACTCTTCTTAATTTAGGCCATAGTTCGAGCATACCCCAGGTAACCCGCGGTAGGGTCGTTATGACATGCCTGTAAGATTTCTTCGAGAAGAGACTGGCACAACGAGGAGATAATCTCTTCCCGTCGGAGTGAAGTTGGTCTTGTATAACACATTGTTTCGCATGCAAAACGATGACTGCGATCTGGCGAAGAGACGGGGAATTTCTGTAATACGCGCTTCCAGGTAGCCGGGTCATCCCGTTGCTGCTTCGAAACAGCGAACGCGTTGACCGCTGCAATAGGGGGAAGTCTGGTTCTTCGTCTACAGGCGCAACCTTGACAGGTGAACGAGACAAGCAATCGACATCGTTATCCTGACACCCAGACTTATACACGATGGTCATGCCAAACTCTTATAACCGTAAACTCCATCGTGCAAGGCCTCCAGGGGGATCTCGCAAGTTTGTTCACTAGCAGAGAAAGTGATGGTCGCTCACGAACCTAAAGTGCCGGCCATAAAGATAGAGTTGAAATTTCATCACCGCCCTTACAACAGTGAAACATTCTTTTTCGGTAGTAGAATAGTTAGATTCGGCACGGGACAATGTCCGGCTAGCGTATGCGTTGACTCCCTCGGCCCCCCTGCCATAGCACGAGTACCGCACCTGCTGGCATCTGTGTGGACCAGAGTCTCGACACAAGCATCAAAGTGGGCATTGCACAGATGTTTGCGAGTGGTGCCGTAACTCATGAAATTCCTTTTGTTGTTCGCTGTCCATTTGAAGGTGACGTCATTTCGGGTGAGATTCGTCAATGGGGCAGAAATATCGCTGAAGGTGAAAAACAAGTGCTCATTTGCTTTCTGATGTCAGTGCACAATAAAGGAAACAGGTGATCTAAACACTGCTGAGCCCTGTAATGCAGCGTCCGTCGATCACAGATCATATGTCCCTGCAGAACGTCAAGCTGCACACGCCATACCGTACAAAAGCAATCACTATTGTTTATCTGTTCGCATGTGAGCATTAAATTACAACACGAGCGTCTGTAGTCCTATACACTTTCTTGATTTCTTTCACAGGTGGACTGAAAGTAATAAAACCGAAACAATTGTTGTGTACACCACTGCGGCCGCCGTTTTGCTGCTGCTGGGGTTTACGCTTGTAGTCGTTTATTCGATGGCTCCACGTTTCGGCGGTAAGTTCTCCCTTATTTCGGCATGTGTTGTTTAAAATATCTTTCGCACGTCCTTAACTGGGCTTTTACACGCAGTCTACGTCAAGAATATTAGTTAATTGAACGATTATAGCAAAGTAATCAACACATAAATGTAGTGCTGCCAGGGGAAACAATTTCTGCTGCCCGATATATTTGTTTATTGGAGATTGTTTACGAATGTCGGCAAAGGCTAACCAACTGCGACAGGGTTGCGTTTAGAACTTACACACTTTTCAACGGGCTTTGCGCTTCGTGCAACAGCTGACTGCTTTGTCGACGGGCGCCTACGAAGTATTCAATGTTGGTCACGACAGAGTGTTCAAAGCCCTGATTCGGGAGTGACATGAAAAGTATTGAATCCTAAGGAATTTCCGCAGTTGGTTATTTGTATGAGGCTAGCGATGTCGGGGAAATATTTCCTTCTCTCTGCGGACCATAAGTTGTCGTTAGTGAGCGACGGCTGTGATGTTGTGAGGGACAGGAGCTAGCAGTCGGCTACCTCAAAATCCGTCGAAATTATAGCTTCCAACAGTGCACACCGACAGCGCTGGCCCGACGTTGAAGCATACAGCGCAATGCTCGAGGTTTCTTGTAGTTGCCAAGTTCACTTTCAGTAGTCAGACTTCAGATGGAACGCTTTTCCTGTTTGTACGCTGTTGTGTCTCAGAACGGAGGTAACGCGAAACAGACATTAACCGTCGTATTCACGAACACACCTTCACTTGTACTCCAAGCGTCCCTCGAGGCCTGCGTTTCGTTTCAGAAAGCCACATCCACTCGAACCGCGCCTTCAGCGACGGAGAAAACTTGACCTTTCTCGAGAATCTCGAGTCGGCAACGAAGCTACCTTGTCCGCTCCTCGACTGCCACTCCACTTCAAGCGTAGCGGACGTCCCATCGTTCCCCCGCAGTATGGACTTCATTCTACCGGCATACCAAACTTTTCACGAAAATAGATATGACGAGTATGCACTGAATCTTTCTCTGAAGCATCGGCTGAAGGTGACAGCGGCCCTAGACTTCTGGCACGCTATCGTTTTACGGGTGTGGCTATGGCTAGCCTTCTGCCGTCCCAGCCGCTCACGCCGACCATGAATAACGTGAGCCGCCGCCGACAGCAGTGTTGAAGTTGATCGTCGCATTACGCTTCTTGGGACACGAGCGCATTTCGAGTCGTCACCGGATAAGTGAACAACATCTCGCAGCCTACCGAGTGCACAGTTGAGGCCCGTTCATCCGCAACGGGACTCAAGCTTCAGCAGCGGCGGCGGCACACTATTTCCGTGGCTCGCGCTGCGCGGTGGCTTCCGCAGACGGCTGCGAACTTGTGCGGAACATCGTGTTGCATGCAGTAAGTTAGGGGCATCGGATACAGAATGGGGCTGTGCGAACACTCTGCGCTGCACCCCACGCATCAATGGCCTGTCGCATGAGGGTGCGTAGTACGTCTTCGGACGCGCGGCGTGTCGAGGAAGCATGTGTGCTCATTCTGCGGAGGGATACTCGCGGTCGGCGAAGGGCACGACTTTTCAAGCACGTTTTCAATTGGAGCTCCCAACTTGTTTGGAAACCCTAGCGGAATTTGCTTCTAGAGAGTCGAATTCAGTGTGCATGCGCTGCATGCACACTGTTTTCACCGCGCATGTTTTCACCGATCTCCCCCGAGCCCGTTGAAGACCAGAGCTATGCTCGTAGGAGTTAGTGGTTTTTATGATTTTTTTTGCAATGTATTTTGATGTCTGTCAAAGCCTGGCAATAAAACAAAAGGCAAAGCGGCAAAAGGCGAGGAGAGGTCTCACACCAAACAAATAAACTGAAATATTCACACAATTTCTCGAACACTACGTCATGTCCTACGTAAACTCTGCATCACCAGCAGCGACTGTTGCCAGATGCAAAAGTGTTTTCGCCATTTTTTAAGCTCATCTTTTTCATCCAGCCCGCAAAACAAGTTCCACCACGCTGTTAACGTTGAGGTTGCTTGCGAAAGTTATTTAGAAGACCGATATAAAATCTGAGTGTTCCACTTTTCAGCAAGCAGTTTTCGGGCCAAACGCTTGCTTTAATCTCATCCCCATAAGCCATTCGCACGGCTTCGAGTGGAGGGGGTATTCTCGAAGAGAACTTGCTGGAAAATAAAAAACGCGGGGCATAAAGCTGTTTTCTCGACTCCACGGAGTGGAGGCGGAACGTCGAGTCGATGCGCGTTTCTGATGCTTCCACTAAGGGCAGCCTGAAGCGTAACGGCTGCGTGCTCTTTGCTTGTGACTTTCCTCGAGGGTCCCGCTGTGCCGGTGAGCGTTCTATGATGAAAATGGCTGAGGCGACAATTGCTTGGATTAGGCTTGCGCTTCACAGCGTGTCCAATCATTCCTACCGCGGCCTTTTTTTTTTTATTGCGCTTTGTACTCTATGCTATGCACCAAGTTGCCCCACTGTAGGCTTTTGGAGGAGCTGATTCGGCTTGCGTATAGTGCTGTATTCTTAATGTAGTAATCTATTTCGAGACTCATGCAGCTGCATGTCGCAATGCAAGCTACGCTCTGGTCAGAGAAAATTGCCTCATTGAAGCTAGGCTTGAAAAATGCATAGCGGTTGAGCAGATGGTTCTCGAGAAGCACGGAGCGTGGCTGCTCTATCAGCCTCGATGATTGCCAAATATCTGTAGTGGCTCAGCACAACAGCCCTTCGATCTCTGCACGACGTGAAACTCAGTTGGCAATTCGATGTCGTGTATATTCGGGCGGAGTGTCGCAAAGCCGGAAGTCTTGCTTGATTTGTTGGCTGGTGATGTTGTTGGCGATTGGACTGCATACACGGCAGAGGTCGGAGAATTGAGTAGAAGGATCATCTGAAACCAAACTCCGAATTCTGAAGCAGCTACGGCGGCGTTCATTTAGAAGTTACAAGATTATAGTGCCATCAAATTTGTGCACAAGCGCCGATTTTGCCATTGACGGGTTGTCTCTTAATTGCCTATTCATCGACCACGGATTATCGCACGACAGGCGTCCCGTGACTGCCACTTCCGCTTTTTCAAATTCGTGCGTAGCCCGCAAATAGCGAAACAGCAGGGCGAAAGGCAGCTCCCATGCCTAATCTATTATCGACAGTGCGAAGGTGAAAATTATAGGAATATCAACATGTCATGGGCTCGGCTTTGGACCATGGTTTGTACAATGGTTCTTCATATGAATCGGCCCTAATCTCATAGTTGCGTGTCGAGTTATATTGGTATACTAGCTCATATACTCAGTATCTTATAGTTTTGCTGACTAGTGTACAAAGCACTGAGCGATAGTACGCTTCGGGTGCTCATCATCATCATCAGCCTGATTATACCCACTGCAGGGCGAAGGCTTCTTCCATATATCTCCACTTAACCCGGTTCTGTGCTAGCTGCATCCACTTGACCCCTGCGAACTTCTTAATCTCATCCGCCCACCTAACTTTCTGCCGCCCCCTGCTACGCTTTCCTTCCCTTGGAATCCAGTTTGTTACCCTCAGCGACCATCGGTTATCCTCTCTTCGCACTACATGTCCTGCCCATGCCCATTTCTTCTTAATTTCTACTAGAATGTCGGTAACTTGAGTTATTTCTCTGACCCACTCTGCACGCTTATCTCTTAATGTTACCCCTACCATTTTTCGTTCCATAGCCCTCTGGGTTGTCCTCAACTTAAGTAGAACTCTCTTGGTTAGCCTCCACGTTTCAGCCCCATAGGTGAGTACAGGCACGATGCAATTGTTGTATACTTTCCTCTTGAGCGATACCGGTAAGCTGCTAGTCATAATCTGCGAGTGCTTGCCAAATGCTCTCCATCCCAATCGTATTCTTCTTGTTATTTCCTTTTCGTGGTCCGGATCTACGGTTACTACTTGTCCTAAGTAGACATATTCGCCTACCACTTCCAGTATTTCGCTACCTAATGTAAACTGCTGTTCCTTCCCGAGGCTGTTGAACATTACCTTAGTCTTCTGCATATTGATTTTCGGGTGCTCATATGATAAAACAAAACAAAGAAGCTGGCCTTATTCTGACGGGAAGTATATTTGACAATTTTGTCAAATTTTTTTTCAGACTTAGCGCATTTGAGTGTGTTGGCGCGTTGTGCAGTTAAGAACTTGTAGTCTGAAAGAAAAATTAGATACAGGATAGAAAATATTGTGTATAAGCAGTTTATTCATTATTATAGATATTTTACTTCTGTTAAAGTGAGAAAACTAAATATTCCACAACTGTTCTGAAATAGCAAAAAGTATAGATTTCAAACACCGGAATAAAGAACTAAAAACAAACGTCAACGTTTAGCTGCATAACGATTGGAATAAAAATAGCTGTAAGAGGGGGAGAAGCTTTGCGTAATTGTTTTCTGACATAATATCTAGTAGTTCAGAAGTCCATTATTCATGAAGGATCCTAAATGCTTTAAAACTTACGAATCATTAGGCGCATTACACGCATAAACATATATCACTCGGTCTTTTCAAAACGCGCTACGTCGAGTCATTATTCATCCCGCTCTCAACGGAAACAGTGAATATGGAGCCGGTTACGCAACCCTCGAATACGTCAATGGACTCCACCACTTGTTGAGAAATTATATGCGAAAGCCGCTGCCTGCTACTGCGGGCTCACACTGTAGTTCATAGCTTCCGATATATTTAGGCTATTCTGGATATGCACTCCGACTTGGTGTGTTTTGGCAACTTACGGTGCAGCTTTGTGGGCATCCCCGGACTTCACCACCGCGATCTTGACAACGTTAGCGCACCCCAGCATCTACGTACGTCACTATTGAGAATAGGCGATAGAGTGCCGACAGAGGAAGCTGTGAGAGCAGTACTGAGTCGAGTCCCGTGGTATTCTCTCGCCACGTTACCATGCTCCTCCGAGCAGATTCATTTTCTGACCCTTTAATCGCCCATCCTCTTTCCTGGCCTTAACTGCTGGGAGAAAAGTCATGCACTGGCCTTGTTCGATTATCGGTGGTGACAGGCGGCCCCGTTTGAATGGAGGTGAAAATATAGGCGCTTGTGTGATATGCGATGTCAGTGCACGTCAGGTGGTCAAAATGTCTGGATCACTCCACAACGGCTTCCCTCGTAGTCTGTATTCATTTGAGACGTCAAGCTCTGAAACCCAAACCAAACTTTATGTGCGCCGATAGTGCTTCGTTTCCCATCTGTAGCGAATGCTTCTAAAGTCAATATGTAACTTTGACGACGCGCTTACATTATTTTATTTTTCATCCTCTCCTGCACTTCCTCGCTTTGTTATTTTACAGCTGAAATAATGAAAGTAAAATTTTAATATTTTACTTCGCATATGATAGCATCGTGGGCCCTGCGGGAGGTTTTGTTGGAATATGTCGAGAGAAATGTTTTCTGGCCATACCGTGTTGTAGAATATTTGTGTTTGCCCTTGCATGCTTCCAACTGTGCAATTTTGTTTTTGAATAACTTTAACTGGCAGGGTGATATTTGATTTAATGTAAATAAGCGCACTCTATGTTGTGCATTATGCGCTCAGAATGGCATCACATGAACAAAACTTAGAATGTTTTTCATCATTTTCCCCACGCTCTAACAAATACTGACACCTTTTACGCAATCGCTTTCCTGTCTTGTGCACACAGTTATCGTAATCAGTCTCAATCTGTGTTGATTAAGCATATATATGAAAGCACTGTTCACAAATTTGGCGTGACATTTTGATGTAAAATAGCAAATCAATCATGACATAAAAATGTTATTTTACAGAAGCACGCAAGCAGGTATCAGGTGAGTCAAATATTCTATGCAATATTTTTCCAGGGCTAAACTGCCTGCAGTGGTGACGCCGTAATTGTGAGTTGCCTTGATATTGCCAGGTTGACCGTTGTAACGCGATTTGAACCCGGACAACATAATGGCTTCACCTTTTAAAATTTTAAAGGGCTAAGGAAGGTTCTATCATAATGTCGAATTGTGCAGCAAGTTTTACTGATATTTGTCGAAAAACAGTTACGCAGTTCCATAAGTAGCCATGTGAATATGTTAGTGGCTCATCAATAAACAAGCGAAATCAAAGGCTCGATCGTTATGAAATCCTTACAAGGCAGGTCAACAGTAATATACCGCTGAAGAAGCTATTACGGATTTTTTTGTCTAGGCCAATGTAGAATCGTAAGAAAACTATTGAAACATAAAATAGTTTAAATATAGGGGGACCCAAGGCTTGGGACCCCCAAGGAAATAGCGTGCGGCGACGCAACGTGCTAGCCGAGCGGCGAGTTTTAGAATAGAGGTTTTCCCGACACAGCGGAGCTGGGCTTGCGTTCGTCGATTGCAGCGCCACGACGGTAAACCAAGGAAAAACATTTAAATATATAAAAGCCAACAAGGCTATTTTATTCATCAATAAGTACAATTATTGCAGAAAACTAATAAAACTACCAATTATATAAATCGTTTTCGTCAGACAAGATGAAATCGGCCAATTGTCAATCTAGGCCGAGGCCGGGAACCTCATTTGAACCTTCCGCGCTTTGCGCCGTCTGGTCTTCATGGCAACCAAACGAGGCGAACTCGCTAAGCCTAACGGCTCGGTAAATCCGGAAGCAATCAGAAAATATAGTGCGTTTTATCGCTAAAATTTGGTGGTGCGCGGGCATCATGAGACATAGCATAAGTTTTGTGGGCTTTTCGTTTTCCATGAACGCGTGACACCATGGAGCGGTGACGACTAATGTGTGCCGAGGCGAGCGGCCATGTTGCCGTAACCCAAGCGACCCAACGGCGGCTTGGGGCGAACGCTATTTCCGAAAAATAGGAGCCGCCTCTAGCGTTAACCCAAAACCCCAAGCGCGCTTTACGTTCCGCGCAAGCGCATTCCGACGCCCCAAGCTCCTTGGGGGCTCCAAAGCTTGGGGGCCCTATTCTAAAGCTCTCTACATATTTAAAGAACTAGACAAAAACAAAGATATGCCACCGATGTGGTCCGAAATCATTATTACTGAAATCTAGCGCCCGATGCTCTTACTAATCTGCAGCTACAGCTGCCCAATTTTCTGCTTTTCTAGGTATTTCTCTTAGTGTAATTTATCCGCGAGAGTCAGTAGCAGCACCCACGTCCATAGTGATAGACGTAGTACGTCCACCATTACCGCGAGTGTCACGTATAATGGGGTCAGACTGGGGAGCAGGAGCTGTGCAATAGAGCACGGACGTTACCTAGGGTACCAGTGCTGTCAGATTATTTAGGGCCTTGATAAGTGTGGTCAGAAAGCGTATCTTTCGGAAATAAGGAGCTTATTACGAGGCACATACCAGGTAACCGAAGTGCTGACACCAATGAATGTATAAGGTTCCTTTTGTCTAAATCAGTGTGATATAGGAATAAATCGCAGGAAGAATTTCTTACAAAAAAAAAAACGAACAAAAGTGACCTCCTGTTCTTTTCTCTGCTTTTAAAAGCTTTGTTTACATGATTGCATAAGTATTCCACATCGACATCAGCACAAAATCTTATATGCTTTCATTGGTACCAGTGCCTGTTGAGTAAAACTCAATTTTGAGTTCGTTGGTGACAGTTTTCAATCATGAGGTCAGCGAAAAAACCAGATCGCGTAAAGGAAACCATAGAACACATGGACGAAAAGGTTGACTAAATATGAACGTTCGTCGTGTCTCCGCGCCACCGAGAGAACGCAAGGTCTATGTACAACTGGTCGCGCAACTTGGAAGAAAACGCGTGCAGCTGCCTACTGCCAGCGGCATCAACTCGATGATGAGGGCTCCTGCGAACTGTGAGGCAAATTACTAACGCACAGAAAATAAGATCTGCCAGAACTCCAAAGAACTAGAAAGTAAACATAATATTCGCGCTCAGGAATGAATGCAGTTTTGGTTTCTTGCGTAAGAAAGAACGTGTCACCTTTATAATAATATGTTAACTTGTTTTTTAACAGCCTCTCTCGGCCATTTATTATCCGCTGCGTAGTTGCCCAAAGCTCAGAAATGGCTCAGACCAAAGCTTTTTTCACCCGCCCCGGTTCAACGTTCATCGTCGCGTGCTGAGTACAAAGTCTGTACCAAACAGTCAGTATTTCAATCTGCTGGTTGTGGTAAAGCTTTGCAGCAAGGCGAAGACTGTGTGTGCTCGATGAGAAACTGATTGCCGCTGCATGTGCTCATTTCCTGACTATGGGACAATGCTGCGTCACAGCTCGGCGGCTCGGCTCGGCCTCTCAGGCACGTCACAAAAGTGGTGGCTTGTTTTACGGATACACGTTGAGCGGCGTATCGCTGCATGTTTTAATTGAACGGTGAAGGTGAGACCTTATTGCCCTCAAGAGGCGTGTCGCATTGCTAAAAGCCTTCCATTCCGCTCACTTTGCTGCGTGTTTTGCTTACTGCGTCGTATTACCGCACCAACGTTCGCTGAATGTGCTTTAGCTGTTATCACAGGGATGTTCCTATTGTCAATGGGATCTTTCTCATGAACATGTTAAATGCTTAAGCTGTAAATTTGTAACCTCACATTTACTCCTCTCAGTGGCAAATGAAGCGCGAGTAAAATAATAGAATCGTGAACAGGGCGAGATTTATTGGAGCGAAGCTATATCGTAGTTTCACTTCTCAGACGCATTAACTTCAAAATACTAGCAATCCCAATTTGAATTGCTTACCTAAGCTCTTACAGGTTGGCGTTCTAGCGCTAACGTTAGTTATTCCGTTCGTTTGTTTTTTGTTCTTTGACACTGATATGTACTGTGTTTGTTAGCAAGATCTTGTACCCTTTTATAATCTCACCGCGTCTCGTTTGGAGACCTACGCTCAGGTAATTTTGTTACCACGAGGATTTCATGAAGACCGTGACGAATGAGCGGTGGTCGCTTTCCTACACCTAAAGATTGCATTGTCGTGAAGCGTCTATGTAAGTAATCGTGAATTAATAAAGCCTGGCTTTCTGTGCAGCACAGCTTCACTCAATTATGTTCTTAGTGAAATGCCTCAAGCCATGTAATTCTATCCATGTGCTTGCCGAAATCACTTGAAGGCCCTTGTTCACAAACGTGCCCGAAGAAATAAGCCCCAGAATGCGTTTACATGACGCGCGACGAAAGACTAGGCTATCGACGACGGAGGCAGAACGATGCTATGATAAGGTGGTTAAAGATGCCGTAACATTTCAGTTAACGTAATACGTGACAGTAGAAATCCATGTCAAGTAAAGTTGGCTGAACAGTTACGGTGTCCATTTTTCTGCCTTATCCGAGCATCGTTCTGCCTCCGTCGTTGTTGGCCTTGATTTTTGTTCATAAGTAAAAAGACAAATTCCCCGCTAAAAGTACGTCACAGTGACGTCACAAGCAACGTCACATGTTTGTTTTGCCTCACAGTTCGCAGGGGGCGCCGGGAAACTAAAGCCTCGCTCAGAGTCGACACGCAGGCTTCTATGAGAGTTACGCTAACATTTGTTCTTCTATCACGGAGAACGTGCAACCACGTGCCACGGTTACAGCAGAAACACCTCATTTTTTTTCGAGAAAATGTCATATTCAGATGCGTACATAAAAACTGACGCTTCGCTAATACATGAATCGCCTCTTTTCTTTAAGTTATACGCCCCCGCAGTTCTCGCGCCGTTCGGTCGATCCTCCTCCATAGAATTATTGAGCTCTCAAAACGCGGCGGACACTTTATTTATGACTCGCAATGCGCAACCAAGTGGATGCAGTTTTTTGTTCTTAAAGCTTGAAGGCCTCGCCTTCAAAAAACAGGTCCGCGAGCCATGGTCTCGCCCGACGAGTGATAAATCCAGTCTCTTAAAAACACCGGTTTATTCCGGATAAACAAAAAAAAGCAAAACAGAGAAACATAAGGCGCTATTGCGCTGAGAACAGGCTGTTCATGCGCACGACAATAGAACAACGGAAAGCGGCAAGAATGTCAGGTCCTTATCGCGGCGAAACAACACACTGCGGAGCGAATAAAACGAGCAAAGGGGCCAAAGCGCTAACGGCGACACAAGAAAGATTGCCCCTGGCGGCACTGCAACTCACAGAAATACGCCTAGGCTGTTCCTGCAGGCACTGCTTCCATCTTCGCGTCGGCGATCTTCTTTCGGTCGTCCGTGCACACCCTGCTGGCCCATGACACTCGCCGGTTGCACCGCGCCGGCCTTTCCGCCGGCGCAAAAAAGCCCCGCGCCTAGCTTCTGACGCGCTTATCTACCCTCGTCTGTCGCCGCTAACATCACGCCCCCCAAGGTTATCTGCTTGCTCATGCGCACTCGCGCTGCCCGTGCAAACACAATACAAATAGAAAGACGCGCGCGCGGTTTAAAACACCTAAAGGGGCTGCGGAGCCCCACACTCCCTCCTCTCAAGACGGGATACCTCCCGAGATTTCTAAGAACGAAACAAAGAGCACTGGGAGGAGTACAAAAACAATGCTGGTTCTGACGAGCTGCCCGCTTGAAGGAATCCGCTGGATTGGTGGCATTCATCAGACGATGGGCCAGGTGGTTCACATCTGGTAGACCCGAGTGCCGTTACGTACTTTCTGGCCGCTCGTAGTACTTTCTCAGGTCGGCGACGTTGACTGGTCCCATCTCCCGGCCACCCTGCACATGACGAAGCATGTAAGCCAGCCGCGAAAGACGCTTTATTACTACAAAAGGACCAGTCCATCGAGGAGCGAGAGAGGCGGCAAATCGTTTTGTGGCATCACTTAGCGGGTGCGAGCGGCGGAGTAATTTATCCCCAACGTCGAACTGCAAAGGACGCCTGCCCTTGTTGTACTGGCCGCAGTTCTCCAGGCGGGCGAGGTCCAAGTTCTCCCTGGCCTCCTTTAGAGTTCCAGAGAGACGACTGGAGGGATCCTGGGTGAACCTGGAATAACTGGGAGCCTGTAAGTCAGAGTCATGGGTAAGGGCATGTTCAATTGGAAATCGAAGCTCACGGCCAAGAAGAATAGCTGTCGGCGTGAAACCAGTCGACCGGTTTACTGTGGTTCTTGTGGCGAAAGCCATCTCTTGCACTCGCATATCCCAGTCTTTGTGACGTTCCGTGAAAGCCACGAGCATGTTTTTCAGGTTTCTGTTGACCCGCTCTGTGATGTTGGCCTGAGGATGGTAGGGCGTAGTCTTTTTGTGCTGCACGCCAAGAGCTTGGCAGGTGTCAACAAATATCCTGCCCGTGAAATACGACTCATTATCAGTGATTAGCTGCGCCGGGAAGCCTAACCGAGTGAATGCGTCTAGGAGTTTATCCCAGACTACTTTTGAGTCCAGTTTACGCAGCGGGTATAATTCAACCCATTTAGAAAAATTATCAGTGACCACTAGCAAGTAGCGATTTCCTTTCACAGATCTAGGATAAGGGCCCATTACGTCGCAGGCAACAATTTCCCACGGGTTACGGCTCTCCACAGGTTGCAAGAAGGCCGGTGGTTTACCTCCCCTTGTCTTCGCTGTCTGGAATGTAAGACAAGTACGGACGTATGCCACGACATCATTTCTCATGCGGGGCCAAGTCACGATGCGACCCAACTTTTCGTATGTTTTCTTGCCATCGCTGTGGCCTGGAAGGCGTGTGTCGTGAAAATACTCTAAAAAGAGCTTGCGCAGGCTCTTTGGTACGACAACACGAAATGGGGACTCACCACCATCTGTGTCGGCAGCGGGTATATATCTCAGAAGTCCATCCTCTGCTTCCAGGTAGCAGTCATAGCTGCCGGTAGGCGCTGTGCTTCCTGCAGGGTTGGCGCTGTCCAGGCCCTTTCGTATTTGGATTCACTGAGGATCGCTTAGCTGAGCTTGGAGCAGCTGTTGACGGGAAACCAGCGTTCCCCAGGCATCAGCGGCTTCTGCGATCACCAAGACTTGCGGTGCTTGCTCGCCATCTGCAGGTAACGGAGCTCGGGGCAGGGCGTCGACTGCCTTGTTGAAGGTGCCTTTCTTGTACTCCACCCTGTAATTATATTTCTGAAGAGCGAGCGCCCAGCGGGCTAGACGGCCGGCTGGGTTCTACAGCTTTGACAACCAAGACAGTGCCTGATGAACGGTCTGAATTGTAAACTCAGCCCCATCCAAATACATGTAAAACTTTTTTAGTGCAAATACAATTGCCAAGCACTCTTTCTCTGTTACCGTGTAGTTTCGTTCCGGCGATGAGAGAGTGCGACTTGCAAATGCCAAGGGGCAAAGCTTCCCTTCGTGATCCTGAAGTAAATCAGCACCTATTCCATACTCGCATCAGTCTGCACTGTAAAGGGCCGGTTTAGGTCCGGGAGCCGCAGACGAGCAGTATCGGCGATAGCTGTTGACAGCGCCCAAAACGATTCCTGCGCCGTGTCTGTCCAGGACCAACGGGCGCCTTTCCGGAGAAGCTGATGAAGGGGTCTTGCCAGGTCCGCACAGTTTGGAATAAAGTGGCGGTAGAAACCGACCATGCCCAAGAATCGCTGCAGGCTCTTGACGTTTGTTGGTGATGGCAGCTGCAATATGGCCTGCAGTTTCTCCTCGTCAGGCCGGGATGTGCCCTGTTCAACAATGAAACCAAGCAGGTTGATTCTGCGCGAAACCAACTTCACTTTGCGTGGATAAATGGTGATGCCTGCGTCCTTTATTCGTTGCAAAGCAGTGGTTAAATGGATCAGATGCTCATCTAGGCTTTCTGAAAACACCACGACGTCGTCCATGTATGCCATTGCATAGTTGAATTTCGCGTCTCCGAGCACTATATCCGTCACGCGCTGGAAGGTAGCAGGCGAATTGCATAAACCGAAAGGCAGTCGAACAAACTCGAATAAGCCCCGATAGCAAGTGAATGCAGTTTTTTCGATGTCACTCTGGGCAATCGGTATCTGCAGAAAACCCCTGCTACAGTCTAGAGTAGGGAAGAATTTCGCTGATCCAAGCGTATACATAACAGAGTCGACTGATGGAAAAGGGTACGAATCTCTGACTGTTACAGCGTTCAGCCGCCGACAGTCGACACATAAGCGTGCAGTGCCGTCTTTCTTAGGCGCAAGAACAACGGGAAAAGCCCAAGGGCTCTTTGAGTGTCTTACTGCACCGGTAGCCACCATTTCATTCAGAGCGGCATCCAGGAGTCCTCGCTTGTGGACGCTCAACGGCCTGGGGTTGAAACGGATCGGGCGGGAGCTGCCGGTGTCAATCCTGTGCGTCAGCACGTTAGCTTTTCCAGGAGCCTTCGTGAACATGGTAGCGAAGGGCTCAAGTGTCTCCTGTATTCTGTATCTCTCCGTTTGTGACCCTGTGAAAGACTGAAGGACAGTGAGAACATCACTTTCTGCCACTCCGACTGAGGGGGATCCGCGACCAGAAGATTTGAGTGACGCTCTGTTATCATTGTAATGAACTTCAGTGGTTCTGCATTAATGCCTATCTGTAGCTGCCTGAATGTAGGTCGACAATGATTCCTGCCTTCGACATGAAGTTGCGGCCCAAAATTACCGGACAAGAGAGTCCGCGAAGATGCAGAAAGAGCTGCCTTATTTTGCGACCATTCACGGTAACTGTTAGACGTGCTGCAGAGGTTGCTGACGCTATCTGTGGCGACGCCATCCGAAGCTTTGTAGTCACTTCTCGTAACTGCAAATGTCTTGAATCGCATGCTCGCTTGACCTTATCGCCAAAAACAGAAACAGTGGAACCTGTATCCAGTAGAGCGGGAACTTCTATCCCCGCTATTTTGACAGTCACCAATGGTGCATTATCAGGGCGGGCATCCTGGAGGCGGAAGGTAGACGGCAAATCGCTTACCGGTTGGTACTTTATGTCCTGGGGCCGTGATTCACGTTCCAAGGGGCCGCCAATCACCTCTGGTGCCGGGGCTGTGTGGGCCAGAGGAGACGACTTCTTTCCTCGTCGCTTAGGGTGACGTCTGCAGCAGCCCCATACCCTGGCCGCCGGGTGATGAGATGACCAAAACACCAGGCTATGTGTTGGCCACGCTCCTTCGCCCGCATTGTAGCAGGCAGCCGCCAGAAGAGGCCCGGTCCAGCCTGCCACAGCCGGCAGTCTGCCAGTCACCGGAGGAGGCCCGTTCAGGCCTGCCACCCCTTGCGCTCGGCCACTCACTGGAGGAGGCCCGTTCAGGCCTGCCACCGCTTGCGCTCGGCCACTCACCGGAGGAGGCCCGGTCCGGCCTGCCACCCCTTGCGCTCGGTCACTCATCGGAGGAGGCGCAATCCGGCCTGCCACCCCTTGCGCTCGGTCACTCATCGGAGGAGGCGCAATCCGGCCTGCCACCCCTTGCGCTCGGCCACTCATCGGAGGAGGCCCAGTCCGGTCTGCCACCCCTTGCGCTCGGCCACTCATCGGAGGAGGCCCAGTCCGGCCTGCCACTCCTTGCGCTCGGCTACTCATCGGAGGAGGCCCAGTCCGGCCTGCCACCCCTTGCGCTCGGCCACTTATCGGAGGAGGCCCAGTCCGGCCTGCCACCCCTTGCGCTCGGTCACTCATCGGAGGAGGCCCAGTCCGGCCTGCCACCCCTTGCGCTCGGTCAATCACCGGAGGAGGCCCAGTCCGGCCTGCCACCCCTTGCGCTCGGTCACTCATCGGAGGAGGCCCTGTCCGGCCTGCCACCCCTTGCGCTCGGTCACTCATCGGAGGAGGCCCAGTCCGGCCTGCCACCCCTTGCGCTCGGTCAATCACCGGAGGAGGCCCAGTCCGGCCTGCCACCCCTTGTGCTCGGTCAATCACCGGAGGAGGCCCAGTCCGGCCTGCCACCCCTTGCACTCTTTCAATCACCGGAGGAGGCCCGATCCGGCCTGCCACCCCTCGCTCTCGGCCAGTCATCGGAGGAGGCCCGGTCAGGCCTGCCACCCCTCACTCTCGGCCAGTCATCGGAGGAGGCCCGGTCAGGCCTGCCACCCCTCACTCTCGGCCAATCATCAGAGGAGGCCTGGTCCGGCCTGCCACCCCTCGCTCTCGGCCAGTCATCAGAGGAGGCCCGGTCCGGCCTGCCACCCCCCTCTCTCGGCTAGTCACCGGAGGAGGCCCGGTCCAGCCTGCCACCCCTCGCTCAAGGCCAGTCATCGGAGGAGGCCCAGTCCGGCCTGCCACCCCCTGCAGACGGCCAGTCACCGGAGGAGGCGCACCAGGGATTGCGACCTCGTGGAAGTCGCCTGCCCCCATACGGCAGCTGGGGGTCATCACGCTGCGGGCTTCCAATGATCCGAGCAATGCGCAGGACGGCTCGAGGCAGGTCTCCGCTGGGGGAGGTGGCTTGTAGTTGAGCTCCGCCAGAAAAGATGCCTCAATGCGGGAGGCCTCCCTCGCCATGTCCTCGAAGGCCATAAACTGACGGCGCCGGAGGTATGGCTGGTACCTCGGATGGCACCGATGTATGGCATGAGCCACCTTCTCTGGTTCCGGAGCTCCAGGATCTGCCCGCTCGTGCAGCTTTTGAAAACTGCGCAAAAACTCGAGCAAACCCTCGTGTTCACCTTGCGTCTTGGCACAAAGCTCATCCTTGATGCGGATGACGTAGTCAGGCGGCAAAAACTCTTCCCGAAAACGCTGTACAAAGTCCTGTTTTGTTGTGAATGGCCGCCGTCTACGCCTCCAGGTTGCTGCGGAACCTACTAAAGCTACAGGAATCACACGTGTGACCAGAGCACTGTCCGAAATTGCCATTGCCATCTGATAGTCATCGAGTTCATGAAGAAAATCGCAAACAGATTTCTTGTCGGCGTATCCTTCAAACCTTGGCACGGGCAAATGTAGCTGCAGGTGGTTATCGCGATACAGTGGAGTGGGCGTTAACGAAACTGGCTCGCTTCCCATCCCTTCTCTAAATTTTGCCTTTGACGCAAGTAGCTGGGACAGTAGGCCAATAATTCCGCTTTGAAAATCCGACAGTTCACTTTTCTGGTCTCCTAATTGCTCTTGCATAGAACCAGCATGGTTGGGGGGTGGAAATTCATCTTTCAACTGGGCGCTTGCGCCTGGTAAGTTGAGATTATCCGCCGTAGCTACGCATGGAAACGTGGAATGTTCTCACTAAAGTTGCGACACTCGCGGGGCAAACCAAAGCTCGAGCAAAAATCACGTTGGGCGCCAGATGAAGGCCTCGCCTTCAAAAAACGGGTCCGCGAGCCATGGTTTCGCCCGACGAGTGACAAATCCAGTCTCTTAAAAACACCGGTTTGTTCCGGATAAACAAAAAAAGCAAAACAGAGAAACAAAGCGCTATTGCGCTGAGAACAGGCTGTTCATGCGCGCGACAATAGAACAACGGAAAGCGGAAAGAATGTGAGGTCGTTACCGCGGCGAAACAACACACACTGCGCAGCGAATAAAACGAGCAATGGGTCCAAAGCGCTAACGGCGACACAAGAAAGATTGCCTCTCGCGGCACTGCAACTCACAGAAATACGCCTAGGCTGTTCCTGCAGGCACTGCTTCCATCTTCGCGTCGGCGATCTTCTTGCGGTCGTCCGTGCACACCCTGCTGGCCCATGACGCTCACCGGTTGCCCCGCGCCGGCCTTTCCGCCGGCGCAAAAATGCCCCGCGCCTCGCTTGTGACGCGCTTATCTACCCTCGTCTGTCGCCGCTAACATCACGCCCCCCAAGATTATCTGCTTGCTCATGCGCACTCGCGCTGCCCGTGCAAACACAATACAAATAGAAAGACGCGCGCGCGGTTTAAAACACCTGAAGGGGCTGCGGAGCCCCACAAGCTTCTTCGGTGCTCCCCTAGACGGTCATTTATAGATCGGCCAGTTTGTGGGACATTATCTTTTCCGTACTTAGGTACAGCTCGTAGACCCCCCTGAAAAAAACTGCGCATAAGGACCGGTGTGCTTTTTTCCACATCTGTTTCTTTGTAGGTAGGGGGCAATATCCGGTCGCAAGGTTCTGCCAGTTTCGTGATTGGGTTTGTTGCACGTCCTTTCATGTTTTTCAGGAGGGTATCGGCACCAGATCGGAGTAGCCCGTAGCCATGTTTTCTGCCAATCGAGTATCATATCAAAATAGTGCCTTAATAAAATGGAGATCTGCTTTGGGATAGTAAATTTGCACCGGCATATTTGCATCGGTATAGGTATATTTGCACCGGCCTCTTCTGGGCTGTGTTCGTTTCCCAAATTCGCCCGCTTCGAAGATCAATAATGAAGAGAAATGATCATTTGGTTTTTATATGCATTGGCCATGCGCTTAAGTCCGCGTGCTCAAAGGACATACTGCCGCGAACTATTCAAATCTTTATTTGTCGCTTTTCGAGAGCAGCCAGAATGCGACCTTATCCCTGCATATTTTGCGCGCGGACCTAATCTGTATGCTTTGTTTGTTCATCTTCGTTGTGGGGATATGCTGCTTTATCATTTTCTTTGTCGTGCAAGATGCGTCTAGGTGTATCTCGAAGATTTCAGCCACTCGCGTATGTTTCTGCAATGTTCCAGGTTATGCTAGTCATGGTCTGCGCCTTTGTCTAGATGTTTCTTCGCCACTTTTAAATTGAGCAGTGGCGCGTGCGAGGGGTATTACCAGTTCGATGACAAAGAGCACGTTTGCTGCAATCGCCGCATGTTCGCATTTTCTGAGTGCGCAAGTCAGCCCAATAAAGAGTTGATTACAGTGAGATTACGCCTCTTTTATCTTTTTGCGCCTACGGACTTTTCACCACCACTGTGAAAATATTATATTCCGCCCCGTCGATCATCTTCTCTGCTTAGATCTTACAGTAACTGTCATGTACGAAATCTTTACTAGTGGCATTTCTCCCGAGCCATGTAGGCATGCCTAATTAAAAAAAAATGTATTGTTATCTCTAGCTAACTCATGTTGGCCGCCTAATGTAGGCATCTGGTAAGAGCTTCTCATAAAATAATGAGCAACATTGAGCTTAGACAACACTATATTAATATTACATGTAATTTTTTGACCAGTGATGATGTGACTTTATTATTTATCTACCAAAAATTACTCGTACGGTCAAATGCACCAGTATGTACTCAAAACCAAAACATGCTGCAAAAACACTATCTTCTGAAGTAGTGCACATATTTTATAATTACTAATCTTCATGCGTGGGAGACCTGCAATGGCACGGTTTCTAGAAAAAAATCTCTATTATAGGTCGTAGAAAATTACACTTTTAGAATGAAAAAAAAAATGTGAACGGTCCTACACAAAAGTTGTTTTTCTACACGTGGTATGCGCCTTGGGAAAGAAAAAAAAAACTTGCGCCTTGAGGGAAAAAGGTAGTGGCACTTCGTATGAAGCTACTACCTGATATAACGTAGCTGGGGTATATATGTCGTTGCTTGATAAGAATATGGTATGGAGTCTCAGCGGGTTAGGATGTCTGCTTTCAGAGTTAGCCCGCAGCGCCTTTAGCTCGGGCACCTGTAGCCGTGGAGACCAACTCATTATTAAGGCACAGGCAAATAATTTATTGGGATTTCCCTATAGTATGGAGTCCCGAGCGCACGCGCGCGCAGGCAGCATGTAGCAGTCTGACTGACTGCCCCCGATGCCGCCTCCGCCGGCGCGCAGTCGAGATACAAGGAAAGTGGGGCCGTACGCAGAGCGACACGCATTGCCTCTCCCGGCCCTCTCTGCAGCTTTAAATGGGAAGGGAAGAGCCACGAGGGAGAGCAGGAAAGAGAGAGAGAGAGAGAGAGAAAAAAAGGAGGGGGGGGGGGGGGGGGGCTTGCCAATCGCCTCCTGCGGTCAAACGAACAATTGCTTCCCCATAGTGGAGACACACGAGATGCCGATAGCCTTTTGTTCTTGAGCAGAGTTTTCATTTTTGGACCACGGAACCAACGAATCACTGTTCGGACAAAGCGAGGTCAGGACCAATACACGATTGATTATCCCAGAATTGATTATCTTGCCAAGAGCGAAATGTCATCACCGTTGGCTGCAAAGCAAAGCACCATACACACCGTGAAACCATGAAGGACATTCTTGCCGAGTGCAAGGACATTCTTACTGAGTGTATTTTAGTAACGCGTTTTCGCCCTGAGATATGCCCGCCTAAAGTTTCAGTGCAATCTCTCTAACTATGAATGCAAGACGAAGGTGCCAAGCAAAGCACCATGCACACCGTGAAACCATGAAGGACATTCTTGCAAAATGCACTCGGCAAGAATGTCCTTGATGGTTTCACGGTGTGTATGGTGCTTTGCTTGGCATCTTCGTCTTGCATTCATGGTTACAGAGATTGTACTGAAACTTTAGGTGGGCATACCTCAGGGCGAAAACGCGTTACTAAAATTGTATAGAAGTCACCAAGTATTACTATCTCTAACTTTTGGTTGGAAACATGCAGGCTAACTATGGTGAAATAAAAGCTTAAATTGTCCTTTGGGTAAATATTAACACCTAATGACAATTATATTCCATGTACAAAACAACCTAGTTTTGTGTAGGTTATTTTTGTTCAAATGCTCATTGTGTTTTTTTTTTAAATCCTATCTAACTTTTAACACCGTATACTAATAATGATTCACTGTCCAAAGGAATGAACCTTGGTTTAAGGATCGGTTCTAATAGTTAGCTGCACTAAAGGGAAGTTGTATTCTATATATGTGATGATTTTTCTGACACCTTATTGCACGAATTCATTTTTGATCCTGGGTAAAAAAAAAGCATTTCACTACCCTGCTTTTTGTCTGAGTATTAGGGTGCTAATTTGATGTTTCATGTTGTTACACATTGTTTTGTAAAGGATTATGTTCCAGGTTGTTTCTTGGCGGCCCAGCAATTAGCGTTACAATCAAGGCTCTCTTGTCAAGGGCAGGCACTGCTTTGGTCCTTTATATGAGTTGCAAAATTACAAGCCCTGGACCAAAATTATTTAATAAATTTGGAAGAGGTTAGTCGACTGACCTGCGCCATTACACACTTTGTTTGGCTTCTGTCCCAAAGGGTACAGAAAAAGTGAATACTAAGGTTTCAGAAATTTCAAAACTGCGAGAAGGTGGAAAGAATAAAAATACACACAGAGTGCGTCTCTCTATTCCTCCTGTCTTCATGTAGTTTTGATTTTTATGAAAGTATATGAACCGCCTACCCTAATTACACCCCAACTCCGTCGCAACGAACAATTCTTTCTGTCCCTTAAAAGAGGAGACGAAATCTGAACTGAGCGCTTGGCATCCCGTGTTTCCCGCAGCTACCTCTACCATCTAGAAACTCGGAGGCGCGCAAATTACTGCTTTAGGGAAGTAAGTAGGAAACTCTGTAGATTCCGCTTCGGAACATTCACAGCAAACGCGTTTCTCGAGGTGATCCAAGGCGACGTACCTAGGCGGGCGCATCTTTGTCCTACAAGCGAAGTAACCATAGGTGCCTCTCTCTGCCCACTGTCTTGTATCGCATGAACTCCTGAGATCTGAATTAGTCACTACAGCGTAGCGTAGCTTTTTTTGTATTCGGAATATTGTCTTCACAAGCGCTCTTTCTTGCTCTTTGTAACCCACTGGTGGATAGTGGAGAACAAACAACACTGGTTTTCTCTGGCGTGACGTCTCATGGTATTGTCTATACCTGGCTACTAAGCCGCTGCTTTTCCACGCGTTATCCCTGCTTCAGGGGCGCCCTAGCTTTGAGCCATGAGATCAGACCTTTACCGATGCAGAGAGAACACGCAGAGCTCTTAATTTTCTTCAAGCTAATTCCTAAGATGGCAGGTGTTTATTAGCTGAGAACCAGCATGGCGATCGATTTTGTTACTGAGGTACTATAGGTTAGAAAGATGTTCACCATAAGAGAATTACTGAGAAAGTGGTGCTGTTATAAGATTTGCGAAAACAAATGTATAGCGATCATGCCTGCAAACACTTTACAAGCGTATTCTTATTTTTCATTAGATACCTTTGTAACTATAAAAGATAATGTGCCTTCTTTCAAGAGAGTCTCCTTAAGTGGCACAAAACCGGGTTCGATATGCGATACAAAACTTGATTGGCACATTTTGTTTGATGCCGGGTTAAGTGCCTAGCTTCTACGATTTTTAGGAGGGAGCACTAAATATTAACAGCTATACCTATGAATGCATAAATTGTGAAAAGTTGCCAGATGTCTCTACAACTGTTGAAGAAATACGTTTTTGGGGAGCAATATCTTCAGTTTGTAGATATTTTTGGAGAAGTTACTAACCAAACAAGAAAACTGCATCTTACGCTGGTTTATTCTGGAGTGATATAACATTCGGTTTGTGTCAGGTCCCACGGCTTCTGTTCATGTAGCAGTCAGAGTTTTGTATTCCGTTAGAACAACGCCACCGAGCACCGGGAGGTAAATAACAAGTCTACATTACTGCAAATGAATTTGATTGAGACACACTTAATGTGCAGTTATTTCCAATTTTTAAGAAATCGAACGATCAGCAAACACATTCCGCTACCAATTGGTCTGTAGAAATGACCTCAGAACACACATCACTTTTATTTTCAACTTACAGCGTGTAAGCTTCTCAGGTGCGTGCTTGAATTTGTGCACATCGCTCTACCCGCATTGATAAGAGTGTCACTAGGCTGTGCGGTATTCATTAGTTATTTTTAGAATGGTTTGTGTGTTAAATGTACAACATTTCGTTTTATTCCAGCTTCTTACGTGCCAATCACCGGTAAGTTTGCCGTCATTTAACATACATAATAAAATATCAGAATGCGGACAAGGATACGTAAAGCGTCCAGAAATGTTTAGCAATTCGTTTAGGTAACATATGTATCGCTATCATAAAAG